>NC_090933.1:927386071-927689102 GCF_040938575.1 Ambystoma mexicanum
CTTTCCTAGCACGTGCTGAAGGGTGACCATCCGAAACTTCTGGGATTTGATGTACTAGTTCAGACGGCAGAGGTCTAGGATGGGCCTCCAACCACCGGTCTTCTTGACGAGGGAGTACCAAGAGTACACTTGTGAGCCCCAGAGCCTCTTTGGGACGAGCTCTATCGCGCCATTCCTCAGCACGGCCCGCACCTCCAGCAGAAGCTGAGGGAGGTGGCTTTCCTGCCTGGCCACTGGTGGTATGCGAGGACACTTTCGTTGGAATTCCAGGGTATGTGCGTGGGCCAGAGCATCCAACACCAAACGCTGATGAAGTTCGCCAGCCAGCCTCCCACCAGGGTGCGCGGGTGGGGGCCCGACGTCACGGCCTGTTCAATCTTGCTTCACCGTGGAGGCGCAGCCTTGGGGACCTTGTCGACAATGGCTACCTCCTCCAGAATTGTTGCGACCCCTTTAGGCATCCTGGGCCAAATAGCGGGACTGTAACGCTCACCTGACTCCCACGGGGGCGCTGGCCTGGTTCGCGCTGCTGTGACCTCGTCTACGGTGATGCGCAGGGTTCGGAAGACGGACTGGACCGGGCCCCAGATCTGGCTTGTCTGACTCGCAGAAGTATCCTTCTATAGGTGAGAATAGGGGGTTAACTGTCTGCGGGGTAATGCAATCGGGACGAGCTCTCCATCCTGCTTCTGAAGCAGGGGCGCGTTGGTATCCAGTTACGTCACTGGATTTTCAGATGGGTGAGAACCAAACTTGCTTGGCTTCCAGGTAAGTTTTTCTATAAGTGGTTCCCCTTGTGTCCATGCATTAATGTTCTAATGCTAATGTCTTTTTCCCCATAGGGGCCGGGGTACGGAATGCCGGGGAACAGGCACCGACCCGAGGTGAGCGGTGAAATCCTTGTGGAAATCAGGTAAGTCTTTAATGAGTGTTTTGGTAATGTCTTTTCATTCACTCATTAACGCTGATGTCTTTTTCCCCTTAGGAGCCGGGGTCCGAAAATGCCTGGATGCGGCGCGGACCCGAAATGAAAAGGGAATGACCCAACAGGTAAGTCTTGACATGGAGTTTTAGCTTCCCTTTTCCCTTCTTTCTCTCACCTTTGTTCTTGTCTTTTTCTCCCTAGGCGCGGGGGCGCGACTGCGAATCCGGATGGTCGCTGCTGAACATGGAGGCGCCCTGTAAAGGTGAGTAGAATGCGGCGCTGCGGCGCTGCAGCGATCGATGCAATGTGCTTTTAAAAATAAATGTCTTCCTTTTTAGGATTGTCAGCGAAATGTCTCTGGGATGCAGATTTAGCAGGTGAGGCCTTTTCCTTCTGTTCTCTTGTTCCCTTCCTTTGCAGGTGATTCAGGATGCTGGCAGGTGTGGCAGAAGTCAAGATGCAGGACCAGACACGGTGAGCGTCCAGCTGCTAGATGCAGAACAACGCAAAGCACGTGTGGCTGATCGGGTGTGGTTTAAATAGCCTTGGAAGAAGTTCTTAGAATGTGTCCTTCCTCCAATCAGGTATGTATCCTTCCCCGACCACGCCCGGGTGGTAAATGAGTCCCACAGGTAAAGTAGTTCCTTTCAGGCCTCAAGGAGGCCGGGGTTCTGCAGCATGGTCTCCATCAGGTAAGTGCACCCAAACACTTTCATAATGAGCCTGGCGCCTATGGCGCCAGGACTGACGTTTTCTATGAGCCTGGTGCCATAGGCGCCAGGACGCTGTCCAAAGGGCCCCTATATGGGGTTGCTGGGACCTTCCCCGGGGACTTGATGTCCGCTTTCGGGGACGCAGGGCCTGAGCCGGCTCCCAGGGAGCAGGCATCGTGACAGGGACGGTTCACATTAGGATGAAGAGCTTCCACCAAAGCCTTTGGAGGAACCTTGGGATTTACCTCCAGAAGTCCGAAAGGATGGCCGTCGCTGTTGAAACGTGCCCAAGGCACGAGCCGTCTCTGCGTCTGCCTTGATGGCCTGAAGGGACTCGTCCACGGTCTTTACGAACAAATTGTCCCCGAAGGGCATGTCCAACACCCTCGACTGCACATTCTGGCGAAAGTTAGTGGTCCTTAACCATCCTCGCCGATGAAGGGAAACGCTGTTGCCCATTTGGCAGAATCCTGTGTCAGCAATGTACGTGGCCACTGTAATGGCATGGTCCGATGCCACCTCGCCCTCCTGCAGGATCTCCAACACTACTTCTCTCTCGTCATTGGGAAGGAAGTACAGGAGGGGAGCGATCTTAAACCAGAGCTCCCTGTCGTAGCGCACCACGATGGCAAGGGCCGCCTCGATGGTCGTTGCTGCCGACGTGATGACTCGTCCCATGGCGTCTTACTTCTTCCCCTCACTGTCTGGGGGGGGGGGGAGGGGTCATTGACGTGGAAGAGCCGCCAGAAGATTTCTACCTCGCCGCCGCCGAGACCACTGAATCTGGGGAAGGCTGGGACCTCAAACACTTGGGTGCAGAGTCCGGCACCCTGTACTTTTTCTCGTAACCTTCACCGGGGCTGAGGACAGGTTCTTCATAAGGGACAGTCCCTCGTCCCAAATGTCATCCAATAGCGGGATTGAAAGTACGATCTTCCTCTTAAACTCTCGGCGTTGGTACAGGAAACCCTCTTCTTTTCCTCGGGGGACAGTTGAAACAGTTCCGAGGCCCTAGAGATCATGGCATGGAACAAGCCTATCTCGTCGTTGGTCGGTGAGGCTCTGGGCGGCAGAGATGGGAGGTCTCCTACTCTGCCGTGCCCGTGGTCACCGGGTCCATATCCTCCCCCGGTGGGGGGGGGGGGAAGGTGAAGGGTGACAAGACTGTGGAGGGTGAACTCTCCTCTTCTTGGCAGGGGGCTCGCCTGATGGCCCAGGTGCCGTGGGGTCTCCCGCCGGCGGTAGGGGCATCCTCGCCCGGATCTCCGAGCACAAGTTGTGCAGTGCCTGGAGAATGTTCACCGAAATGTCCGCTGGGGGTTGAGGTGAAGGTGGGAGCGATGGTGGCAGCGGTGTAGGGTCCTCCAAATCCTACACAGCTTGCTCCTCCTCGTCGGTCTCGTTGCCACTCTCGACAGCTCCCTCGTCGGGGTCCCTCCCCGTAGGACTTGGCAAAGACTAACTTCTCTTCCAAAATGGTCCGGAGAGTAGAAAGCTCCTCCTCAGAGGAGATTTCCGTGCCCTGCAGGACAGGACTACCGTGCCCCCACCCCCCTTCTCTGCAATTAAGGGAGATGGTTTCAGGGAGACGATGGGCATTGCCTTCTCCGGTGTCTTCTCTATGGGCTGAAAAGACTATTCCCTCCAGGCAGGCAGGGAAACTCTCGCCTTGGGGGCCGTACTCTGCAAACCCACACCCGCGGCCTTCGCTAGGGACATCACCACTCCTTCAATGGAAGGCTTCACTGGGTGAATCTGGGCCTCCACGATCTTGGTCGAGCTGGAGGCCTTCACCTTGGGGGGGGGGGGGGTCAAGGCCCCGCTCCCCCTTGGCCTTCTCCATCTGGCCCGTCTGGGGGTTATCCAGAACCTTACCCCAGTGGTCCGACTTTCTCTTCTTTGCTGAACCATAGCATTGGCTCGTGGTCGAAGGTGCTGGAGACACTGCTCGCCCTGGCCGCCGGGGAGTCCGTTGCAACGGCCCTCCTGGTGATCGTGGTGCTTAGCCATATGTTGGCCCCCGTCACCGGAGCACCCTCAAAGGTCTTAGAAGACTGCTCATTTTTCTTCTTGTGGCTGGGGGAGGTATGCTGCCGGGATTCACCCATAGCAGGGGCCTTGGCGAGATCCTTCATGGTGCGGGAGACCTTCTCCTTGTAAAATGCACAGTCCTCCACTGTTAGGAAAGATTTCGTAATTGTAGGGAATTTTCCTTCCATGTGGCAACCCCTAAACTTTTTGCTATTGTTTTTAACCTTGTTCTTGACTTTGCCAGAGAAGTACAGCCTTCTGCCGCACTTCTCTGGGCTTTCGCTCCTTTCTTACGGGGAAACTGACATGCCCTTAAGACAGTCAGTACCGGGGAACGCTGTTTCCCGTAGTTTCTTCTATCGTGTTGCGGCTTTAGTGCAACATGACACAAGAGGGCACTGTAAGTTAAGTTACAGCTCTCTTGGGTCTCTAGCCTTCTACAGACCCTAGATACTCTTTTAGGATGGTATTTGATTGGTGCAAGTCATTCAGGGACTCGAATGGTGGCAGCGATCGTTTTGTTTATTTTGAGCTCCTTTTGGCGTTCTGAGCACGTTTTTCGCACTGAACCCAAAATGGTGGCCTGGCTCCCAAAATGGCCAGACCACGAGGCTCCTTTGTCTTGTCCACTGACCGTCTTGCTCCCTTCACCTTCCCCAGGTCGGGCGACCCGGGGCCTTCCTTATTTGGGCATGTACTTTCCCGCGAAACGTGGTTGCTTTCGCGGGCTTCTACATGTCGTTTGTGTGCCTCCAGGGTGTGGGCTGGGATGTCTGGTCCCAATACACATCCTGGGTGCCAGAGAGTCTAGGGTGGTGTGAATGCCTGGGACCACCGTGGTCCGTGATTGGTCCACGTATGGTATGTGTGTTGATGAGCGGATCTCCCATTGGCTCCCCTCCGTTTTGGCGCGAAGGGAACCGTGGATAAGAGGGAGCTGGAAACACCACTGCCATGTCGATCTCCTGAGTTCTCACGAACGAAGGAATACAGGAGCCAAGTATCCTGCAACCAAGAGGCTGGACCGAGGAATCGCTGGTGACCCGCTGAAGGAATCCTCCTTTGCACTGCTGTCGTCCTGTGAAACCCTTTCCGCCTTGGATCGAACCAGAAGGCCTGTACTGGTGCTTCGACCTTTGGAATAGCAGGAACAGCTATTCCCGGCGACTTCATCATCTCCTGCCAAGTAAGCCTTCAGAAGTGTCTCTGGGCCATCCAGTTGACTGACCAGCTTACAAGGGAGTCCTGCTCTGTAACTGCCGCCAGGTTGTGTTGTATTTCGAGTCCTTGTCACTCTTACACGCTTCGTACACTTGGCGTTCCCAAGTCTGAAGGGAGGAGTGTACATTTGGCTTGAATACACACGGCCGCTCCGTTGTCCTGCTGCGGCAACAAAACTGTGCTGGTTTCGTCGATTGGGACGTCTTTTTGCTCTACACGACTACGAGGCGTTCCCTGCTCTTCTGAACCTGCCAGCTGCTGAAACTAACGTGGAGAAGCCTGGGTCTGCTTGCTTCGGGGACCGGTGAGTAGTTTAGCTAGGATCTGGTCGCCCTCCTGCAGTATCCCATTGCTTTTCCCTGCTGTGTAAAAACAGCACCCTTTTGCCGTACTCGCGCTCTGCTTCTGCTCGCTGTGGAGGCTGCGCTTGAGTTGCGGAACCTCTTCTCCTTCTGCTGTGCACTAACCCGAACTGCCTGACTTCCTCCGAAGAGCTTCCCCTTTTGCCCGTTGGCACCGGCGTGGCAGGTACTTTGAGCACAAGGCTCCACTCTTCGCAGGGCTCGGACTTCCATCTAGTTAGGTGCCTCTAAAGGCGAACTGAGTCAGAAGCGTTATCGCACTGCCTGTTTTCCTTTCCTTTCAGGTGGACTACATATTTCGTGCTTTAAACGCTTGCGACTGTGTATTTGTATATATTTTGTGTTGATATGGTATGTGTTGGTTTAATATTGTGATATTGTGATTTTCTCGCTACGGTCATTGTTTTAAAGGCCTTAAAATAAATGTGTATCTATTTTTGATATAACAACTGTTTGGAGTAGTTTGTAAGCGCTCTTGCTTTGTGTGCTCACTGCGGGCTTTCAGTCACCCTCACCCCTCTTGAGACCTAGTCCTGACCGCCGCGATCGCTACCTTGATTGGTCTGGCTTGTCCAGAGGTTACCCTGTTCCAAGTAATTAGGTTGGCCTTCTGAACTTCTGCGCCACCAGGACAGAGTTCAGAAACCCGTCTCAACATCCACGACGTGCGTTTGGTCCGAATGCAGGCAGTAGAGGCACAGGGAGTGCCCATCGTCTGAGTAGATGTTCTGTAGGGCGCATCCTGGGCAAACCTTGAACAGAGGTGTTGAGTCTTCTTTCTCCTCCGCCAGGACCACGCGGTGTAGGCCTCAAAGAATCTCCTGGAATCCTCCAAGAAGCAAACTCGACGAAATTTCACCCTTGAGGGGCGTTGAAAAACGGGTCCCCGTTAATCAGATGATGGATCGATGGAGCTTGAGGCTCAATTGACCAGAAAAATAGAGTAAACTCTAAGAAAAAGCGCAAAATGCAGTAAAAAGCCTGATAGCTAATCATGAGGACTCCCACCACTCGAACGTGCAGTAAAAATCTAAAGATGGCTGCCAGAGGAGGGGCTTAGGTAGAGGGCAGTCATTGGCTGGGGGCAGTATGACCCAGAGATCAGTGATTGGTTGTTAGGAGAAAGACAGTTCAGAAGTGAAACAAACTGATTTTTTCTTTACCGAGGATTCCCAGCCTGAAGGTGAATATTCATGAGCATGTGAATCCATGCCAGACCCCATGCTGGAGAATGTGATGTTCGTTTTTGGATTCGATAAGTGCATGACCATGGTGACCATGGTTTCGCAGTTGATGTTGAGAGGATTGTCTGTTTCCGTTGAATGCTATTGCAAGGCCTTTTTTTTCCTGTTTTCCTGAAGGCATTTGAAGTTGGTTGGGAGGCAGCTTTGGAGTGTGATTTTGTAGTTGTCGTCCAGCCATGTTTCTGTGACGAATAGGATGTCAATACCGTTGTCGCAGAGGTGGTCAAAGATCTCTGTTGTGTTATTACATGGATCTTGCGTTTATTAGGTTGCAGTGGAGTTTAAAGGTGTAGTTTGGTTTGTGCTTTATTGTCAATGTTGTCTTCTGATTGGTGTTAAGGTTTACTTCCAGGTCGATCTCTAGTTGAGGTGTTGGTACAGGTGTGTCTGTATCGTCGAAAAGTTCTAGTTTCAGTCTTGGGTTTTTGTTTGTCCTGTCTGTGGGAGTGTGTTCTGCAGTTGAGTCTTCGGTGATGTTCAGTTGTGTTTGTCTTTCTTTTCTTTGTCTTTCCTTCAGTCCAGGTAATTTGCATGGTAATTTGCATGGCATTTTGAGCTTTTTTTTTTTTGGTCTTTATTTTCTTCGTTGATGACGAGTTGAATTTTGCTTTGGTCCGGCTGTCAAGTGGTGTAGTACTGTGTGTAGGGAATTGTCCGGTACAAGTTTGTGTTCGGTCTGTTGGTGGTCTTGTCAGCTGATATGCTGGTGTTTTCAGTCGCTGACTAGAGTAAGGTATGGGAGGTTTGCTGGGGTTATATGTTTGGGGGTATTCCAGTGGCTGTTCTTAATGTGTGGTCTCCCTGGAAAAGGTTCACTGCAGTGAACAGACTTTGTGGTGTCAAGGGTATAGCTAGTGACTACAGAATCGTCCTAATGGGCGTAACTGACAATCACAGTGTTATCTCATGAGGCACGAGTCAATCACAGTTTCACTCCACAATAATCAGTCAATAATCTCTCTATCACTCCACAGTGATGCTCTCTAGATGTGAATTGGTCAGTGTGTGCCAATCTGATGTTATTGCTCAGTCTATCGATCAATTACAGTATTATCCTGGGGGTGGGAGGAAACTATCTCAGCACTGTCCTGGGGGACGTCAGCTGGCCATCACAGTACCATTCTAGAGTGCACAGGCTGGCAAGTACAGTGCTATTCTGTAATGGAAGTTTCTGGATGTGAATTAGGTCAGTGCTAATCCCTCATCTCTAGGGTAGTTTGACAATGGGGACCTGGCTAGATTAGAGAGTTCTGCACAGTGGAAGAGAGGCCCATAGTCAACAAGGCAATTTGAAATCGGGTATAGCTAGATTTAAGAGTCCTATATAAGGAGTGACCGCCCCACAGCCAACAATGCAATTTGAGTGCCAGACAATGCAGTTTGAATTAGGGCTCAGCTATACGAGACACATGTATAGTGGGAGAGAAGCCTACAGCTAACAAAGCAATTTGAAATAGGGAACAGCTAGGTTTGCGAGACCTGTATAGTGGGAGAGGGGCCAACAGCTAACAATGCAAATTTGAATACCAGACAATGCAATTTGAAATAGGGCACAGCCAAAAATGGCCGCCAGCACAGTAGACGTGCCGACAGCTCTCCCCGATCCTGAGCTGGAGAAGGTGTCCCACCACTCCGCCAGCACCCAGGATCCATCCAAAAAGGAGCCCCCTCGACAGCAACAGCTGGGGAACCGGCCCGGGGGGCACAGAATAACACATGTCCCCCCCCTGAGGGCGGTCCGGCCTGGAGCGCTGCCCTAGTTGAGAGCACGAAGAGGAGGAGAGAGAAGGAGCCCGCTGGCACACACCAGACGGAGGCAGAGGAGAAAGGCACCCAACCGACATCAGTGATGAGGGTCCCCAGCAGTGGGTATCCAGGCTGTGGGAAGGTGGAAGCGGACCAGCGGCAGAAGTGGAAGCAACGTCGGGAACCACATAGGCGCTGGGGCACAGCAGGGCGAGCCCCACAGCCTGCGAAACGAAAGTAGGTATGTGCGACACAGGGCGAGGAGCGGAGCCGTGCCCAATAGGAGGTCCAGCGGAGGAGAGCAGCGGCCCAGGCACACGGCGGCCAGGAAAAGTGCAGCCCATAAGGAGGACCGAGAGAGGCCGCAGCGTAGGGTGTGCCCCGCAGGGAGAAACCGAGACCGGCGGCAGAAAAGTAAAGGGCACGCCAGAGACCCAAGAGGGAGAGGGCTTCCCAGATAACACTCTTAGTGAAGTGAAGTAGTAAGGCCAGGGGGCCTCTGAGGGAAAGGAGGAGCAGGACGGTGAGTGCGGGACCCCTGGGGGGGCCATGAGGAGATAGGAGAATGCCTGGCAAGTGAGGGGGTGGTGCCGTGGGGGCCCTGGGGAAGTGGCCGCCCCCGCACCCTGACACAAGTACCAGTAGCCCCGGCAGACTTAGGAGAGAGAAGGAGTGACGGGAGCTCCTGAAAGAACGAAGAACGAGACGGAACGGGGGAGAGACTGGATAGGGAACCCAGAGACCCCCCCACATACTTAGAGCCGGAGACTGCACAAATAAACAGAGTGGGCCATCACCATCAGTACAAGCACCCAGGCATCCCACGAACTGGAGCCCGGGCGAGAGGAGGAGGAGGCGGCGGCCCCAGTTAAAGGGGGAAGACCGGGCCGGTTGGAGGCCCAAAGCGGACCAGAGGGGGCGACTCAGGAGACCTGGCTGAAGTAGCCCAGCAGCAGTAGTGAGGCGACAGTGCAGCAAACGATAGATAAAAGGAGGTGGACAGTGGGGAGTACTCTCCGGTGAAGGGGAGGACTGGGGGAAGGCGAGAAAGCTCCAGAAGCCCCCGGCGGCGCGGCAAGTAGCCACCCGGGCACGGAGGCCGGGGGGACCATGACCACGAAGGCCAAAGGAAAATGGGGAAAAACCACCCAAGTGACGCCCCAGGTGCCCTCCATGCTATGTAGCCCATACAAGACACCAGAGATGGGGCCAAGTGCAGCCAAGAAGGGGCAGCAGAAGGCAGCACCCCCGGGGGCACAGAAAGTTTGGCCCTGATGTCTAAGCAGGACTTCCTGGGTGAAATGCATGCTTTACAGACTAGCTTAGCCAAGACGTTCCAAGACCAATTTCAACTCATGCGATCCAACCTGAACGAGGCCCTAGGGGAGATCAGACGGGAGATATGACAATTGGGGAAGAGGACAGATCTCCTAGAAAAGGGCCCTCAAGAAGTGGACAAGGAAACGACTGCCAACAGTGAAGCTATAGAGAGACTCTATATATGGCTACTCAGAATTTGGAAATTCAGATGGAGATTTTTGGATAACAGATCCCGAAGGAACATAGGGGTGAAAATGCTGCCAGAATCTGTATCAGACAAAGAATTGAAATCCGTAATTCAGTCAGTCTTCGCAGAAATCCGGGAAGAAGAGGCCCCAGACAAGGTTGAATTGGACCACGTGCATAGGGTAGGGAGAATGGTCAAAGGCCAGGCAGCAAGACCGAGGGACGTATTGGCTGCCTTCACTAGGTACGCCTAAAAGGAAGCCGTCCTTCAAGCAGCAAGGAAGCAGGAACCCATTATGTACAGAGGCCAACAGATAGCACTGTATCAAGACTTAGCAAGCAGCACGCTTATAAAGAGAAGCCAAATAAGTCCAGTTCTAAAAGCACTAAATGGGAGAGCTATTGTCACGACCATCGCCCAAAACCCCCTCTGGCAAACCCATTGGCCAGGTGGAGTCAGGACTTGGGCCTCTAGAGCCTGGCATCCTCTTCAAAAGCCCTCATGGGGCCAGTGCTGGCGCCGATGGCGCCAGGCTCATACACCATGAACAACAATGTGCTTGGGAACAACTTCATTGTATTGTTAGCCAACATGGAGGCATCCACATAGCTTGGTTCCCCAAGAACCAAGCTATGAGGTCTAGTGTTTTGGGTGTGGCAGGCCTGGAACTACTTTCCCTGGGCTATATAAACCAGACCCTGACTGCAGAACATGCTTCGTGTTATTTTTCAGCTTGCAACGTGACGCTCACGGTGTCATGGGCACAGATGAAATAGTATATACAACTCCAGACCCAGTACCTATTATAACTGAAGACAAACTCTTGGGTATCACGACAGCCTTAAGACAAGCAGCACTACAAAAGGAAAACCAACGGCCAATGAATCCTGATGCCTACCTCGCATGGCAAACTCAAGGAGAACAATATACCATCAAGGACCATCTACCCTTTTTTAGGGACCGCCTATATGTACCCAAGAAGGAATTACAACTGCATATTTGAAATAATTGCATATTATTTCAAACTAATCACGATTCACTCATTGAAGGGCATCCTGGGATCGCCAAAACCCTAACTAAGGCGAAAGAGAACTTTTTGTGGCCTTCCTGGCGTAAGGACATCCTTCAGTATATTCAGTCCAGCGGTGTCTGCGCACAAAATAAATCACAGAAACAAAAACCATCTGGTCTCCTACAACCATTGGACATTCCTCCAGTTCCATGGCACACTCTTTCCCTTGACTTCATCACTGATCTACCTCCAAGCCAAGGGTTCAACACCATCCTTGTAGTTGTGGACTTATTCTCGAAAATGGCCCATTTTATTCCTCTCAAAGGCCTCCCAGACACAGCCACTTTAGCAAAAGTGTTCCTGGAGGGCGTGGTTAAGCTACATGGCTTCCCTTCGGTTCTGGTCTCTGATCGAGGCAGCCAGTTTGTTTCAAACTTCTGGAAAAAATGTTGTGCAATGGCGCAGATCGACGTTCGGCTATCTACCAGTCACCATCCCCAAACGGACGGCCAAACCGAGAGAACCAATCAGAAACTTGAGCAATATTTACCATGCATGCTGCACCACGAACAAAGGAATTGGAAAGCCCTACTATGGATAGCCGAATATGCATATAACAATTCTTTGCATTCAAGCACGGAACAAATGCCCTTCTATACCCTTTATGGCAGACGTCCATGTACCTCTGAATTGGACCTTCCAGACAGCTTGGAAATGCCAGCGGTAAAGACTCTACACACAACCATTACTCAGGCTTTCAAAAGGGCAAAGGAACACCTTATTCATGCCAAAGAAAAACAAAAGAGATTCGCCGACCAACACCGGAAAAAGGCCCCTGATTATCAAGTAGGAGACAAAGTTTGGTTAGCCGCTAAATTCGTACCCATCAAGGGAACCCGGATCTTTCATCCCAGATTCTTAGGACCCTATACCATTAAGGCAATTATCAACCCAGCAGCCGTGAAACTGGATTTACCACCTAATCTACACATCCACCCGGGATTCCATGTGTCCCGCCTGAAACCAATGCAACCCGGCACACGGATTGGGACATCACCTAAGCCCATACTTGTTGACGGAGAACCAGAATTCGAAGTCAAAGATATCTTGGACTCTAAATACTCTAGGACCAAGCTATATTATCTCATCGATTGGAAAGGATTTGGACCACAAGATAGATCCTGGGAGCCAAGTGAGAATATCCACGCACCACGTCTAATCAGGAAATTCCATCGGAACTTCCCAACCAAACCTGGCCAGACAGAAGGAACACGATGGGAGGGGCATTAGAGGGGGGGGGAGTGCTGTCATGACCCTCGCCCAAAACCCCCTTTGGCAAACCCATTGGCCAGGTGGAGTCAGGACTTGGGCCTCTAGAGCCTGGCATCCTCTTCAAAAGCCCTCATGGGGCTAGTCCTGGCGCCTATGGCGCCAGGCTCATACACCATGAAAAACAATGTGCTTGGGAACTACTTTATTGTATTGTCAGCCAACATGGAGGCATCCACATAGCTTGGTTCCTAAGAACTAGAACAAGGCTAGTGTTTTGGGTGTGGTAGCCTAGAGACTACTTTACCTGGACTATTTTGTTGGGGCTATTTAAACCACACCCGTGCAAAACAACACGCTTTGCGTTGCTTTGCAGCTTGCAACGTGACGCTCACCATGTCCAGCTATTCCCTCGAACCTCGGAGAAGCAGAACCTGCAGGGAGACAAAAGAAACATCATTAGCAGCAGCATCTTACCTGCAGTCTTCATCTTTAAACACTCGCAGCTACTGAGAACAGCTACCTCGAATCTGCACGCCTCCCGGACAGAATGACCTGAAAGAGGAAGATAGAGGCAACATTAAAAAAAGCAGTAGAGACATTTACAAATTACGAACTGCTCAAAAGGCTTACCTGGCTGGTCGCCTCTTGGCTGGCACCACTCCGGACATTCCACTCGCGCTGAAGAACAACGCAACCTACAAGGAAGGGAAACACAGGTTAGCAAAGGCAAGACTTTGCAGCGCTGAGCATAGCGCTTACTTATCGCATCATATCGCTCTTAATGCCCCATCATTTACCAGTGGGGCTCAACCAAGCCAGTTCGCTGCGCTGAAGCTCTGCATACCTAAGGGAGAAAAAAGACATTTTAAACAAAGAAAGGCATGCAGGATAGCAACAAAACTAAAGAACAGCAATAAGTCCTACCTGAACAATATCAAACGGGCCGACGTCAGTGAAGTAACTGGACCGCACTCGCCCATGAAAGACAACGCGCCCCTGCAAAGAAGGCAGGATGGAGAGAAAGCCTAATTCTACCACAAGGCAGAACCTTCCCCGCAGACCTTATCAGGGCAAATATTATCTCATCGATTGGAAGAAGCATACCAGCGAGTAACCCGGCTGGGTGGTGTCCCTGTGGATACCAGGTGAGCGTAACAGCTATCCGATACAAATGGACCTTCCCGTTTAGCTTGGTATTCGAATGGGAAGGGAGCCAGAAACGTATCACCTCGGTGCAGGAAGGAGCGGATATCCTACAAATAGATCTTGAAGAGACTCCTACAGGGACTGGAGCACAAGCAACGGGCAGTAGACCCAGGCCAAGACCCTGGGAGTGGACGACGGTCGGAGAGAAAAGGGGATCGAAGGGGAACAGACTACCGCCGAGAGAGAGGAACAGGGAAGCAGAGACGGGGGCACAAGAAGAACCCTAAACAAAAATAGCGGTAAAGGGGTGGTGGGCCTCTAAAGGGTACAATGAAGCTCAGGGGGCATCGGGGGAAGCAACCATTTGGAACCGGGAAGGGTGGGAAACCTGAGAAAGGAGTGGAGGGGGAAGGGCGAGCTCTTCCAGGGGGAGGAGAGGGGGGAGAAGGGGTGGGGGAAAGAGGGGGCAACTCACGAAAGAGTGAAGGGGGCCACCGACAAGCTTGGGGCAAGATCAGAATCATAACCATTCAAGTGGCTAACACAACGTTAGGGGGCTTAATACCCCACTCAAGAGGAAGAACCAGGAACATTTCATGAGGAAAGAGGGGCCGGATGTTCTGGGGCTACAGGAAACGCACCTCTTGCACAAGGGTCAGGGGCAGTTAAAATTACGGGGGATCGACCAGATCTTGCATGCCTCCAGCCAGAGCAAAACGGGGGAAGTGGCTTTAGCCATTAAAAACATGGTTGACTTCAGAGTAAGTGAAGTCATATGGGACAAGGAGGGGAAGTACATTATGGCCAGGGGGACGTATCAGGACCTCCCCTACACCATAGCAGTGGTGTATGCCCCAAACTCCGGCCAGGAGCAGTTCCTGCGGCGTGTCCTGGGGGTACTAGAAGAAAAAGTGCAGGGCCACATAATCCTGATGGGGGGACCTCAACATTGCCTGGGATAGGGCCTGGGGGGCCAGGCACGGGGGGTGGGGAGGGCAGTGATGTCAGCAGAATTGAAGGATAGAATCGGAAGGGCGGGTCTACGGGACGCATGAGTTGAGGGGGGATGAGGAGGGCTACACTTTCTTATCGGACGTCCATGGGTCACAGTCCAGAATTGACTGTTTGGTTTTGAGATGGATTTCTGAACTCTGATCTGGCGGGCAGAGGTTCAGAAGGCCAACCTAGTTTCTTGAAACAGGGTAACCTCTGGACAAGCCAGACTAATCACGATAGCTATGGCAGGTGGTCAAGACCAAGTCTCAGGAGGGGTGAGGGTGACTGAAAGACCTCATTGAGCACACAAAGAAAGGACACTTACAAATTACTCTCAGACAGGTGTTATATCAAATATATAGACACATTTATTACAAGGCCTTTGTAACTTAGACCATAGCAAAAGAATTACAGTAACACTCAGTAAGCCAACACAACACTATCATTACAATGTATATACAAGACCATTGGGGTCTAAAGGGTTAAATGCACAAAATATGTTGACAACCTAGATGGGAAGGAAACAGGCAGTGCAGGTAGTCTTTAGGCCCCTTCGACATCAGCAAAACACCTAAAAGGCAGTACAAGCCCTAAGAAGAGGTGAGCCTTATGCTCAATTGTACATGCAATGCAAACGCACGCAATTTTTCCAATGGGCAAAATGGGGTCTCTTCATGAGTCTCTAGCAGCTCAGGAAGGTGGATGAGGCGATGAAGAATAAGTTCCCACTATTTAGTAAAGACCTCCACTTGAAGGCAGAGGCAGTTCCAGAGTGAGGGATGGATTCGCTAGTTCGCACTAGCAGTGGAAAGGAGAGGGCCTCCAGGGGCCACTTGTGTGTAAAAGGGGCCCGTGGCGCCGGGGGCCACCGGTTAGTGTTGTAAGTACTCACCGGTCAGAGGCAAACTTAGACCCAAACTTCGCCCATTCAGTCCACTCGGGTTGCAGGTTCAAACGCGATGATAACGATAGTATCTAGGGCTTTCAGTTCCTGAGTTATAGCGATGATTCCCAAACGGGACAGTGGCGATTTCTCTGTTCCGGGTGGATGAATCGACCCAGTTTCACTGCAGCAGGCTTCAAGGAAAAAGAGGGTCACAAATGCAGCGTACTTGCAAAAGACATTGCTGCGGTAGGGCAGCACGGTAACCGCGTTTACTCCGGTCCTGGCGCACTCGTCTCACTTCAGACCTGGGAATGCCAAGTGTACGAAACTCTGTTTGATGGTGCCACGGACACAGAGCTAGCAGTATACAGAGTTTCGAGGGCCTCCTCGAAACGGCGGCGGTGTCAGAGCAAAGCTCCTGCATAAGCTGGTCAGCCAACTGGTTGGCCCAGGGACACTTCGAGAATGCTTACTTGCAGGTTTTGGTGAAGGTGCCGAGTACAGTTGGTCCCACTATTCCAATGGGTCAAAGCATCTTCGCAGACCTAGGATGACCAGATGCAGAGGGGTCCCACGGAACGACAGTGGGATCAGGGTGCCAAACCTTCCAGCGGGTCACCAGCGGTTCCTCGACTCGGCTTTGTAGTTGCAGGATACTTGGATCCTTTCCTTCGTTCAGGGAGAACTCCAGAGATCGACATGGTATGGTGTTTCTGGCCTCCTCTTATCCAAAGTTCCCTTTGCGCCAAAATGAAGAGGACCCAAAGGGAGATCTGCTCACAAACACACACTCAATACGTGGACCAATCACGGACCATGGTGGTCCCAGTAATTCATGGCACTCCAGACTCTCTGGCACCCAGGATGTGTATTGGACTCCGACGTTCCAGCCCACATCCTGGAGGCACACACAAGGCATGCAGAAGCCAGCGAAAGCATTGCGTGGGAAAATGCAGGACTAAATAAGGACGGACCCGGGTCGACTCGACCTGGGGAAGGTGAAGGGGCAAGATATCCAAAGGACAGGACAAAACCTTGTGGCATGACCATTTTGGAGCCAGGCCACCTATTTGTGCCAAACGCGGTTAACATGGCAGGAAAGGGTTAAAAATAATGCAAAAAGATAGCCGTCACCAGTCCTGTTCATGACACATCTGCACAGTTCATAAAAAGTACAGCGAGTGTATCTAGGGCCTTTGGAAAATGACTACAGACCCAAGTGTGCTTTATGGTAAGATACATTGCACACTTGTTACATGTTGCACAAACGTTGCAACACGGGAAAAGGACTAAAGGAAACAAAGTCTCCCAGTACAGACTGTCTTAAGGGCATGTCAGTTTCACCATAAAGAGTGAGCGAAAGCCCAGGAGTGCAGCTGAAGGCTGTGCTTCTCTGGCAAAGTCGGTCTATGGTGTCTAAACGGCAGCAAAAAGTTAGGGGGTGTACACATGGAGGGAAAATTACATACAATTATGAAATCTTTCCTAACATTTGGGCCTCAGCGGGCTTGGTCGGTAGGATTCGGGAGGTGAACACGGGCCCTACATGGATTGCAGACCATAAAACTGTATCCATCATTCTGGAGCTGGGATGCAAGGAAATAGGGGGGTGGGGATGGAAATACCCACAGTCCCTACTTAGAGACCCGGTAATCAGAGTGGAAATGGAGTAGAAGATTAAGAACTTCTTCACAATCAACAAGAAGAGGGACACTAGGGGAGACATAAGATGGGACGCGTTTAAGGCCACGTTCGGGGGAATTGATAGCGGCATCGGCACAGAGAGTAAAGCAACTGAAGGCGTTGGAAGGGCAGCTTGAAGCAGAGGTGGAGGCTGCAAGGCAAAAGGAGGGAACAACCCCAACTAGGTCCTCCATGAGGGAGTACAGACGGGCACTAAGGCAACTAGAAGTTCTGCGCACTAAAAAGGCTGAAGGGGCACTGCTCACTGTTCGCCAAAAATACTATGCCAAGGTAAATAAGGCAGATGCATTGTTAGCGCGACTACTGAGAGGGGGGGGTGTGAGGTCAAAGAACGCGATTACAGCCCTGAAAACAGGGACAGGGGAGCGGGGAGCGGGTCACACGTTCGGGGATGTCCAGAAAATATTAGCTGAGTACTAGGACTCTTTATACATCACAAAATCCCCGGGCCCACCTACAGGAAAAGTTCTTAGAAAGGGTACAGCTGTAGAGAATTGGGAGGGAGGCATGAGACGCCCTTAACCGGGAGATTACCAAGGATGAAATGAGTTATAAGGGACTTACCGCCGAACAAGGCTCCGGGCCCAGATGGCTATACTGCGGCTTTCTATAAAACGTTTGTAACAGATAATTCCGCACTAAGCCTTGCTTTTTAACACCTTCAGGCTGACAGGCAGAATAGCTCCATCCATGGAGGAAGTCAAGTTGACCCTTATACTTAAGCCCAATAAAGATCCGGAGGAGAGAACATCCTATAGGCCCATTGTGTTGATAAACATCGATGCCAAGATCTTTAAAAAGATTTTGGCAAACAGGCCTCCCTGTGCTGATCCACCCAGATCAGGTGGGCTTCGTCAGAGGCAGGCAGACGGCAGACAACATCAGGTCCGTGGCCCACCTGGTGGAAAAGGTGCAGAAAACTGACACCCCGCGGTCCTCTTAGCGTTGGATGCAGAAAAAGCATTCGACCATGTGGAGTGGTCCTTTCTGCTCCGGGTGATGCAGAAAATGGGCCTTAGAGGGGAATTCCTGATAATAGTCCAAGCCAACTACCAGGCCCCATAAACGGGAATAGTGGTGAACGGGACAACATAGAGACCTGTTGGGCTCCAAAGAGGCACAAATTGTTGCCCGTTGTTCCCAATACTTTATGCAATTTATTTGGAGCACAGGGAGATGGGATACCAGGCATTCCTTTCGGGGGGGGGGGGGGGGGGGGGGGAGTACAGTAGAAGGTGGCAGCGTTCGCTGATATGCGGCTCACCCTGGCAGCACCAACCGAATCTATCCAGGCGTGTAGAACCCTGTTAGAGGAGTTTGGGGTGGTCGCAGGTCTAAAGGTTAACGTCAGCAAATCCGAAATCTTGAATCTAACACTCAAGGCAGGGGACCGTGACACCCTGAGGGCAAGCACCCCCTTCCTGTGGAGCCCGGGGGGTATCGGGTATCTGGGAGTGAGGATCACAGCGACCCTCACAGGCTGGTACGCAGCCAACTACCCGCCACTGTTCAAAGATATCAAATGAGATTACCAGAGATGGAGACACCTCAGGGTCTCGTGGCTGGGGTCAAGATGGTTACGCGCCAACGACTATTGTACTTATTCCAAGCGATCCCACACAGGCAATACCATCAGGCTTTTTTACAGCACTGGGGCAATGACCAACAAGTTCTTATGGAAAGGAAAGAGAGCGAAGGTCAGTAGGCATTTGTTAATGGCGCTCAGACAGGAGGGAGGGAGGGCTAGCGCTACCAAACTTCTGGCAGTATTACGAGGCTACGCAGCATCGTGTAATTATAGAATGCTTCAGGGAGGGTGGGGGCCTGCAAGACAATCAATGGGTGAAGATGGACAGAGCGGTAGCACATCGTAACTTGGCAGAAGTGCTATGGTTACCGAAACAATACAGGCCACACGACCCGTACGAGAGCACCATAACCAAACTAATGGCGGATAACTGGGATACATTGGTGGGGACCAAAAGGGATAACTACATTCCCATCACCTTTCACACCTATCTTCAACAGGGATTTCACACCTGGGATGGAAAAGGGGGTATTTAAGCAATGGAAGGACAGGGGCTGTAGGCGGTTGAGTGACATGTTCTGAGGGGAGGGAATACTCTCCTTTGAGGATTGTAAAAGGGAATTCACAGTGCAGGAAGGGGAAAGACTAATGTACGCGCAAATAAGGCATTGGGTGTTACAAGCCGGGAACAGGGAAGCAGCGACCAGGGAAACAACGAAATTTGAAAAATGTCTATCTAATGATGGGGCCAAGGGACTAATATCCAACCTTTACAAAATACTGGACAACGCAAATGCCAGACAACAGTGGCCATATATGCAGAGGTGGAAACGGGTCCTGGGGAGGGAGCTCGGAGAGGAAGAATGGGAGAGGTTGTGGAGGAGGATCTCCAAGTTGGCAAAAGATTCCCAGTTACAAGAAGCGTGGTATAAGATCTTATTCGGCTGGCACTATAGACCGGCCCGCCTACACAATATATCCGGGAACCACGGGGAACTGCTGGAGGGGTTGCGGGATGGTGGGCACAGCGGAGCATATCTGGTGGAGGTGTCCGAAAATTGAACAATTATGGAGGGAGGTGCAGAGGGCGCAGGAACAGGCCTATAGGCCAGGGGACGCCAGACCACTGGAGCAGATCCTCTTGGGAATTAGAGGGGGCTCAGGAGTGGAGGAACCTAGAACGAGGGAAAAAGGGAGAGTAACCTTAACACTTGCGGCTATGATGATGATAGCACAAAGGTGGAAAAGACCAGAGGTGCCCATGATGCAGGAATGGGCAACATATGCCATGGAAAACAATGTGCAGAACTTTGCAAAAGACTGGGGGAAACGTTGGCTTTTCTCAAAGATGACTTTAGGGTGATGTGGTGCCCACAGGGCTTAAAACTGTTAGATTTACAATGCACTTGGGAGATTGGTCCATGAGAGGAATGGACCAGAAACAGAGCAGAAGTTGCCTCTGGGGAAGGGGGAGGGATGATAGACCGTTGGGGGAATTGTTAAATATGTTGTTGTAAAACTTAATAAAAAGAGTTTTTTTAAAAAAATGAAATAGGGCACAGCTAGATTTGAGAGACCTGTACAGTGGGAGAGAGGCCCACAGCCAACAATGCAGTTTGAATACAAGACAATGCAGCTTGAAATAAGGCACAGCTAGATTGGAGAGACCTGTATAGTGGGAGAGAGGCCTACAGCTAGCAATGCAACTTGAAATAGGGCACAGCTAGATTTGAGAGACCTGTGAGGTGGCAGGTGAGAGATGGTGGAATGAATCGCAGTATTATTGTGTTGGTGTAGGCAAGTTTGACAGTGGATGGGCTTCTGGGCCACTCCTACCGTATTGTTCTCCCTGTATAGTGGGAGAGAGCCCTACAGCCAACAATGCAACTTGAAATAGGGCACAGCTAGATTTGAGAGAGAGACGCAAAACCAGACACTTTTCAGGCAGGATTTAACCCTAGGACATCAGAGTAGCACAGATGTAATGCTAACAAACCTTGGACATCAAAAACAAGATTTGGCCCGATTTGAGAAAGACATGGAGGTGTTGAGACACGTGTTATCACAAAGGGCCTTTTGCATTGATAAAGAAACTTTTGTTAACCACCATTCGGATGAGTGCTCTATGACTCATGGAAACAATATGAATATGTATGTCTTACAATTCAATATGGTGCAGTGATAGGTGTGTGAGAAACTCAACACATACAAGGTTTTTCAACAGAGTAGAGGAACTCAATGTCTCTGTAAATCCCCACACAAATGAGACTGAGGTTTCGTTAGAAACCACTACAAGTAAATCCGGTCGCAGGGGTCCTTAGGTTGATATCCACCAAAAAACTCCTCAGTACAAGAATATATTTGAGAGACCTGTATAGTGGGAGAGGCGCCTACAGCTAGTAATGCAACTTGAAATAGGGCACAGCTATATTTTAGAGACCTGTGAGGTGGCAGGTGAGATGGTGGAATTAATCGCAGTATTATTGTGTTGCTGTAGGTAAGTTTGACAGTGGATGGGCTTCTGGGCCACTCCTACCGTACTGGTACTAGTAGATGCTGCTTGATGGCTGGCCATTGGTGCCCGAAGTCTATGACCTCAGGAGCAAATTGCTAAGTTGAGAGTTTGAGGGCATGGATGTAGCATCTCCCCCTTGTCTTGCGACAGCATGTTGTAAGGGCATGGCAGCTTCCTGGGAAGGGAGACTGACATTGCCATGAGATGGGAGAACCAAGGTTGGCAGGCCCACATCGGGGCCACCAGAATCATCCTGACTGTTTCTTGGTGCATCTTGTGCACTATCCTGTTGAACAGGGTAGTTGGAGGGGGGAAGCGTAGACAAATTTCCCTGACCACGTTATCCAGAGACCCTTCCCCCTTGGAGCGGTTCTGCGGGTACCTGGAGGTGTAATCTGGGCATTGTACATTCTCTGGAGTTGTGAACATGTCGATCTCTGGGAAGCCCCAGTCTGCGAAGACGTGGAGAACAATGTCTTCGTGTAATCGTCACTCCTACTACACGGGTAGTGGAAAGTCTCTGCTGAGGACGTCCACCAGAAGATTGAGTTCCCCTGGAACGTGTTGTGACAGGAGAAGCATCTTGTGTTTGAGAGCTCATTTCCATATGTTCTGTGACAGTTTGGATAGCCCCGGAGAGCGAGTGCCCCCTTGTTTAGGTAATACATGGCTGTAGTACTGTGTGAGAACTAGGACTGTCCTCCCATGGAGGTGTGTTTGGAATGCCTTCAGGGCCTTCAACACTGCTAGCAATTCCAACAGGTTTATGTGGTTGGATGCTACCGCTGGCAACCACAAGCTGTGCGCCATATGATGGAGGCGAGCCCCCCCCCCTAACCACGCCATCAGAGATGCATCTGTGGTAAGAATGGCTTCTACCGCGGGGTTGGTGAAGGTCTTACCCTGCATGAGGTTCTCTCGACCACCACTGCCGAGACTGAACGAGGGCTGCCGAGACAACCACTAGATCGTCCCATTGTCCGCTGGCCTGACACCATTGGCTCGAGAGCACTTTTGCATGGGGGGTATGCGCAGACATGCATGTGGAACTAGGTAAAAAATGCAGGAGGCCATCATCCCTAACAGTCACATGGCTTTGCGTACGGTCACCTCGTGACTGGCTACATAGTGAGGGAACTGGAACAGCATGTTTTGAACCCTTTTGTTGGAGGGAAAGACCAGGCCGACTTTGGTCTGAATTAGAGCCCCCAGAGACTGTTCGACTTGGCTGTGTACTAGGCTGGATTTTTTCTCGTTGATAGGGAACCCTAGACTGAAGTGGAGATCCAGCGTCCTTTGGTAATTTGTTAGGCATGTTCTGTAAGAATACCCTGTTATTAGCCAGTCGTTGAGGTATGGGCAGACTGGGATGCACTGCCGGCGCAGGTGAGCAGCTACTACAGCCACTACCTTCTTGACCACCCAGGGAGCTGAGGCAATGCCAAAGGGAAGAACCTTGAACTGATAGTATGTGTCCTCTATCATGAACCTTAGGTACCTTCTGTGAGCTGGCAACATATTTTTCATATCCAATGTTGCCATGTAATCCCCCTGCACCAGCAGTGGGATTACTTCCTGCAATGTTGTTCTTCTGAACTTTTGTGGTTCGACATATTTGTTCGTTGGGGCAAGTCTAACACAGGGTGCATGGTGAGATCCTTTTTGGGTACAAGGAAGTACACTGAATAAATACCCTTGTTTACCTGATGAATGGGCACGACTTCTATGGCGCCCTTTTCTTGAAGGATCTGCACCTCTTCCAGCAGGATTTGCAGGTGTGCTGGTGATAGGCGTCTGCTTTTTGGTGGATGGTATTGAGGTGGCTGGTGGAACTCGATACAATAACCGTGGGTGACTGTCTTGAGCACCCACTGGTCTGATGTGATCCCCTCCCATGCGTGAATGAATGACAGCTGTCCACCGATCGGGGACCCGGACAGGCCAGTCATTTTGATGCAGACGCCAGGGAGCATCTTGGGTGGAGTTTCTGCCTCTACCTGTGCCTCTGCGCTGCCCCCTTTGCTGATGTTGGCTGTTACCAGCTGAACCGTGTGCAGAGGACCATGGGGTACTCCTGCACCTTATTGTCCGTGTGGAGATCGGGAGAAGGACTGACCCTGAAAGGAAAGGCACGAGAATGCACCTCCCTGCTGTTGAAAAGGCTCGACTGCTATCCGATTGAGGGATTTGTTGTGGGTCACCTTTTTTCCCCTTAAAGACGACCGCCAGCAGACGTGATTGCGTGGGTTTGCAGGACTTACAGGATCGCTCGTCATGGTCACGAGGTAAGCACCTATTGCATTTGCGATGGGTGTCCTTCCAGGGGTATTTTCTGTTGCATGACAAACAAAACTTAAATGGAATCCTCTCCATAGCAAAGGTAAAAGGCAGCAGCCAGACCAGAAAGGGTAAGAGGGGAAACGGAAATGCATTCTCAGAAAGAATCAACCCAGGGCCCCACTCTCCCTACTCTAAGGGCCTGGCCAGTAGGCCAAGGCCACAAGGTCAACATACATCGATCGAAGCCCCAGCTGCCGAACAGCAGTGGCTGTCTTAAGCGTGGAGTCCACAAAGTAGTCGAAGAGAAGAGTCAAAGACTAGACGACCATCAGTCATGGAACAACAAAATAACTATTAGAAATATCAACTCTTACTCGCTCGGCATAAGGCGACCAACTAGTTTGGGCAGAAAAAAACAATCTGAGGGACCTCAACGCGTGAGGGATTTTGGGTACACTACACATCACGTTAGGGATAGTGTTACAGTCACGTCCATGTCGACATCCCCCATCGATCCTTGAAAGAAAGAAGCAATACTCTGCGATTACCACTAGACATCTGACTATGCACAGCATGTGATTCTAAGCAGATTAACAAGCATAAGAAACACACCTACGTTTGAGATTCCTAGCTAATGGGAGAAAGGCAGGGGTTTCACAGACTGGCAGATATAAATGCAGCTAAATTTGAGATTCCAAGATAGTGGGAGAAAGGCCTAGTTTTCACAAAATGGCAGATGTATCCCTGAGAGGACCAGAATCCTGAACTGTAGGATCCGTTGCTGCTTCCAGAGGGAAGGGGGCTGCGATCATCCTCAAAGCCCATTTCGATGGGCAAAAGCACTGGCGGACGCCGCCACATGCCGCTCCGTCACTTTGAAGCCTTGCACCACACCCTGGGCGGGAGAGCGCAGAGGCCCTGAGCAAAGGGAGGCCTCAGACACGAGAATATAGCTTGGTTCTTGCACCTGAAGCCGAAGTGTCAACCTCCGATCACTCTGGTAGGCGTTGAGCCCTCAGCCGGACTGCCGGTAGTCGAAACGCCCTTCTGAACTTTGGAGCGAGCTTCGGTAGGCTGGACGCCCTCAGCACTTGTGCTGGATCTAGCCAAGGACAGAATCTTGGAGGTGGTACTCTATGATCCCTTACCCCTTTGGGTATAAGAAGAGGACGAACATTATCTCCCTTCCGAGGACAGCCTGGTAGAGCCCCTTAGCTTGGGAGCCAGGACGGCCTCAGGTCTGTCTCTGGAGAAGAGCCCCTCTGCTTAGGCCTCAGGCCTGCTAGAACCAGAATCAGAGGAACCACAATCCATGGGAACTTCGGGGAAGGAGTCACCACGCTGTGGAGCCATGTTAACAGAGGGCCTACCTTGTCTTGACGAGAGGTCCTGAAGACAAAGTTATTAAGGTAGGTGGGTCGGGGGGGGGGTTTGGGGGAAGTTTGGACGATCTGACTCCACCATGACAAGCGATTCTTCAATGCCCTGTGACCGAGAGCACTGCAGGCCAAACATGAGTCCCAGTGGTGGTCGGGCCCTAAACACTCAAAGAAAGTGTGTGGGGGTCCAAGGCCGGGCACGAGCAGTCGCATGAGGCACATCTCGTGAATTCTCCTACGTCCAACATGAGCCAGGGGAGGCAAGGCACCAAAGGGAAGTGAAATAAGAATAGAAAAAAAACAGGGTGCAAGTGGAAAGCTGATAAAATGTCTCAGCAATGGCTCCCAGGTCCAACACCGTCCGAGCGGGGGGAAAGTCTGAAGGGAGGCGCTCCCATGCCTGAGGCCGTGCTCTTGCACACTATACTAAATTAAAAAAAGGGAAGTCTTAGTTACTTACCTGCAACTGTATTTCTCCAGCATTGCTATCTTTCATAGATCCACATGCTTGAATATTCCCTGACATACTGGGAATCCCCTGATTTAAAATCATTAGGCGCCCACTGCCTTTCACCAACCAAAGCCCGCCTCTCCTCCTCTCCCAGCACCGTTCTCATTGGTCCCTCCAGCCTTTATCACCGGTCCCCCCAGGGCAGCCCTCTGCCCGGCAGCTCCCAGCGGCTAAGGGCCCCGAGGCCAAGGGCGACTCCAGGAAGTGTCAGCAGGTGTCTGCAGGGGAAGCCACCCCAGTGGCCAGCCATCAACCAGCGACTACAAGGACCAGTAAGGTAGGAGGGCCGGGGTTGGGAGAGGTACAGCTTTACACCAGATGCCTAACCTTGTTGCCCCAAACTGCATTTGATAGAAGGGCCGCCGTGCCCATATTGCATTGTCTGTTCTCCAAACTGCACTGATAGGCTCTTCTCCCACTATACAGGTGTCTCAAAGTTAGCAGGGCCACCATGCCCAAATTGCATTGTCTGTTCTCCAAACTGCATTGATAGAAGGGCCTCCGTGCCCATATTGCATTGTCTGTTCTCCAAACTGCATTGATAGAAGGGCCGCCGTGCCCATATTGCATTGTCTGTTCTCCAAACTGCATTGATAGAAGGGCCGCCGTGCCCATATTGCATTGTCTGTTCTCCAAACTGCACTGATAGGCTCTTCTCCCACTATACAGGTGTCTCAAAGTTAGCAGGGCCACCATGCCCAAATTGCATTGTCTGTTCTCCAAACTGCATTGATAGAAGGGCCGCCGTGCCCATATTGCATTGTCTGTTCTCCAAACTGCATTGATAGAAGGGCCGCCGTGCCCATATTGCATTGTCTGTTCTCCAAACTGCATTGACAGGTTTTTCTCCCACTATACAGGTGTCTCAAAGTTAGCAGGGCCACCATGCCCAAATTGCATTGTCTGTTCTCCAAACTGCATTGATAGAAGGGCCGCCGTGCCAAAATTGCATTGTCTTTTCTCCAAACTGCACTGATAGGCTTTTCTCCCACTATACAGGTGTCTCAAATTTAGCAGGGCCACCGCGCCCAAATTGCATTGTCTGTTCTCCAAACTGCATTGATAGAAGGGCCGCCGTGCCCATATTGCATTGTCTGTTCTCCAAACTGCATTGATAGAAGGGCCGCCGTGCCCATATTGCATTGTCTGTTCTCCAAACTGCATTGATAGAAGGGCCGCAGTGCCCAAATTGCTTTATCTGTTCTCCAAACTGCATTGACAGGCTTTTCTCCCACTATACAGGTGCCTCAAAGTTAGCAGGGCCACCATGCCCAAATTGCATTGTCTGTTCTCCAAACTGCATTGATAGAAGGGCCGCCGTGCCAAAATTGCATTGTCTTTTCTCCAAACTGCACTGATAGGCTTTTCTCCCACTATACAGGTGTCTCAAATTTAGCAGGGCCATCGCGCCCAAATTGCATTGTCTGTTCTCCAAACTGCATTGATAGAAGGGCCGCCGTGCCAAAATTGCATTGTCTGTTCTCCAAACTGCACTGATAGAAGGGCCGCCGTGCCCAAATTGCATTGTCTGTTCTCCAAACTGCACTGATAGGCTTTTCTCCCACTATACAGGTGTCGCAAACTTAGCAGGGCCACCGTGCCCAAATTGCATTGTCTGTTCTCCAAACTGCACTGATAGGCTTTTCTCCCACTATACAGGTGTCTCAAACTTAGCAGGGCCACTGTGCCCAAATTAAATTGTCTGTCCCCCAAACTGCATTGATAGGCCTCTCTCCCTCTATACAGTTGTCTCAAATTTAGCTGGGCCGCCCTGCCCAAAGTGTATTGTCTGTTCTCCAAACTGCACTGATAGGCCACTCCCACACTATACAGGTGTCTCAAACCTAGCAGGGCCGCCGTGCCCAAACTGCATTGTCTGTTGTCCAGACTGCTTTGACAGGCCTCTCTCCCACTATACAGGTGTCTCAAACCTAGCAGGGCCGCCGTGCCCAAACTGCATTGTCTGTTGTCCAGACTGCTTTGACAGGCCTCTCTCCCACTATACAGGTGTCTTAAACCTAGCAGGGCCGCCGTGCCCAAATTTGCATTGTCGCTAAGGAAGACGGAGACTAAAGAGAGCCACTGTTAGAACCCAACTATATAACTATACAACCCTTAACTCCACCCTTACACCCCGACCAAGACAACAACTAGACTAAAACAACTCGGAATCGTACAATGCCGCGTAAACGACCCACCCAGAGGGAAAGAAGAGAAGAAAGAACAAACACCCCGAAACTTCAACTAAGAACCGCAACAACAGAACGCACCCCCACAGACAGGTTCAAAGATCGGACCAACACTGAAAGAAGAGACAAATCCCTTTACCTAACTCCATACCTCACTGAGACCTACTCACCAGATCGAAGCAACGCGACGCCATAACCAACTACACTGAACAACCTACCAACATCACGAAGGACAAACCCCACCAGATACAACAAGCACACAACTGAAGCAATAATACCATACATCACCAAAGCAAGAAGAAACCCCAAACCACAACCATGTCCCCTGGAAGACGAACCAGATGAAAACAAAAACCCTAGGCTAAACCTAGAAGTACTACTCGAGAACGCCGACAACCTGAAACCTGCTCCTGAACAAGATCAGAAAACGACCCTAACAAAAAAAGGCAAACCAAGCTACACCTCTAAACTCCACTGCAATCTAATAAATGCAAGATCCATGTCAAAACACTCTACAGAGATCTTCGACCTACTCGACGACAACGGCATCGACATCCTCTTCATCACAGAAACTTAGCTGGACGACAACTACAAATTCACACTCCAAAGCTGCCTTCCAGCAAACTTTAAATGCCTTCAAATAAACAGGAAAAACAAAAAAGGAGGAGGCATCGCAATAGCATTTAAAGAGCAGCTGAAAATAAGAACAGACGAACCACTCAACATCCCCAACTGCGAGTCCATGGTCATACACCTAACAACTAGCCCAAAAACCAACATCACATTCATCCTGGTGTACAGACCCCCAACTTATGATGCATCCTTCGTCGACAACTTCATAGAAGCCATAACCAACATAGCCATCAACCACGAACACCTAATCATACCGGGGGATTTCAACATCTGGTTCGAAGACAGTCATGCCAACTCCCAAAACTCACTGATTGAACAACTCGCCACCATGAAACTACGACAACTAGTAAAAGGGGCAACTCACTCGGCAGGACACACCTTGGACGCAATATTCGCAGAGGAAAAACTCATCACCATGGCACCGCCGATACAAATACTGTGGAGTGACCATCTCATCATCCAATTCGTAATCACTCTGCCTACTCAAGCCTACATCCAACCTCCCAAACTCACAGCCACCACAAAAAGAAACTGGAAAGACGTCAAAAAAGGCAACCTATTCGAACAACTGGAGTTAACCAAGCCCTCAACAACAGAACTAGACCTACCTGACCTAGACGGGAAAGTGGAGATACTACACAAATGGATTGCAGATACAATCGACAAGATGGCCCCAGAAAAACCATTCACACCATCAAAAAAAAAGAGCAATAGCAAAATGGTTTACCCCACTACTAAGCACCATGAAAAAAGAAAACAAAAAGATGGAAACGGAATGGAGGAAAGATTACAATCCAGACAAAAAAACAATGTTCCAGAAGCACATTCGCGCATACAAGAAGGAAATTCAAAAGGCAAAGAGAAGGCATTATGATGACAGAATCACAAATGCCACCAACACACAAAAAGAAATGTTCCGTATCATTAAAGAAATGAGAAACCCACCAGGCTGTGACAACACCCCAACCCCCTCGGAGAAACTATGCAACAACCTTGCAGACCACTTCAAAAAGAAAATCAATGACATCCGACAAACCATCCAACAGAGACCAACCAGCAGCGACTTACAACCAAACGAACCTAAATCAGAACCGCAGCACAAACTCAATAACTACCCTCAAATATCAGCAGAGGCATTCACAATGCTGATAAAACACAGCAAGAAAGCGGGCTCACCGATGGATCCCTGCCCCCCAGACATCTACAAATCAATCCTCAGACAAGGAACACCAGCAGAATACTTCAGAAACCTTCTAAATCTATCACTGGCAACAGGAACAGTACCAAGGATCTTCAAATCGGCTTACATCAAACCACTTCTGAAAAACACAAGCGGGGACGTAGATGACCTCTCCAACTACAGACCAATCTCCAACATCCCCTACCTAGCCAAACTCCTCAAAACCTATGTATACAAACTAACCCAAGAATACGTTGAAGAACACCACCTGCTAGACCAAGCTCAAGTCGGCTTCAGACCCACAAGAGGTACAGAAACAGCACTACTATCCATCTGGGATGACCTAAAAACAAACGCAGACTCCAACACAACATCTGCCCTTATCCTGCTCGACCTCTCTGCAGCCTTCGACACAGTTAGCCATGACACCCTAACCAAAAGACTAGAAGACATAGGCATAACAGACACAGCGCTACGCTGGACTAAATCATTCCTAGCAGACAGAACTGAAACCGTCTGGATCAAACCCTTCAAATCCACCCCACGAGTCAACGACTGTGGAGTACCACAAGGATCCTCATTATCTCCACTGTACTTCAACATCTACCAAACCCCAGTAATCAGAATCTTCAAGAAACACAAATGCTACAACTATGCAGACGACACTCAAATCATCTACAAGATCGAAGACACCCAAGCCGATCATTCAAACTTAACCGACTGTCTAAAAGAAGTCTTCAACTGGATGAATGCCAACAACCTGAAAATCAACCCAGGAAAAACCGAAATCATGATCATATCCAAAGACCAAGAGAAGGAAACCGCCATCCCGTGGCCAACGGAAATGGGATCTACACCATCACCATCTAAGGTAGTAAAAAATCTGGGAGTCCGGATGGACAACACCCTAACCTTAGAACCGCAAATAAACGCAACAGTCAAGAAATGCTTCTTCCTCCTCCACACGGCAAGAAAAATACTACCTTTCCTCTCCTTCACACACAAAACACTCACCATCGTCGGCCTCATCATGTCAAGTATCGACTATGCAAACAGCCTCTACCTCGGTATACCGGAATACCTACTGAAGAAGCTACAACGGATCCAAAACACTGCAGCCAGACTACTCCTCAACTATCCAGAAGAGACCACATCAACCCGACCCTAAAAACACTACACTGGCTCCCAGTAAAACAGCCTATCATCTTCAAAACAATGTGCATAACGCACAGGGCAATCAGCGGACAAGGAGCAGAATTCCTACAAAAAAAAATAACAATTTACAAACCAACGAGACCGCTCAGGTCAACCAACGAAATCCGACTGGAACAAAAACCTTACATCAAGAAGAAACTCGGAGGCACCGCTTTCTACCACTTAGCCGCAAAAACCTGGAACAACATCCCAAAAGTAATAAGGAACACCAAAGACCACCTTAAATTCAGAAAATTACTAAAAACCTGCCTCTTCAACACCGGAGACTAAAACCGAAACAATAATAAGACAAACGACTCATCAAAAAAGGACATTGACAAACCCCTAGAACCGACAGAAGTACCCTGGGCACCAGTAGGGCTGACGCTGGACACAGGGGTCCACCCGCGAGACCCAGAGAAACGGATACAACTACTCCAGCCAACCCTTACCATCCCCCACCGCCCGTACAGCCACAACTAGGTTCCACGAGGCTGTGGAACGGACAAGATACCACCAATCACCACACAACCGGGTGTATGGACACTAGCAGCGGCGCTAGTCATGTGGAGGGGGTGAGGGGCATGCAAGGTTATTAAGGGAGCGGGCGGAGGGGACAGCTAGATCCTCAAACGGCCTCGAATGGAAAAACGGGCACGTACCTCCTGAGGCTCAGGGTGTACAAGCATCCCGTCGGGTAAGATTACACGAGCCCAACCGGTTCAGTCCAGGATAGAGATGACTAACGAATACCATTAACAATTTCCTTCTCTGCATACACCTCTCAAACTCCAAACCAAACACAACCACAAACCTCTAGCGCAGCAAACCGCACGAACTTCACTACACTGCAACAACAAAACAAAAAAACACATAGACTCGCACATCAGCACACGACGACTACCGGCCGCATACACCCCAGGCCCAGCCGACGGAACCACCGGGCTGAGGCTGCCAACAGCACATCACTGCAATCTTGCACTTTTCCAGCCTCCACCCACTAAACCACCCTCCCCCCCTCTTTCAGAGCCGCCAGAGCGCCAGGGGACCACTCCGGTGGTGATAGTGCGCGGTACAAATGACCTTTAACATTAACATTAACAATTAAATAAATACATTTCCATAGAAAAAGTGAATGGGGATTGCCCATAAAGCCCAACGAGGCATTCACTTGTGTAGTCCCTCCACCTCACTTTGGGCCTGTATGACCCTAACCAATGAGGTGGCAGGGCTTAAGCTCCACCCCAGGCAGCCATCTTCAGATTTTGAGCTGTGAGTAGACTACATGTATGACTGCCTGGCCTTGAAGAAGCCTCTCAGGGGAGGAGGGTGGGCGCATGTGAATCTATGAACGATACCAATGCTGGAGAAATACAGTTACAGGTAAGTAACCAAGACTTCTCCAGCATTTAATCTTTCATAGATTCACATGCTTGAATAGAATAGCAAGCAGTTAAGCATGCCCACATTTCTTTACACCCTGAAGTATACCTAGTGTATAGCAACTCAGTTTAGGTCACATTTACTTGGGACGGCGGGAGAAGGCTGCTCCTACCTTACACAAATAGATGGCGCAGGACCACCTGTCCAACCGCCGATTCCTTGTTGCTGTCTTCAGACCAGCAATAATGCTTGGTGAATGTGTGCAGTGTGCTCCAAGTAGCCGCTCTGCAGATGTCCTTTACCGGTACTCCTGCGTGGAAAGCGACCAAGGCGGCTCTTCCCCTGGTGGAGTGAGCTGTAGGATGTCTAGTGAGCGAGTCACCTTTAGACTGATGGCAGTGACTTATGCATTTAGTTACCCAGCTTGCAAGACTTTGCTTAGAAAAAGGTTGTCCGTTCGTGTGCGACCTGAGAATGCTATGAAAAGCCTTGAAGAAGCACGGAACTCCTTTGTCCTCTGAATGTAAAATCTGAGGACTCGGGCAACATCTAGGGAGTGCAGTGATCTCTCTGCGTTTGAGGTGTGGTTGCTGAAAAATGTCAGCAGTACGATGCGCTCCTTGAGTGTCATTTCCGATAGAACCTTTGGTAGGAATTGAGGGTGCGTTTACAATGGTTCCGATGATAGGGCTTGCAGTTTGCTGATGCTTCTAACCAATGTGATGGGTACCAAGAAAGCAGCTTTCTAGGATAGAACCTTCATGTCAAACCTATGTATGGGTTCCTATGGTGATTCCATGAGTGCCGACAGGACCGTGTTCAGGATCCAAGAGTGCACCGGTGCTGGTGGAAAGGTACGCAGCAACCCTTTAAGAAATATTTTAATTGATGGATTGGCGAGTATAGATGATTAGGATTTGTCGTATAGGCCAATATGGCAGATAGATGTACTTTAATGGAAGCCAGGCATAGCCCTTCTTCTCCCAGGTATAACAGGTATGGTAACACGTGTTCCTCTGACGTAGTGAGTGGGTCCAAAAGTGAAGTCTCACACCATTTGGTGAAACATGTCCATTTCCAGATGTATGTGGTCCGTGTGGACGGAGCTCTTGATGCTTTGATTATGTCTCAGCATTCTGGAGGAAGAGTTAGGTTTGCTAGTTTCCAGTGTTCAGGAACCATGCTTTGAGTGATAGGCTCGCTGGGTTGTGGTGGAGAACCTTGTAGTTCTGCTGCATCAATAGGTTCTGGTGAGCTCGGAGTCAAATCGGCGACCCTTGGGAGAGGTGCCAGAGGGTCGGGTACCACACCAGTCATGCCCATTTAGGTGCTATGAGCATCATTCTACACGGTTGCTCCTTCAGTCTGCGTAGTACTCGCGCTATCAGTGGGACCGGTGGGAAGGCATACAGAAACTTGCCTGTCCAGGTTAGTGAGAATGCGTCCCCCAGTGATAGATCCTCTGGGTATCTCGAGGCGAACAGGTGACATTTCTTGTTGTCCTTGGTAGCAAAGAGATCGATCTCCGGATGTCCGGAATATCCGTTGAGCCTCTTCCTTGTCCAATTCCCATTCATGTGAGGCTGTGTAGTCTCTGCTCAGTTTGTCCTCTAGGACATTGTCCACTCCTGGCAGGTGTTCTGCTTTGAGCTGAACTTTGTGCTGGAGTGCCCATGACCATAGCTTCTGTGCTTCATTGGACAGCATCTCTGATCTCGTGCCTCCCTGCTTGTTGGTATAAGGCATGGAGGTTGTTTTGTCAGTCTGGATTGTAACTACCTGCCCTGCTAGTACAGGTAAGAAAGCTTTCAGTGCCCAGCGTATTGCTCTGAGTTGCATAACGATGTGTAGTCAGGACTCTTGGTATGACCATGTGCCCTTTGTTTGCTGATCTGCCAGGTGTGCTCCCCAGCCTGATCGAGAAGCATCTGTTCCGAGTAGAAGCATTGACGTCAGAGCTTGGAATGGCATTCCCTGCAACAGATTTTGCAGTGTGCTCCACCATTGGAGTGCTTTGTGGAAGCTTGTTGTAAGCTGAAGGACGTCTTCCCATGACCAGAGTGCTTGCGTCCATTGGTGGTCAAGGGTCTCTTGTATTGGCCTCATGTGTAGCCTGCAGTTTGGGATGAGAAATATACATGAGACATCATGCTCAGGAGTGATTTGAAAGATTGTACCGTGGTTGTTTTGCTGTTGCAGAACCATGAAATCAGTTGCAGCATTGCTGATACTCTGTCTGCCGAGGGCTCGGCTCAGCTCCCAGGAAGAGAACCGCCTTGGCAGCTATCAGGCAGACTTTGGTTTTGTTTATGGAATAACCTAGCTGCATCAGAAGATTCATTGTTTTGACGGCCGAGGTTGTGAGGTTGAACAAACTTGCCCTTATTAACCAGTGGTCTGGTTGTAGATCGAGTAGGGATAGTGGTGCCTGGGAGCATTCCCGAAAATTCTGCTCACCACCCTTTACATATCCCTAATAAACCACACATGGGTGAGACCAAGTTCACAACACCAAAGTTTCGGGTTTACCACTTTTGCTCCAATACGCCATAATGCTTCCCTCTTGGAGGGCACTCTGGAAGGGGACCAAGAGTGGTTTGGGGGACTCAGCCGTGGGCTCACATAAGACTTCTCCGGTGCGCAAGAAGTCCTCAATCTCCCTCCAGAGGCTGCCCCATTGGTTGGAGTAATCACAGGGCTCCTCCAACTTGATCCAGGTCAGGTGGAAACCACCCCCTCGCTTATTAATAAAACAGCACAATGGATTAATACTTGTTTGCCAGGGATGAAGGTGAATCCTAGAGGTATTCTTATGGCCAGAAGGGTCTCATCGGTGGGGAAGCAACCCAAATGGGCAAAGGGGGACTGTGTGGTGGTGTCTATGACTGCACCAGCTATGCTCAACTACGTAGTTTCCTCTATTAATCCCGAGTGGTGCCCTCGCCTTCCCCCATCAGCTAACAGTACTCCCCCCCCCCCTAGGAGCATTCTACCCCGCAAGCCACCCCCCGTCCGACCACCGGACCACTACCAAACCTCTGAACCCACGTATGCCTGTGGAGGGTACCGGGGGAGGGAGCCTATTGGCTCCAACGATACCAGCAGCCACAGTGGATTTGAGAAACCGTTTCCAGGCCCTGGGGGAAATAGAAGAATTGGACTGACCACCTGCTGTGGGGCAGGTGGTTCAGATCGTGGACAGACCAGGAAGGGGAGGGGAATCCGGTCAAAATCTCCCTTTAGAGGAACAGGTCTCCCCCTCTGTTTTGTCTGTGCTTGAACATAGCCGGTGCTGAGTCTAAGCTTTCTCAGGGGGAGATAGCCGTTATCCTGAGGGAATATGATATTATATTACTTCAGGAAACCTGGGCACTTTCCCCAATATGCTTTGATGGTTATGTTGCAGAGTGTGTCCCTGCGGAAAAGGGAAAACGAGGGAGATGTTTTGGTGGCCTGGCAATCTTGGTGAAGGCATCTCTAGCCTTAACCTTAATGGGGAGAGAAACAAAAAATCTGAATATACAATGTGTTACTGCACGCCGTGCTAGGGGCCGTCCCCCATTTCTGGTTTATGTCTACAATAGCCCACATACCACTAATCAGGGGTGGCCAGGGGCTCTGAGACCCGATTGAAGAATATGCCATTGCCAATGGGAGTCATGCCTTATTACTAATAATGGGAGGCGATTTTAATGTGAAACTGGGGGCAGGAATTCCAACAGTGGACATAGATCCGGGTGAAGACCTTCTGCATGAGGTCGCTCCCTCACAACTGGTGGATGAAAGAATGTGCGCAAGGGGCCTGCAGCTCTGAGTGGTTTCTGGAGTGGGGCATTCGCTCACTGAATGGTTGGGTGGGAGCGGATCGGCCTGGGAGGCCAACCTTTGTGGGCACTCGGATTGTCTACGATTGATTACTTCTGTGCCCACATGAGGGATTGGCATTTAATTAAGGAGGAATTTGAGGTACTTAACCTACAGAGTGACCATCATGCACTCCGGCTGGTCATAGGAATAGACCAGCCAGTGGTCCCATTTGTCAATTTTCCCCAACTGGACCAGTGTGGCATCAATCCCCTATGCAAGCAGAGAATAAATGGGCTAGACTGGACCCTGTGGACACTCAATCGTCCGTAAATCTAATTTGGAGGAACTTTCTATTATTTTGGCAAATGGATCTTCTCCAGGTTCCATAATTTTGGTACCCCAAACAATTTGAAATTATATATGTCTGCCACTTTTCAAAGGGAATTTAAAAAAGGGAAAAAGAACCTGGAAACATGGTTCGAGGAACCTTGCCGGATAGCACAGAAAGATCTTAAAGGTATTTTAGAGGAAAAAGACAGTACCCGACGTGAGATAATTACTGCCCGGGCGCACTATAAACGCGTCTTGGCAAAAAGGAAGGCCCAGTTGGAAGAGCAAGCCTGGGAAGACCTGATCTAGGCTGTGCAGTCAAGGGACTCCAAGACCTTTTGGGAATTTGTGGCTAATGGACCCCCCCCACAAAAGAGTAAAAACACACAAAGAATGTTAGTGCACTGGCTTGGTCTAATTATTTTAGTACCCTGTATAGGGCAAATCCCTCAACTTTCCATAGTGGGCCCAATGGTTCCCCTCTCCGATTAACCATAAACGAAGTAGAGATGGCAATTAACAAGCAACTCCCTAATCGAGCTCCCGGACCAGACGCCATCCCTGCGGATATTTTCTGTGATGAGGTGGACCTATGGGCCCCAGTTTTGACTAAGTGCGTCAATGCATTTTTGGAGCTTGGTACCTACCCGGCAACATGGAGGCAGGCAATAATTTTTCCTGTTTTTAAGAAGGGTGACCCTAGTAGCCCCCTTTCTTATAGACCCATCTCTCTGCTTGACACCTCCTTCAAAATCTTCGGCCGTGCGGTTTTGGCACGGGTAGAACAATGGATCTCAGACTCTGGGGTTTTTACAGACTCCATATGGTTTTCGCCCGGTCTAGGAACTAGGCTTTGAACCTGTATTTGGTGGGAGCTACGTCCATACATGTGAGGGGTGAGCCTTTGTACCTAGCATTCATGGACCCGAGCACTGCGTTCGACAAAGTAAACAGGGCTATGCTCTGGGCAGCGCTCAGGTCCATGGGTTGCCCGGAGGATTTGGTCAAGGTCCTCCAGATAATCCATGAACATACATCGGCTTGCGTCAGATTCGGGGAACAGGGACAGTGCACAGCCTTTTTTGGCGTCCGCCAGGGCTGTGTTGTGGCCGCGGTATTGTTTGCCACCCCAGGCGCGTGTGCAGCACCATCAGCCCGCTCCCCCAGTTTGCCTCCCTTCCGTGTTTCCCTCCCCTAAGCTCGCCTTTCAGCCCGCCCCGCTCCCTGATTGGTACCCCATCTAGGTCATAACGACTCTCCCAGGGCAGCCCTCCTGCCCGTGCAGCCCCGTGGCTAAGGGCCCTAAGGCCAAGGGCGGCTCCAACAGAGGCGGCTCCAAGAAGTGTCAGCCAGTGTCTGCATGGGAAGCAGTGGCCGGCCGTCAACCATCATCTACAAGGACCAGTAAGGTAGGAGTGGCCTGGGTCAGGAGTAGAGCAACTACTCTACCCCAGACTCCAAGCCACTTACCAAACCCAAAGTAAAGAAGATGATTGCATGACGTTTAGATTGCATGGTTAGGCCTCTCAATTCTAGCTGGGGTTCGGTCTCCAAATTGCATTGTATGATGTTTGGATTGCACTGATAGGCCTCTCTCCCACTATACAGGTCTCTCAAATTTAGCAGGGGTTCTGTCTCAAAAGTGCATTGTATTATGTTTAGATTGCATGGTAAGGCCTCTCAAATTTAGTAGGGGTTCTGTCTCCAAATTGTATTGTATGATGTTTAGATTGCACCGATAGGCTTCTCTCCCACTATACAGGTCTCTCAAATTTAGCAGGGGTTCTGTCTCAAAAGTGCATTGTATTATGTTTAGATTGCATGGTAAGGCCTCTCAAATTTAGTAGGGGTTCTGTCTCCAAATTGTATTGTATGATGTTTAGATTGCACTGATAGGCCTCTCCCCCACTATACAGGTCTCTCAACCCTAGCAGGGGCTCTGTCTCGAAACCACATTGTATGATGTTTAGACTGCATGGCTAGGCCTCTCTCCTACTGTACAGGTATCTCAAATCTAGCAGGGGTTATGTCTCCAAACTGCATTGTGTGATGTTTAGATTGCACTGATAGGACTCTCTCCCACTATACAGGTCTCTCAAATAATCTAACTGCGCTTAGTTCAGTACTCTACCAATCCCGGAAACCCACCACAACCTAACTCAATTAAGTCCCATTCCAGCAGATCGTTAACACTCTAACCACCCCGACAGTGCACCCTTAGGAGAAACACCCTACCCACCGACAGAAAAGCAACAGTGAGCCAGAAAACACCCCAGCGTATCCAGAGAAGGAAAACCCAAGGTCACTGCGATTGCACAACACAGAACCAACTACCTTACTACGCCTGCACTTAAACTGGAAAATGGCCCGACCCAGAAAAAGATGCAGAGAAAGAACACAAGATCGTGCAACAAGAGACGCGAACACACAACACCGACAGAACCCACAAAAAGCAGCCCCATTGGAAGGAAACACGCCTAACACAGCCATAACCGGAACAAAATCTACAAGAGAAAAATCCTTATACGTCATACCTTACCTCGCAACAACCACGGTACACCGACACCCCAACAAGGAAACCTCGAAACATGCAAAGAATTTCCTGAAACACGCGGAAAAAAAGATGGGAGCACTCAACAAGAGAGTGGGAGGGCTCCGACCCCATTACCCCTTACATAACAAGAACAGAGGGGCAACATCGATTTCCACTACATCACGCACAATACGGCGAAGCACCGACAACCAGCAATGCTACCTCCCACCCAACAATCGGACTCAATGAAGAAACCACTGCTGATCTTCATCCAAGCAGCATCACAGCAGAAACACCAAGACTAATCAGCCCTGTTATCAACTTATTGGACCGCTTCAATGAAGAAACAGCCGTCGCCGTTCTTCATCCTACCGATATCAACGCAGAAACACCACGAACAGGCAATTACAAACTTGAACAAGAAATAACCTCAAAACAAAATCTCACCCAGAGAATCCACTGTTACCTAATAAACGCAAGGTCAATATCCAAACACTCAACTGAAATATATGACCTTCTGTCAGAAGGAGGCATAGACATCCTATTTGTAACCGAAACATGGCTAGACAACTACAAGATCACCCTCAACAACTGCCTGCCTGAAGACTTCAAATGCATCCAAACAAACAGAAAATCGAAAAGGGGGGAAGGGGACTAGCGATCATTCACAAGGAACAACTGGCCATCAAAATGGAAGATCCACTAAACATCGATAAATGCGAATCCTTAATACTACGACTTTCAGTAAACCCCAAAACTAACCTGAAATTCATACTGATAAACAGAACACCAACCTACGATGCGACTTTTATAGACGCTTTCACGGAAGCAATCACTATCCTAGCCATCAAGTACAATCTGATCATCCTCGGAGATTTCAACATCTGGTTCAATGAAGAAACCACAAGCACACAAAAATCCTTAACCGCCCAACTAGCAGCCATGAACCTACAACAGCTAGTCAAAGGAGCAACCCACTCAGCAGGGCACACACTTGACGCAATCTTCGCCAACAAGGATCTCATCACAACAGCACCCCCAATTCAAATACTCTGGAGCGACCACCTCATAATCCCACTCAATCACAACAGCCACTCCAACAAAAAAGCAACAAGAAAAAACAACCCATCATGATGAAAAGAAATTGGAGAACCATAAAAAACTCCAACCTAACCGAGCTCAGCAAACCACAAGCATCAACCATGGAAGAAGCAGACCTAGACAAAAAAAGTTGCCCTACTTCATACCTGGATCGCAACAACCCTAGACGACATCGCCAAAGAAAAGCCCTTCACCCCATCATGTAAGAAAACTACAGCAAAATGGTTCACCCCACTAAACGCCATGAAAAGAAAAAAACGAAAACTAGAATCTGAATGGAGGACCAACAACACCACCGCAAACAAATTGAAACTCCTACAACAGATCCGCTCATACAAAAAGGAAATACAAAAAGCGAAGAGGAAACATTACGACAACCGAATCTTCAGAGCACCAAACGCTCAAAAAGAACTATTCAAAATCATAAACGAAAAAAAACCCACCGGGCTGCAACAACACGCCAATTCCATCGATGAAACTTCGCGAGGACCTCAGAGACCACTTCAGAAACAAAATAACCTCCATCCAACACACCATACAAAACAGACCAAGTGATCACAGCTCAAACCCCACCGACACCGACGAGGAACACGCAAACAAGCTACGAAACTTTCCAGAAATATCAGTTGAGGCTTTCGTCAAACTGGTAAACCAAAGCAACAAATCAGGCTCTCCTGACGACCCTTGCCCCCCGGACATATACAAAACAATTCTCAAACAAGGAACCCCCTCAACCTCTCAATCTCAACAGGTAAAGTACCAGAGGCCTTCAAATCAGCTATGTACCGGACGGACCATACCCAGACCGGCAGACGCATTTAGATTGAATTGTAAATATTAGCATGACCACACTCGGATGGAATTATAGAGGTTGGCCTGCGTCGCATCTAGATAGGACCTTGAATGTCAGCATGCCCGCACCTATGCGAAACCTGAAGACTAGCATAGGCCACACTTAGAATTGTGGACATTGGCCTGCGTCGCATCTAGATAGGATTGATTGAAGGATAGCATGCCCGCGCCGAGATGCAACTTGAATGTTAGCATGTGCCACACTTACAATTGTAAACACCAGCCTACGTAGAATCCAGATAAAGTTGTGAATATAGCATGCCCACACCTAGACAGGTTTCTAAACACTAGCCTGCGCCGCATCTAGATGAGACGGAGTGTTGTCATGCCCACACCTAGATAGAATTCTAAACATTGGCCTCCGCCGCATCTGGATGGGATTGTGAAGGCCGCCAAGTGCCGCACTTAGACAAAACTGACTGTTAGCATGCTAAAGGTCAGGTAACCCACTAACCAATATAAGCTCAAACTATGCATACTTGTCTCACTCAAAAAACTCACACAACCATCTCTCGCACAACAAGCCGCACGCACTTCACAACACTGCAACAACACATAAGCCGGAGCAACAGCACACGCGGACTGACACCGATCCAATACCCACACCAAAGCTCAGCACCCGGTGTACTCCGAGTTGAAGCTACCAACAGAACAGCACACCTCTCACTATCCTACTCCCTCTTCACCTTACTAACCCATCCCACCTTATCGTTTACAGATCCGCCAGAGCGCCTGGGGACCAATTCCGTTGGTGACGGTGCGCGGTACAAATACCTTTAACATTTAACATAAATGGTGTCTACCAGGCATTGGTTAACTCCCATACCGACTATATCACGGTGGGTGGCGTCCCCCTCCCAGTCCTAGGTTATGCCGATATGGTTTTAGTTGCCCGTACCCCCAGAGCCTTACAATGCCTGGTGGATGTCTACACCCAATTTATGGCTTTCCATAAGCGGACTGTGAATTCACAAATCAGCAGTCATGGCATGTAAGAGTTCGGGTGTTAGACCTCTCAAGACGCACACGATATGGAGTGGAGGCAAACCTATCCAGAAGGTCACCAGCTTTGATTATCTGGGAATTTGTTTTACAGAGAATTGGTGAGGGTTTGGCCATGTTAATAAACTATGTATGAGGATGAGACAGGCGCTTGGGGGTTTGTCCCGCTTTCAACATAACTGCGTGGGGCACCCAATCAAATGCATTCTCGAAGTATACAGGGCTCAAACAAAAACTGCCACTAATTATGGGGCAGCACTGTGGGATATGGAAAGGATTCCAAAAATCGAAAATGTGGAGAACTCCTTTCTTAAACTGCTTGGGCTACCACAGTCTGCTCCAAACTATGGGACACATTTAGAATTGGGATGTCCACACATTGCCGATGAGTGGCTATTGGCTCCAGTCTCGCATTGGCTGGCACAATGGGCTAACCAGAAAGCCACTCTCACATAGGATCATAAGAGCCCTGGTGAGTAGCTCTGCTGTAAAGAAAATCCCCTGGCTTATGTACATCCAGAAATGCATTAGACAGTTAAATTGTGCTAATCTTGTCTGCCCCTCAATCTTCTTGACCGCCTGTGTGGTCAGGACATACAAACAAATGTTTAATTCCATCTTGGTGGCAAATAGGGAGTCCGCTGCCTTGGGCATTCTTGCAAACAGAAGGCATATTGTGTTAACATCTGCGGCCGCTATTCAGCTGTACTTGCTCCACATTGATAATCCTGCAGATCGCTGGGCCTTGACCAGAGCCCGGTTTATTTGTTTATGGCTAGGGGCATGAACAAAAAGCCGGACTCCTAATGTGCAACCTACAGCTTGCCCCTGCTGTCAGTGGCCAGTGGAGGACCTTCTACACTTTGTGTTGTTTTGCCCACATTACACAGACCCAAGACGAAAAACACTTCTGCCACTACTTAGGTCCGCTGGCTTGTCACAGGCTACGCCTGCTTTATGTAATCTGCTTTCAGCCGCTACGATGCCAGTGGCCTGGGGCATGGTGGACTACTTGAGAAGGGCCTGTTATCGGAGAAATAAATTCACTGCCCAAAATATGATCGAACCCTGAAAATGTTATTGAATCATTTGGACGCTTCCTCTGGATTTTATCTTGAATTACACACACGCACATTTTAAACTTTTTTTTATTTTTTATACATATGTAATGTTTAGAAGCTTATGACCTGGACTTTAAAAAAAAAAAAATGAATTGGATTTTGTATTACTATGCAGTTCTATTTTGTGTATGGTTTATGGATAATTTGCTTCTGAATAAACTTAATATGATGAGTGGTCTAGATTGGGAAAAACCTCTGTTCCCACTCATCTGAGGTTTGCTGCCGCCGGTGCCAGGCACTTGGTGAAGACTCTTGGTGCTGACCTTAGGCCAAATAGGTGGACACGGAATTGGAAGCGTGCATCTCCCACTGCAATTCTGAGAAACCTGCTGGGTGGATGGGAATATGGAAGTAGGCGTCTTCCAAGTCCAGGGTTGCTAGGAAGTTGTGTTTGTTTAACCAAGGCGGGACATTTTGTAATGACGCCATCTTGAAATTCATGCACTTTATTCCCTTTGTTTCTGTGGAATTACATGCTCTATACCATGGGTGCACAACATACGGCCCGCGGGCCAGTTGCGGCCCGCCATGCTCTTTTGTCCGGCCCGCGAGGCACAAAGACTTTCCTAATGGAGGGCGGCCCGCGCCGCCCTCCATTAGGAAAGTCTTTGTTGTCTTCCGGGCCGGACAAATCACTGGCCGTCATTGGCTCAGCACACATGCACCACGTTGCTCCTACGAGCCACGTAGTGTGTGTGTGCTGACCCAATGGAGGGCCAGCTCTACGGCTGGCGTGGTCCATAAGGCTTGATGCCGGAAGGCATTTCAGCCTTGGACCACGCCAGCCGTAGTACGATTCCAGCTTTCCTGCCGCTTACCTGCCTTCCAGCACGTCTCCGGTAAGTGGTCTGTTTGCGTTTGTGTGTCGGGTCTGTTTTACTTTATGTTTGTGTGTGTATGTTGCGATGGGGGGGTGGGGTGGGGGGGGGTGTCGGATGTGTATGAATGTTGGAATTTGAATGTATTTTGTGTGTGTGTTGAGATGCGGGGATGGGTGTCGGATGTGTATGAATGTTGGAATTTGAATGTATTTTGTGTGTGTGTTGAGATGCGGGGTGGGGGGGTGTCGGATGTGTATGAATGTTGGAATTTGAATGTATTTTGTGTGTGTGTTGAGATGCGGGGTGGGGGGGTGTCGGATGTGTATGAATGTTGGAATTTGAATGCATTTTATGTGTATGTTGAGATGCGGGGGTGGGGGGGTGTCGGATGTGTATGAATGTTGGAATTTGAATGCATTTTATGTGTATGTTGAGATGCGGGGGTGGGGGGGTGTCGGATGTGTATGAATGTTGGAATTTGAATGCATTTTATGTGTATGTTGAGATGCGGGGGTGGGGGGGTGTCGGATGTGTATGAATGTTGGAATTTGAATGCATTTTATGTGTATGTTGATATGTTGAGATGCGGGGGTGGGGGGGTGTCGGATGTGTATGAATGTTGGAATTTGAATGTATTTTGTGTGTGTGTTGAGATGCGGGGGTGGAGGGTTGTCGGATGTGTATGAATGTTTTGATTTGAATGTATTTTGTGTGTATGTTGAGATGCGGAGGTGGGGGGTGTGTCTGATGTGTGTGAATGTTTGTATTTGAATGTATTTTGTGTGTATGTTGAGATGCGGGGGTGGGGGTGGGTGTCGGATGTGTATGAATGTTTTGATTTGAATGTTTTTTGTGTGCTGAGTTGGGGGGGTGGGGGTTCGGGTCTGTATGGGTGCATGTTTGTGTGTGTGCTGAGTTGGGGTTGGGGGGGTTCGGGTCTGTGTGTGCTGATTTGGGGGGTGGGGGTTCAGGTCTGTATGGGTGCATGTGTGTGTGCTGAGTTGGGGGGTGGGGGGTTCGGGTCTGTATGGGTGCATGTGTGTGTGCTGAGTTGGGGGGTGGGGGTCCGGGTCTGTAAGGGTGCATGTGTGTGTGCTGAGTTGGGGGGTGGGGGGTTCGGGTCTGTAAGGGTGCATGTGTGTGTGCTGAGTTGGGGGGTGGGGGGTTTGGGTCTGTACGGGTGCATGTGTGTGTGCTGAGTTGGGGGGTGGGGGGTTCGGGTCTGTATGGGTGCATGTGTGTGTGCTGAGTTGGGGGTGGGGGGTTTGGGTCTGTATGGGTGCATGTGTGTGTGCTGAGTTGGGGGGTGGGGGTTCGGGTCTGTAAGGGTGCATGTGTGTGTGCTGAGTTGGGGGGTGGGGGGTTCGGGTCTGTAAGGGTGCATGTGTGTGCTGAGTTGGTGGGTGGGGGGTTCGGGTCTGTATGGGTGCATGCTTGAGAATGTGTGTGCTGCGTTGGGGGCGGGGGGTTCGGGTCTGTATGGGTTCATGCTTGAGAATGTGTGTGCTGCGTTGGGGGCGGGGGTTCGGGTCTGTATGGGTGTATGCTTGAGAGTGTGTTTGGGGTATAGTGTTTTGTTGGGGGTGAGGGCGCCATGGGGCATAGTGTTTGGTTTGGGTGAGGGGGCCATGGGGCATAGTGTTTGGTTGGGGGTGAGGGATAGGGGGCATAGTGTTTGGTTGGGGGGTGAGGGACAGGGGGCATAGTGTTTGGTTGGGGGTGAGGGACAGGGGGCATAGTGTTTGCTTGGTGGGTGAAGGACAGGGGGCATAGTGTTTGGTTGGGGGTGAGGGGCCCATGGGGCATAGTGTTTGGTTGGGGGTTAGGGGGGTGAGGGGGCCATGGGGCATAGTGTTTGGTTGGGGGTGAGGGACAGGGGGCATAGTGTTTGGTTGGGGGTGGGAGCCATGGGGCATAGTGTTTGGTTGGGGTGGGGGCCATGGGGCATAGTGTTTGGTTGGGGGTGAGGAGCCCATGGGGCATAGTGTTTGGTTGGGGGTTAGGGGGGTGAGGGGGCCATGGGGCATAGTGTTTGGTTGAGTGTGAGGGACAGGGGGCATAGTGTTTGCTTGGGGGTGAGGGGGCCATGGGGCATAGTGTTTGGTTGGGGTGAGGGACAGGGGGCATAGTGTTTGCTTGGGGGGTGAGGGACAGGGGGCATAGTGTTTGCTTGGGGGGTGAGGGACAGGGGGCATAGTGTTTGGTTGGGGGTGGGGGCCATGGGGCATAGTGTTTGGTTGGGGGTGGGGGCCATGGGGCATAGTGTTTGGTTGGGGTGGGGGCCATGGGGCATAGTGTTTGGTTGGGGGTGAGGAGCCCATGGGGCATAGTGTTTGGTTGGGGGTTAGGGGGGTGAGGGGGCCATGGGGCATAGTGTTTGGTTGAGTGTGAGGGACAGGGGGCATAGTGTTTGCTTGGGGGTGAGGGACAGGGGGCATAGTGTTTGGTTGGGGTTGGGAGCCATGGGGCATAGTGTTTGGTTGGGGGTTAGGGGGGTGAGGGGGCCATGGGGCATAGTGTTTGGTTGGGGTGAGGGACAGGGGGCATAGTGTTTGCTTGGGGGGTGAGGGACAGGGGGCATAGTGTTTGGTTGGGGGTGGGGGCCATGGGGTATAGTGTTTGGTTGGGGTGGGGGTCATGGGGCATAGTGTTTGGTTGGGGGTGAGGGGCCCAATGGGCATAGTGTTTGGTTGGGGGTGAGGGGACCCATGGGGCATAGTGTTTGGTTGGGGGTGAGGGGGCCCATGGGGCATAGTGTTTGGTTGGGGGTGAGGGGGCCATGGGGCATAGTGTTTGGTTGGGGATGGGAGCCATGGGGCATAGTGTTTGGTTGGGGGTGAGGGGACCATGGGGCATAGTGTTTGGTTGGGGATGGGAGCCATGGGGCATAGTGTTGCACTCCAAGAGTGAACTCAATAATAAAGCTAAAACAGGCACAGTTAGGAGATGTACATCCTTTGCTTTTTTGAGGAAACCTGACTCAACGAAGGCCATACTCCTCTTGGGTAACCCAAACAGCAAACTATAGCAGTCCAAAATAACGGAATGTCCAATCAAGGGTCAATAAAATATATATAATTTAATTAAATAGACGATATACAATAACTAAATCGAAATAAATGATAGCAATGGAAAATGTGTAGTACAAAATGTAAGTTTGAAATGCAATAAAAATCGTTACCCCTCAAAAACATCTTTTTCCATGTGTTTAATACAAATTGGGGGTTGAAAAAGCCTCCTGACATGTCCCGCCTACCGCCCCGCCCACTTTTACTTTTCGGCCCACTATAGCCCTCATGTAAGGTACTTTCGGCCCTCTGTCAAAATCAGTTGTGCACCCCTGCTCTATACCAACAGTAACAATTATGCAGCATAAGCACCCTTTGGTCTATGCACGAAAGAGGGTGAGGTAATGCATTTTTGTAACATCCCTCATGCTGCACTGGTATCTTTACACAATCCAAAATGTTTGTTTACGTAAAAAACTTTTGTCTATGAAGGACCTACAATGCCCAAAGTCACTGGGAGCCGGGGCTTAACAGTCCTGTCCGCCAACAGAAACAATCGGGGTTTAGCAGCATTTATTGTTTTCATGCACGTAATAGGGTTAGGTAATTCATCCTTCACGCTGCATTGTTTCCCCAGATTTATCAAACAAACACTATTTGGTTCAAAAAAGAAAAAAAGAAAAAGAATGCTTTACAAAATGTTTTACACGGAGGGACTACATGGCCCAGAATTCTCTGGGAACTGGGGCTCAAGAGTCCTTTCACCATGTTGATGGCGTATTTAAGGAAGCCACGCCCAGGAAACAGCACAAAATTTGGAGTGTGTGCAGGACAAGAGAGAAGGAACCCAGGGTAAGTAAAATGTGCGTGTGTGTTTGAGTGTTTAAATTCACACAGTTTGCTTGAGGTTTTGAAGAGAGAGAGCGCGAGGGTAAACGCGACCCTTTCAATTCCTATCTGCTGACAATCAGCGTGCACAGCGCATGCGAATAGATGCGGGATGTGTCTGCTTTTCCCTTTTTCACGCATATAGAGGTGTTTGAACAGCCATGGAGCCCAGCTAAGGCTGCAGTTGTGTGTTTTCCATCAGCATTATAAGCTGTTTGGCAGTCACTGTGCACACTGACCCATTATTATTATTATTTTTAGGGTCAGAAAAGCTTAATATGATAGTGGGGTCGTTATAGACCTCCAGCATGATTGAACAAAGGTTCATTAAGGGAATTTTTATCTGTTTCCTCCACAAAACTTTATGTAGGGAGGGGCAGGGGAGTGAGACAGCAGCATTAACAAAACCTTGACAATGTTCTGAGTTAGTTAGATATATGAGCATGACGTTTCGTTCCATGTATCCCTTCAGGAACATTGAACTGGAACCACCGCGCAGTGAGAAAAAACTGGGGTACCAGAATAAGAACATATCTTGACTCGGCCACATGAGGTGAGGCGAATTTATAGGAGGTTTTGATTACCTCCAGTGTTGTCAAGATGAAACTATTTGAGTATTGAGTCTCTGTGTTGCATTTCAGGCGAGAACAGGGATTTTTCCTCTTTGGATTTATTGACTAAAGACGCAAGACACCCCCATACCTGAATTTTTGATCAGGTAAGATAGTGTGTCCATACCATATATATAATGGTGTATTGTATTGGTGTAACAGGCTTACTAAGATGCTTTGTCGTCCTCTTACGTTGCAGTATAGGCACAGTTATCTAGCACCACTGCAGGATTTAGTCCATCGTTGACACGCGTCTCCATTATTTCACGTGGAGGTGAGTGCCAAACTGTATACACAAACTGAGATATACACACAAGATATATCTTTGTCTAAACAAATAAGAGATCGGAATTCTGATGTTATGTATATTGTTTGTTTGTAGATTGAGGTTTGATGACATCCTCCACCTTTTGACATTTCGGAGTGGTTGCAACAGAACCATCCGTCTCCTGAAGAAGGTAGCTTATATTTACCGGCTTGAATTAGGGGCCTATTGTGACGACCCAAACATATGTTGAGTTACAGCAAATAAGCAATATGCTATTTGTTTTTGTATTAACACTTACTGTAATCACCAAGAGGTGTTGAAATTTATGTTAATATATTGGTTCTAGGTGGTCTTAGTACCACAAGTGTGGAATATTGACATGTATAGTGAGATTTTGAATGAATGATGGAATGAATGGTGGTGTTTAAATGTGGATGTTGAGAACAATAAATATTTGTAAATTGCTTATAAATATATATTTTTTTGACAAGACTTGGTATTGTTTAAATGTGTACAGATGTTCTGATCTCATTTCGCCCAGGTTCATTTTTGTTGTTCCATTATATTTAGCCTGTAGAACCTGTGGCAGTAAGGCAATCCCTATTTCGAAACTATATCACCAGTTCTTCCAGGACCTGTGGAGTGTTTGGAGTTGTGTCTTGGTTTATTCGCGTTCTCCTCCGTGGACGGCGTCTTTGCCGTTACTGGGGTGTTCGTGGACAGCGAGTGCTTCTGGCTTGTTTTTACCCGGTGTGGAAGTCGATGGTTTAGTCGGCGCAGGTGTTTGGTGCTTCGTCGACAAGGACTTTGTGGACGAGTGTTGAGACTTTGGTTCCATCGACAAGATCTTAGTGGACGAATGAGTCTCCGTCGACAACTGTTTCGTAGACTATTTCGATGACTAGGATTTACTTATCGATGACTAGGTTTGGAGAATGGTCGTAGGCGTCTTTTCTTTCATTGATGGTCTAGTCGTCGAACCGATCGTCCCCCCGACGAAGTTTTAGAAAACACCTCCTTACCTTTAGAAGTAATTTTTTTCCTCAGAATTATGCTTTTTCTGGTCGCCAGAGCTCAAAGACGGTGTGAGGAAAGTCTTCTCTACCTTTTTCTTACTCTTATGCGTGGGGGAGGTGCTCCTTTCCAGTGAAGAGTCCCTTCTTTTAGAAGTTTGTCTCAGATGGTTTTTGAGATAGAACAGGAGCTGTCTTGGCAGATTCTTTGTCTGAAGAGTGGCACTTGGATTCCAGGTGTAATAAAAGTCTCATGTGCCTGTATTGTAAGGTCTTGTTTGTGAAGGTCTTGCAAATTTCACACTTGTGTATATCATGAGGGTATAAGCAGTAGATACACTGCTCATGTGGATCCCTCATATATACAAGATTCTTTCTGCATCGGGTGCAGTCCCTGAATAGGAAGTGCTTCTTGGCATTTGGTGTTTCCTCAGCCATGGTGTGAAGTAGTCTTTCACTTGATGAAAACTGGATGAAATGTTGTATTTTCTGGTCTGAGAAAATCACAAGCAGTCCTTGACTAGGAGATTAAAATAAAAGAAATGTTGAAAAGTAGCTTGAACAGCTAAAGATAGAAAGAAAAAAAAATGAAAAGCTCAGAGCTGGAGGATTCCCTCGGTCAGACTGCAGTGAAAAATATTTAGATGACTGCCTCGGGTGGAGCTTGAGCACCGCCACCTCATTGGTTAGGGTCAAAAAGGACCAAAGTGAGGTGGAGGGAGTACAACAGTGAATTCCTCATTGGGCTTTATGGTCAATCCCTATTCACTTTTTCTAGGGAAATAATGTATGTGGGATCCATTACTCACCGTAATCATGTTTCTGATGCTTGTATCTGCTTAGATTCACATGCTATGCATAGGCCGACATCTAGTGTAAGCTGCACAGTATTACAGTTGTTTTTTAAACTCGAAAAGGGGTGTAGAAGTAATACTATCCCTAGTGTGATATCCACTGTACCTATGGTCCTTCATGCGTTGTAGTAGCTCAGATTATGTTCTGATATGAGCTTGCATGAACTGTAGCATGAGTACAGGTGTATCCAAGCAGATAGATAACAAAGCTCATACATCTATGCACCTTCTCTCAGGGGGTAGGCACGTGTGAATCTAAGCAGATACAAGCATCGGAAATACGATTACAGTGAGTAATGTATCCCTTCTGAGGCGTGTGGAGTCTGCTTAGATCACACTATGCATAGATTAGGGAGCAGTGTGAGGAGAAAGTGGTGGGTCATGAGAAGGAGCAGCGGCAGATGTTTCAGAACCGCTTATCCCACCTGTGTATCTGCTTTGGAATGGGTGTCAATGCAGTAGTGCTGAGTGAAAGTGTGTACCGACCTCCATGTAGCTGCTTTGCAAATGCTGTCTAAGGGGACATTTGCGATAAAAGCCAGAATAGAACCTGTGCTCTGTGTGGAGTGAGCTCTTGGTGTAAAAGGCAGTGTCTTGTTTGATAAATTATAAGTTACTCACCGTAGTGACTAACTTACTCTTAGTCCCCTTTTCTCCATACTGCACGGGCGTCCCTACCAAGGAACGGGAGAAGAAATCTTTTTCACAGCAAAAACCTTACCTTTTAAATTTAGAGGCGCGCGGGGGTGCAGCCCTGGGAGCATGCGCTGCCCTGACTCCGCCGCCACACCTCAGTCCCCATAGACGCGTCGACAATAGATTTATATTGCCTAATGACACCTATTTTATTAGGGGCGGGGGGGATGGTGGGACGTATGGAGGAAAGGGGACCAAGGACTAAACTCTTTCGTCGCGTCCCCTTTCCTCCATACTGCATGGGCGATTACAACTAAATGTAGCCCCAGGGTGGAGAGGAGACCCTGCTTAAGCAAACCGGTTTCTGAGATCTGCTTGCCTGAAAGCCGCATCTGATCTAGCGCCGGCGTCCAAACAATAGTGCTTGCAGAAAGCCGAAGGAGTGGCCCAGGTGGCCGCCCTGCTTATGACCTGACAGGGGACATGCCGCTGGAAGTCAATGGCAGTTGCCTTGGCTCTGACCACATCGGCATGCATGTTGGCTGGCAGTGGCTTATGCTGTCCCTCGTAAGATTCTTTGAATGCCGAGACCATCCAACGGGCTAGGGAGGCCTTGGATGCCCGATACCCCGGTCTTGAACCTCCAAAGGTGATGGAGCGTCCGACTTGTGGAAGCACTTAGTCCTGTCCAAGTAGAATTTCAGTGCACGGGCGACATCCAGGCAGTGCAGGACTGACACTGCCTCGTCCTTAGGATTAGCAAAAAATGTAGGCAGCACTATATCTTCGTTCCGATGCAACGCAGACAGCACCTTAGGCAGGAATGCTGGGTGTGTCCAGAGGACTACCATGTCCCTGTGAAGGAACAAGTTACTTACCTGTAACTGTTGTTCTCCAGCATGGGTCTGGCATGGATTCACATGCTCATGAATATTCCCAGTCAGGCTGGGAATCCTCGGTAAAGAAAAAATCAGTATCAGTTTCGTTTCTGATTGGTAGTAGTAACCAATCACTGATCTCTGCGTCATACTGACCACAGCCAATGACTGCCCTCTCCCTAAGCCCCGCCTCTGGCAGCCATCTTCAGATTTGGTAGCACGTGAAGTGGCAGTATGACCAAGTGAAGAGCCGCAGATGGGTAGGCGGGAGGGTTCGCATGTGAATCCATGCCAGACCCATGCTGGAGAACAACAGTTACAGGTAAGTAACTTGTTCCTTCTCCAGCATGGGGTCTGGCATGGATTCACATGCTCATGAATAAAGAATACATAGCAGTACACACATGCACAACCATGGGAGGTGGCAAAGGCTCAACATTAAGCATTACATCAAACTCAACATTAAGCAATTCTTACCTCCTCACCAGGCTCACCTTAGGCGAACAGGTTGCGCAGCACTGCTTGGCCGACCCTGGACTCCTCCCTGGAATCCCGATCGACGCAGTAGATTTTCGTGAAGGTGTGCGTTGACCTCCACGTAGCAGCCCTGCAGATGTCCAGCAAGGGCACACCAGAAAGGAACGCCGTGGTAGCTGCGATAGCTCTGGTGGAATGGGCTCTCGGACGGCCAGGCAGCGGTCGGTTTGCCAACCGATGACAGTACATGATACAGCAGGAGAGCCATCTGGAAATGGAGGCCTTCGAGAGAGCCTTCCCCTGATTGACAGGTCCAAAGTTCACAAAAAGTTGTGACGTCTTCCGAAAACACTTTGTGCGGTCCACGTAGAACTTCAGCGCTCTAGCCACATCCAGCGAGTGCAAAGTCCTTTCGGCCGGCGACGGGAAGAAAACAGGCAACACCAAGGTTTCGTTGAGGTGGAAGTCCGACGGCACCTTGGGCATGAAGGAGGGGTGCGTCCTGAGCACTACCCTCGTGTTGTGAAAAGTCAAGTACGGGGGCTTGCAGGAAAGGGCCTGGATCTCTCCCACTCTTCGTGCGGAGGTGATGGCCACAAGAAACGCTGTTTTCCACGACAAGAACTTCTACGGAGCCGAGTGCAGAGGCTCGAACGGAGGTCCCATGAGCTTGGTCAGCACCACGTTGAGCTCCCACGCCGGGGCCGGAGCCTTCACCGGCGGGAACAATCTGAACAGTCCCTTCATGAATTCTTTCACCAGACGATGAGACCACAAAGACGTCCGCCCCGTGGTTCTGGTGTATCGGGAGATCGCAGCAAGATGAATATTGATGGACGCGTGCGCCAGTCCAGCCTTGGCCAGCGTCAGAAGGTACGGCAGTACCTGGGGAGCCGTAATCCGTAGAGGGTTAATCTTCTGTGCGTGGCACCAGACAGAGAACCTCTTCCATTTGTGTCCATAGCATTTAAGAGTTGAGGACGCCCTGGCCTTTGCAAGAACCTCTCTGCAGTCGGCCGGTATGTCGTAGCTTCCAAACTCTAACGCTGCAGGAGCCAGGCCTGCAAGTTCAGCGACTTCGGGTCGTGATGGAGGATGGCGCCTCCTTCCCTGGAGAGAAGATCCGCGTCCACTGGCAGCTTGATTGACGGGGACGCTGACAAGTCCAGAAGGTCCGGGAACAATATCTGCCTCGGCCATGCAGGTGCGACGAGGATCATCCTGCACCGTGACCTCTTGAGCTGGTTGATGAGCCGGATCAGCAACGGCAATGGAGGGAACGCGTATAGAAACAGGCCCTCCCAGGGGAACGAGAAAGCATCGCCCATGCTCCTCGGCTGGGGAAACCTGCTGGCAAACCTCCGGCACTTGGAGTTCGTTGCCGTCGCGAACAGATCGATCTGGGGTGTGCCCCACCGTCGGAAGAGGCGGTCCACTAGATCCTGTCGTAGTTCCCACTAGTGGCACGAGCGCAGCTCTCTGCTGAGCGAGTCGGCGATGGTGTTTTTTTATCCCTGCCAGATGAAACGGCACCAGAAACATCCCTTGGGCGACGGCCCAATGCCACAGATCCTGCGCCTCCTTGGACAGGGCTGGGGATCTGGTACCGCCCTGCTTCCTGATGTAGAACATGGTGGTGGTGTTGTCGGTGAAGATCCTCACCACCTTGCCCTTGAGAGACGGAAGAAAGGACCTGAGGGCCCAAAACACTGCACGGAGCTCCAGGACGTTGATATGGAGGGACTTCTCCGTCGGAAGCCAAAGGCCTCTCGCGTGCAGATTTTCGGTGTGCGCTCCCCACCCTTCCAGGGAGGCATCCGTGGTCACTGTCTCCTGGTGGCCGGGGGTCTGGAAGTCCATGCCCGCCGTCAGATGCGCGCGGGTGCCCCACCACCGGATCGCTCGTCGGAAACTCTCGTCGAGTGTGATCCTCTCCTCGAAGCTGCCCGTCGTCTGGATCCAGCGCGCATCCAGGAACTCCTGCAACGGGCGCATCCGGAGCCTGCACAGGCGGATGAGATAAATGCAAGACATCATCATTCCGAGGAGGGACTTGATGGACCTCACCCTGGCCGCGTCCGCAACCAGCATCTGCTGCACCTTTCCCAAGATGGCCCTCGTCCTTTCCTCCGACGGAGAGGCCAGAAGCGACACTGTGTCGAGCTTCGCTCCCAGAAACAGTGCGTCTTGCGCAGGCACCAGGTGGGACTTGGCGTAGTTTATGGAGAATCCCAGGTCCGTGAGTAGTTGGACGGTCCTTGCCGTGTGCTCCACGGCGAGCTCCTTTGTCTTTGCTCGGATGAGCCAGTCGTCCAGGTAGGGGTAGACGTGGATCCCTTCTCGGCGCAGCTGCGCCGCCACCGGTGCGAGGCACTTGGTGAACACCCTGGGTACCTACCTCAATCCGAAGGGAAGGGCTCTGAACTGGTAGTGACGCCCTTGGACCACGAACCTGAGAAACTTTCGGTGTCCCTTTAGGATGGGAATATGGAAGTAGGCATCCTCCAAATCCAACGACGACAGGAAATCGCTCTCCTCCAGTTTACCCAGGACGTGTTGGAGGGTGACCATCCGGAACTTCTGTGCCTTGATGAATTTGTTCAGTCGTCGTAGGTCCAGGATGGGACGCCATCCTCCCGTCTTCTTCTTCACGAGGAAGTATCTTGAGTAAACTCCGGAGCCCCGAAGCCTCTTTGGGACGAGCTCGATGGCGCCCTTCTTGAGCATCGCCTTTACCTCCAAGAGAAGTTGAGGGACGTGATGTTCTTTCCTGGCCACAGAGGGGACGCGCGGGCACCTCTTTAGAAACTCGAGCGCGTGACCCTGAGCTAGGGCGTCCAGCACCCAACGGTCGGTGGAGATGGACTCCCACGCGCTGACGAAGCTCGCCATCCAGCCTCCCACCGGGGTGCTTCGGTGGGGGCCCAACCCCACGGCCGGTTCAGTCCTGCTTCGACGAGGCTTTGTCACCTTGTCCTCCTTGGCGACGACGGCGGGGTCCGCCTGACTTGCCTCGTCCCCCTGTAAGCTTCCTGTGACGACGAACGGGCCGCTTGACGGTAGGTGGAAATTCCGCCGCTGGAACCTTTGGAGGCACCCTGTTTGCTTCCGCCGCTCCGAAAGGGCGGCCGCCGTTGCTGGAGAACCCCAAGAGCCCGGGCCGTCTCCGTGTCCGCCTTGATGGCTTGAAGGGAATCGTTCACTGTTTTCCCAAACAGGTTGTTTCCGTTGAACGGCATGTCCAAGACTCTGGTCTGCACGCCCTGACGGAAGTCAGTAGCCTTGAGCCATCCACGCCGCCTAAGGCACACGCTGTTGCCCAACTGGCGAAACCCAGTGTCAGCGATGTCCGTCGCAATCGTAATGGTGTGGTCCGACGCCACCTCTCCTTCCTGCAAGATCTCTAGGGCTTCCGCCCTCTTGTCGTCTGGTAGGAAGTCCAGCAGGGGGGCCAGTTTGTACCACAACTCCCTGTCGTAGCGGGCTACAATAGCCAAGGCGTTGGCCGCCTTAATCGTCGACTCTGCGTCCCATCGTGTCTAATTTCTTTCCCTCGCCGTCCGGCGGGGAGGTTGACGTAGAGGCCGCGCCCCCCCCCGCTTTCTTCCTGGCCGCCGCGGAGACGACCGAGTCCGGGGTCGACTGTGCCCGAAGGCACAAGGGGGCCGCGTCCGGGACCCGGTACTTCTTCTCGTACCGATCCCTTCTAGCCGGCGTCGTGGATGGGTTCTTGAGGAGGGCGAGGCCCTCATCCCAAATATCGTCTAGTAGAGGTACAGCGAGGACCGTCTTCCTCTTGGTCTCGCGCCGTTGATAAAGGAAACCTTCCTTCTCTTCCGGGCAGAGCTGGAAAAGCTCGGATGCCCTGGTGATCATGGAGTGAAACGATCCAATCTCGTCGGGCGGGGAAGCCCGGGTGGGAGGTGACGACGGGAGATCCTCGTCGTAAACCTCGTCATCTGTACCCGTCGCGGCCGTGTCAGTCCCCGTATCATCCCCACGTGTCGTGGACAGGGAGGAGGGCTGAGCAGGGCGCGATGGCTGAAAAGGAGGTGGAGGATGAATCCTTCTTCTCTTAGGGGGGGCTCCCAGAAGGGCCTGGCTCCAGGTCCCCCGTCGGGAGCGGTTCCTCCGTTGGTGGCAACGGCAGTCTCGTCCTTATCTCCGAGCATAAGGACTGTATAGCCAACAAAATGGCCACCGGGTTGTCTTGCGGCACTGGTTGAGGGAGTTCCGACGGTCGATCAGGAGCCCTGTCGGCACCCTCGACGCCCTCGTCGTCTTCCACGTTGGGGTCCCTCCTGACAGGAAGGCCTTCTTCCACGCCAGAGCCGTGGCCCAAGACTTCGATCAGCTCCTCCTCAGAAGTTGAGGCCGAGTCCACGACGACCTCCTGCCTCCCCTTTTTCTTCTCCGTCGGAGGTTTCACAGGGGTCCTGTCGATGGGCATGAAAGAGGACTCCCTCCGCGGTGGCAGGGAGATTCTGGGCCCCAGGGTCACCACCATTGGTGTAGCCTCCACAGGCTGAGCCAGGGCCGCCGCGACTGTCTCGATAGAGGCCTTGGCCGGATGGATCAAGGCTTTCACCACCTTAGGTGCGCTCACCGCCTTCTCCTTGGGGGGAGGGTCACCACCTCGCTCCCCCTCCGATGGGGCCTTAGGGCACGACCGGGGTCTCTCCAGGAGTTTCGCCGGGTGCTCCGCCTTCCTCTTACCCGAGCCAGAGCGTTGGCTCGTGGTTGATGGCGCCGGGGAGGATGCGCCCTGCCTGGCGCCCGTAGAGCCGGACCGTTCGGGGCTCCCGGTGCCAGCGGACTCGCAGTGCTTGGCCTTCTGTTGGACCCCCGTCGCCGGGGCGCCCTCAAAGGTCTTAGAAGACCGCTCGGACGACTTCTTCTCGCCTGACGGGCTCTTTCCTTCCAGCCAGTTGGCGAGACGTTGATGGCGGTCCTTCATGGTCCGCTCCGACATATTGCCGCAAAACGCACAGTCCTTCTCCACGTGCGTCTTGTCCTCATGTAGGCAGTAATGGCAAAGGGAGTGTTCGTCCTCAAAGACATTCTGAAGCTGGCATCCAGGGCAGACCCTGAACAGCTTTCCGGGCGTCGAGCTTCCCTTCTCCTGGGCCATGTCCGAGATGGGCCTGAGAAACTTCTGGAGTCCTCCAAAAGCGTGGCTCGACGAAATCTTCACCCTTGAGGGGCGTAGACGAATCCGACACGGGTCCCTGTTGATCGGATGAAAAAACAGTGGAGCTTGAGGCTCTTTTGACCGAAAAAAGAGAAATTTTTCTGAGAAAAAACGCGAAAAAAGCACTAACGCTCGAGAGCAATAGCACGAGGATCCCAACACTTGAACGTGCGGTAAAAATCTGAAGATGGCTGCCAGAGGCGGGGCTAAGGGAGAGGGCAGTCATTGGCTGTGGTCAGTAGGACGCAGAGATCAGTGATTGGTTACTACTACGAAAGACAGATCAGAAACGAAACTGATACTGATTTTTTCTTTACCGAGGATTCCCAGCCTGACGACGGGGAATATTCATGAGCATGTGAATCCATGCCAGACCCCATGCTGGAGAAATGTAGTGTATGGCTCCGAGGGAACCAGTGCCTGGATTTCACTGATTCTGCAAGCCAAGGTTATCTTGATGGTGGCCAGCCTGATGTTGGACTATGTTGAGGTCCTACACAGGATGCGGCCTCTTGATGGGCGGGTAGAGCCTGGCAAGACCCGTCAGGTGTTTCTTGACAATCGGGTTGGAAGAAGAAAACCTCTCCTCTTCAGAGTTTCTGTAAGCTCTGGTGGCTGCCAGGTAGGTGCAGCAATTGTCCACCTGCACGCCTGAATGGGCAAGATGCACCAAAAAGGAGAGCACGTCGTCCAGGGAACATGCCAGAGGGTCAAAGCCCTTAGACTCTGCCCAGTGGCAGAACCTGGTCCATTTGCTCTTATTCTGGGCCCTGGTAGATTTGCTCCTGGCGCCCTGTATCTCTAGATTAGCCCGGAAGAGGCTGAGATGTCCTAACGTGACCTGTTCAAGAACCACACTGAGAACTAGTTTCTCTGGTGCGGGTGGATGACTCTGCCCCCCTATTGCGCCAGAAGATGTGCTTGGCCCGTCAGAAGGCGAATGGGAGACCTCACAGAGGCGCTGAGCAGCTCCAAAAACTATGGCCTGACTGGCCACCATGGAGTTATTATGATGATGCTGAGGTGGCGAGACTCCTTGATCTTGCTCATCACCCTGTGAATCAGCGGAGTGGGTGAAAAGGCGTGTGTTGTCATTCCGTCCCACCTGATCTGCAAGGCATTGCCCAGGGAGCCCGGGCCCTGACCCAGCCAGGAGGCGAACCGTTGGCACTTCCTGTTGCTGTTACACTCACCTGGTCTCTGTGGTGGCATTGGAGCACGGTTGCAGCCCTCCCGGGGATAAGGTTGCTCGGGTCAGACTTTGCCTTCTGCGCTTATGTGGTGACTGGTGGTAATAGGTGATGCTGCTCGGGACGGCTCCTGTTGATTAGCTGTCCCTTCCACTTTTGATGTTTGCTCTTTTGCTTTCTTCCCTTGCAGGTGATGTTGCTGGTCTGGCTGAAGCTGCGGAGCTCGGGCGGAAGCTGGAGGAAACGAGGAACGAAGCTGCAGCGGTACAGTAGCTGGCAAGTTGCTAACTAGGGGGCGCGTGGGTTCAAATGCGGCGCAGCCCTAGGACGGATGTTCTAACCTTGCCTTTCTTCTTCACAGGGTCAGAGTTCGTGGATGCGGAGCGCGGTGCTGGGATCAAGATCACTGGATGTCAGGAGATGAGTCTGCAGATGCAGCGATGAAGCACCGGTTTCCTGGAGGTGAGTATGCTGGAAAATGCCTGGTTTCAAAGGTAAGTAAACTGGTCCAAGCGGCAGTGAGCGTCACATTGCACGAGAGTGCAGTAATGCAAAGCACCGGCCTTAAGGACGGAGCAGTTTATATAGCTGAGCTTCTGAAGCCACGCCCACCAGGTTCAGCCTGCCTGCCACAGCCAATGAGTCAGCACCTGAAGACCAGGCCTAGGGAGCCACGCCCGATGAGTCAGCACATGGGGATGTTCTCTGGAATAAAGGCTTTCAGAACCTGGAAAGTTCTTGTAAAATAAAAGCACTCCTGCACTGAAAAAGTGTTCGTGCTCACATCTCTATATGAGCCTGGCGCCAAAGGCGCCAGGACTGAGTCCAGCTAGGGCCCCTGTTTTTATGAGTCCCAAAGGGACATAAGTGAGTCAAGTGACCCATTGCCCCCATCACTAGATGGTGTGGTTTTTGTGTTCTGGGGACCTGTGGCCATGACAGTTGCCCAGGGAGGCAAAGCGGTCCACCTGAGGATGATCCCATTTGCAAAAGAACTCCTGCAGCACTAAGTCGTTCAACTGCCACTCATCGTTGTCCGCACCCAGTCTGCTGAGCCTGTCTGCCTCCAGGTTGGATTCCCTCGGCAGGTGGACCGCCGTGAGGTAGATGTTGCTCTCCAGGTCCCACTTCCACATGCTGACTGCCAGCCTGCAGAGTGGGGGGGGGGGGGACCTCCCAGCTTGTTGACATAGAACATGATGGTTGAGTGGTTTGTCTGAATGAAGACTACCTTGCCCTCGATAACCGGAAGGAAGGCCCCCGAGCGCCAGCCAGATGGCCTTCAATTCCAGCCAATTGATATGGTACTTCTACTTCTGCCGGGTCCAGGTGCCATGAACACAGTGGTTGTCCAGAGTGGCTCCCCACTCCTCGAGAGAGGAGTCTGTGGTGATGGTGACCTGTGGTGTAGGTTGCCGGAAAGGCTTGCCTGTCAGCAGGTTGCAGTGCCTGGACCACCATGTGAGGTCTGGGTGAAGCGACGGAGGAACGTTGATCAACTGACTGATGGCCCCCGTTCCTGGTTCCAAGACACTGCAAAGTGCAGCTGTATCCTCCTCCGAGTCTCGTATGGGGGACGGCCAAGAGGACTGCTGCCATGAGACCAAGTAGGTACTGGTACCACAAGGAAGAGGTCACTTCACTGCTGATGAAGTGCGCTGTGGCCCTCTTGATGGCTGTGATTTTGTCCTACGAGGGAAAAACTCTCAGAGCACGTGTCCCAAATGAGGCCTAAGGTCAGTCTCTGCGTGGGCTGCAGCTGCAACTTCTTGAGGTTGAGAGAAAAACACAGCTTGTGCAGTTAGTTCATGAGAGCGTAGGATGTATAGTGCAGTTTGCGGAGATGTAGCCCTGACAAGCCAGTCGTTGAGATACTGGTAGATGTGGTGGCCCTGAGGAGGGCTGCCAATGTGTTCATCAGCCTGGTAAAGACCCCGGGGGACGAAAGGTAGCACCTTGTATTGGAAATAGTAGCCCATGATCCTGAATCATAGAAAGGAACAATGAGGCTCCCAGATTGGGATGTGTAGGTACGCGTCTTTCAGATCCAGGGAGCACATCCAGTCTTCCTTGCACAGTGTCTCCGCTATCAAAGCTGGCATAACCATCTTGAAGAGATTGAGGGTGGAAAGGTCCAGCCTCGCTGGGAGGCTGGGACTTCATCCAGTGCCTGGCTCTCGACGTGCACCTGGATCTCTGCCAAAAAAAGTAGCTGTCCCAACCTGTGGGAGTGGAGGGAGGGAGGAGAGGCTGGGATAGGGAGGCGGAACCCCGTGGAGACTACAGAGGATCCAGGGGTCCGCAAAATTCTGGCGCCAGAAATGTGCATGAAGAGCAAGCCTGCCCCCACTGGAGACACATGAACCCGGGAGGGGTGCGTCATGCCTTCTTTCCCTCTGAGGCTGTTGCGGAGGGGGACTGGAAAAAGCACTTATCCCCACACCCCTTTTTGTTGTTTGCGCCGATGCTGGGACGGCAAATGGTCAGGCTGCCTGGACCTCCTCTCTTGGAAGCTGCGGAACCCTACGTACGTACGCCACTTCTCAGAGCGCTGCTGTGACTGGGTGTACGGTTTGGGCGTGGTCTTTGTAAGGATGGATAAAGACTTGGCCGTTTGCAAGCTGTTTTTCTTTTTATCCAGCTTCTCGTCCGTTGTGGAGTGGTCACCCCCTTCGAACGGAATATCTAGTATGCGTTCCTGGACATCCGGGTTGAATTTTGTAGCACGGAACCAGGACGTTCTTCTCATGTCCGTGGCGATACAGATGGCACAGCCAGAAGAGTCAATGTGGGCCACAGAGGACTCCATGATGTCCTGCACCACAATCTTGGCCTCAGCCAATCCTGCCTTGAATCGTGATTGGCTCTGCGCCGGAAGCTCTGGGAGGAACTCTGCATTTTTTCCCTGCCAAAGCCTCTGGTTAACGGCTGCCAGCATGACATCTGCATTGGCTTGACACAGGTGCAAGGACACGTTGGAATACAGCTTCTTCCTGTACGCCTTTAAGAACTTCTCCTCCTTGCCTAGCAGCGCCGCAGAGGAGGCGGCTGAGGACGACTGAGGCTTGGAGTACAGCTATGCCGCAGCGATCACTTAGGAGTGTGGCTGGGGATGGGCATATAGCAAGAGTGTATCCCCTGTACTTGGCATCCAGGCGTTTATTTACCGGCTGAGTGAGGCTTGAACCAACCCTTATTGGCCAAGGGAACTATGTCCTTCTACATCGGGATCCCCGCCCTGGCAACGGGACATAGCACGAGGACTTCTGCGAGGACCCACTCTGCTGGTTGGTCGACCTTGGGTTGAGGAAGGCCTAGGTACTCTGCCAGACCTGCAAGACGTTCCTGGAAGGCCTTGGCTGAAAATGGTGTGTCAGGGTCCTCCTCATCTGGGTCCACCTGAGGGTCCAGTTGGTCTGGCACCTGAGGGAGGGGGCGGGTGTGCTAGGAGCCGAGGGCTGAGATGCGGAGACCAGAGCCTGGTACAGAACCGTCAGCACAATCGGGTGGGGGGCCAGAGCGTGCTGCTGAGGCTAAACAGGGACTAGGGGCACCTGTACTGGGGCCTGCGGCGCCGGGGCAATTGGAGGGAGCAAGTCCCTGATGGATTCTCTGAGGATGACCCCCATCTGAGGAGATTTCATGAGCCCGAGGCACTTTTCAAAGAACCTGTCCTCACAGGCTTATTTGGTGGTAGGCATTATTGACGGGGAAGCGGGCGGCTGCTGGAGCCGTTGCGTGCCCTGCCCATAGGGACGCAGCGGGAACCTGCCTTGTGTGAAGGAAGAGCAAGCTGTAGGCCACATACCTGGTTGACACCAGTCCCACCTCTCCACACGGTCCTCCACCTGCCTTGCTTGGAGTGGTGTTGGCCCATGTCTGGATTTTCTGGTGCAGCGGGAATTTTGTTGCGCTGCCTTCCAAGTGCCTGCGGCATGTTGCTTGGCTTACTGGGCATCGCCCCATCCAGGACTCTTGAGTGTGGATCATGGGGTGTACCCGGTTACTCAGGCCGAGGCCCGGTAGGCTTTCCGCCCTCTGCTGGTAGAACTGCATAAAGTCGCCCCCTCGGACAATATGCCGGTACTAGGGCATAGCCCCTCGGGTGAAGACCCGGTAATAGAACCTTCCGGTCCCTCAGCACCATTACCGGGAGGATCTACCGATCCCTCGGCCTGTCGGCTGGTAACTGATACAGCCTTGGTAGCTGTGCTCTTACCAAGACCTGTGCGGTCCCTCCCGCGCGGGTAAGTCCTTGGGAAGGAGTGTCCTTTGCGGGGTGAACTGGAAAAGAGTGGCCCTACCTTGGATCGATGATATACAAAGTCCTTTTGGTCCTCTGGAGGTGATCTCTAGAAGCGTTCCCTCCACCTGGCTAGTCTGTTCTTCAGAAACCTCGAGGAAAGCGCGTCGCACACAGTACAAACCTGCCAGCCGTGGTCAGGGCCAAGGCACCGTAGGCAGAGGGCGTGGGGGTCTTTAGTCAGGAAGAGCCCATTGCAGGATGGACACCTGCTGAACACTGTAGAAGTCGACATGCGCCAGGGAGTAGCGCGACGCCTGAGGACCGAGTACCTGAATGATAAAAAGACAAAAAAGGCTGAAGGATTCACGTGTGGAATTACATGGCCTAAGCCAAACCCAGGCTCGCTGGCGAATTCAGCCCGTTCCTGCCGACACAGAAAAGGACACTGAGGAGTGGCGGCAGAGTCAGGGCAGCACATGCTCCCAGGGCCGCACCCCCATGCGCCTCTAAATTTAAAGGGGAAGAAGGTTTTTTCTTGTGAAAAAGGTTCTGTCTCCCGTCCCTTTGAAGGGAGGCCCGTGCAGCATGGAGGAAAGGGGACGGGGCGTAAGAGTATGAAGGAACAAGTTACTTACCTGTAACTGTTGTTCTCCAGCATGGGGTCCGGCATGGATGCACATGCTCATGAATATTCCTCGTCGTCAGGCTGGGAATCCTCGGTAAAGAAAAAATCAGTATCAGTTTTGTTTCTGATCTGTCTTTCTTAGTAGTAACCAATCACTGATCTCTGGGTCATACTGCCCCCAGCCAATGACTGCCCTCTCCCTAAGCCCCGCCTCTGGCAGCCATCCTCAGATTTGGTAGCACGCAAAGTGGCAGTATGACCAAGTGAAGAGCCGCAGAGGGGTAGGCGGGAGGGTTCGCTTGTGAATCCATGCCAGACCTTGTTCCTTCTCCAGCAGGGGGGCTGGCATGGATTCACATGCTCATGAATAAAAGAATACATAGCAGTACACACATGCACAACCACGGGAGGTGGCAAAGGCTCAACATTAAGCATTACATCCAAAACTCAACATTAAGCAATTCTTACCTCTCACCAGGCTCACCTTAAGCGAGAAGGTTGCGCAGCACTGCTTAGCCGACCCTGGACTCCTCCCTGGAGTCCCGATCGACGCAGTAGAATCTTGTGAAGGTGTGCGTCGACCTCCACGTAGCAGCCCTGCAGATGTCCAGCAGGGGCACACCAGACAGGAATGCCGTGGTAGCAGCGATCGCTCTGGTCGAATGGGCTCTTGGACGGCCGGGCAGCGGTCGGTTTGCCAACCGGTGACAATGCATGATGCAGCCTGAGAGCCATCTGGAAATGGAAGTCTTCGAGAGAGCCTTCCCTTGATTCACAGACCCAAAGTTCACAAACAGCTGTGACGTCTTCCGAAAACTCTTCGTGCGGTCCACGTAGAACCTCAGCGCTCTAGCTACATCCAGCGAGTGCAATGTCCTCTCGGCCGGCGTCGAAGGCGACTGGAAGAAAACTGGTAACACCAAGGGCTCGTTGAGGTGGAAGTCCGACGGCACCTTGGGCATGAAGGAGGGGTGCGTCCTCAGCACCATCCTCGTGTCATGAAAAGTCAAGTATGGAGGCTTGCAAGATAGGGCCTGGATCTCTCCCGCTCGTCGTGCGGAGGTGATGGCCACGAGGAACGCTGTCTTCCATGATAGGAACTTCAAAGGTGCTGAATGCATAGGCTCGAATGGGGCCCCCATGAGACTGGTCAGCACCACATTAAGCTCCCACGCTGGGGCAGGAGCCTTCACCAGCGGGAACAATCGGAATAGTCCCTTCATAAATTCCTTCACCAGGCGATAAGACCACAAGGACGCCCGTCCCGTAGTCCTGGTATATCGGGAGATGGCAGCCAGATATATTTTGATGGAGACGTGAGCCAGTCCAGCTTTGGCCAGCGACAGTAGGTACGGCAGTACTTGAGGGGCCGTATTCCGCAGAGGGTTAATCTTCTGTGCACGGCACCAGAGAACCTCTTCCACTTATGACCGTAACACATGAGAGTTGAGGACTTTTGCAAGAACCTCTCTGCAGTCAGGCGGGATATTGTACCCTCCAAACTCTAGTGCTGCAGGAGCCAGGCCGATCCGGGGTTTGCCCCATCGTCGAAAGAGCCGATCCACCTGGTCCTGACGTAGTTCCCACTCGTGGCACGAGCGCAGCTCCCTGCTAAGTGAGTCGATGATGGTGTTTTTTATGCCTGCCAAGTGGAAGGGAACCAGAAACATCCCCTAGGCGACAGCCCAGTGCCACAGATCCTGGGCCTCCTTGGATAGGGCTGGAGATCTGGTGCCTCCCTGCTTCCGTATGTAGAACAACGTGGTGGTGTTGTCGGTGAAGATCCTCACCACTTTGTCCTTGAGGGACGGGAGGAACGACTTGAGCGCCCAGAACACTGCTCGGAGCGCCAGAATGTTGATGTGGAGAGACCTCTCATCCGGGAGCCAAAGGCTTCTTGCGTGGAGATCCCCGGTGTGGGCCCCCCAACCCTCCAGAGAGGCGTCCTTCGTCACCGTCTCCGAAAACGCTGGGGACTGAAAGTCTGTGCCTGTAGTGAGGTGCGCACGGGTACCCCACCATAGGATCGCCCGACGGAACTCCTCGTCGAGGGGGATCCTGTCTTCGAAGCAGCCAGTTGCCTGAAACCAGCGGGTGTCAATCCGAAGTCTGCAAAGGGGCACAAGATGGATGCATGAGGACATCATCCTGAAGAGGGACTTGATGGACCTCACCCTGGCCACGTCTGTGGCTTGCAGGCGCCGCACCTTGCTCAGAATGGCATTCGTCCTCTCCTCCGACAGGGAGGCCAATTGCCCCACTGTATCATGCTTCGCTCCCAGAAAACGTGCTACTTGCGACGGAACCAGGTGGGATTTGGGGTAGTTGATGGCGAATCCCAGTTCCGTGAGCAGCCGGACGGTCCTCGCAGTGTGTTCGACGTTGAGTTCTCTTGTCCTTGCCCGGATTAGCCAGTCGTTCAGGTAGGGGTAGACGTGGATCCCGTGCAGGCGCAGCCGCGCCGCCACTGGTGCCAGGCACTTGATGAATACCCTGGGTGCCGACTTTAATCCGAACGGCAGGGCTCTGAATTTGTAGTGGCGTCCCGGAACCATGAACGTGAGAAACTTTGTGTCCTTTTAGAATGGGGATGTGGAAGTAAGCATCCTCCAGGTCCAACGACGATAGGAAGTCGCCCTCCTCCAGCTGTCCCAGCACGTGCTGGAGGGTGACCATCCTGAATTTGTGCGCCTTGATGTACCTGTTTAACCGACGCAGGTCCAGGATGGGGTGCCAACCGCCTGTCTTCTTTCTGACGAGGAAGTACCTTGAGTACACTCCGGAGCCCCGGAGCCTCATGGGGACGAGCTCGATGGCACCTTTCTTGAGCATTGCCCTTACCTCCAACAGCAGTTGAGGGATGCGATTCTCCTTCCTGGCCACGGGAGGAATGCGAGGACACTTCTTTTGGAATTCCAGCGAGTGCCCGTTGGCCAGGGTGTCCAGCACCCAACGGTCGGTGGAGATGGACTCCCACACGCTGACGAACTTAGTCAGCCGGCCTCCCACCGGGGTGCATCGGTGGAGGCCCGACGCCACGGCCGGTTCAGTCTTGCTTGTAGGAGGCCTTGCCGCCTTGACGACGACGGGATTCCCCCTTGCTTGCTGTGACCTCTGTAGGCCTCCTGGGACGAGGAGCGGGCCGCCTGGCAGTATGTAGAAGAGCCACCGCTGGATCCCTTGGAGGCACCCTGTCTGCCTCCGGAGCTCCGAAAGGGCCGTCGTTGAAGTACCCCTAGGGCCCGGGCCGTCTCCGAGTCGGTCTTGATGGCCTGGAGCGACTCGTCCACCGTCTTCCCAAAAAGGTTGTCGTCGAATGGCATATCCAACACTCTGGTCTGGACGTCCTGGCGAAAGTCGTCGCATTGAGCCATCCTCGTCGTCGGAGGCAAACCCTGTTGCCCAGTTGGCGAAATGCGATATCGGCAATGTCCGTTGCCACCGTTATGGCGTGATCTGACGCCACCTCTCCTTCCTGCAGAATTTGAAGGGCCTCCGCCCTCTTGTCGTCCGGTAGGAAGTCTAGCAGGGGAGCTATCTTGAACCAAAGCTCCCTGTCGTAGCAGGCCACGATCGCTAAGGCATTGGACGCCTTAATCGTCGTCGCCGCCGACGAGATGACTCGTCCCATGGAGTCCAACTTCTTGCCCTCGCTGTCCGGCGGGGAAGTGGAAGCCGCCGCACCCGCTGCTTTCTTCGTCGTCCCATTCTTCAGGGCAGAGCTGGAAGAGCTCGGATGCCCTGGTTATCGTGGCGTGGAAGGAGCCAATTTCGTCGGGTGGAGAAGCCAGAGGGGGGGGGGGGGGTGACGGGATGTCTTGTGTCATCGCCGCCGTCGTCCGTCCCCCATCGCTGTATCCGTCGCCGTATCCTCTCTAGGGTCCAGCGAGGGGGATGAGGGGTCCACAGGCCTCGCGGGCACGAAGGGAGGTGCGGGGTGGACTCTTCTCCGCTTGTTCGGAGGGCTTCCCGACGGGCCTGGTTCTGGATCCTCCGTCGGGGTCCGTAGTAACCTCGTCCTTATCTCAGTACATAAGGATTGGATCGCCAACAAACTGGCCGCCGAGCTATCCTGAGGCTCGGGTAATGGCTGCGACGGATGGGATGACCGCTCCACTGGGCCCTCTTGGTCGCTATCGTCGATCACATCAGCAGGAACCGTCCCCTGGGATCGAACCTTCTCGAACTTCTCGTTGAGGCCTATGAACCTCTCGTTGAGGCCCTTCCCGGTTTCCACCAGATCCTCCTCAGAGTCGGATTCCGAGTCTGTAAAGGCCACCGGCCCCCCCCCCCTCTGTTTCCGCTGGGGACTTCACAGGGGTCTTAACGATGGGCTGGAAAGAGGATTCCATCCGTGGTGGCAGGGATACTCTGGGCCCAGAGGCCGTTTCCACTGGCGTAGTCTCAGCCGGCTTCGCCAGGGTCGCAGCGACCACTTCGATAGAGGCCATTGTCGGCTGAATCAAAGCCCTCACCACCTTAGGTGCGTCCTGGGCCTTCGCCTTGGGGGGAGGGTCAGCGCCTCGCTCCCCTTCGGGTCCAGCAGCTTACCCGGGTTCTCGGACTTCCTCTTCCCCGAACCAGAGCGCTGGCTCGTAGTTGAACGTGCCGGGGAAGTCGCGCCCTGTCTGGCAGCCGAAGAGCCCGACCTTTCGGCGCTCCCGGTGCCCACAGACTCGCGGTGCTTGGCCTTCTGTTGGGCCCCCGTCGCCGGGGCGCCCTCACAGGACTTAGAAGCCCGCTCAGACTTATTCTTTGCCTTCTCACCTGCTGTGCCCTTCTCCAGCCAGGCGGAACGACTATCTTGTTTGGTCCGTTCCGAAAGGTTCTTGCAGAACGCACAGTCCTTCTCCACGTGCGTCTTGTCCTCATGAAGGCAGTAGAGACATTGCGAATGCTCGTCCTCCTTGAAAACATTTTGTAATCCGCATCCAGGGCAGCACCTGAACAGCTTGGATCCAGGCGGCGAGCTTCCCTTATCCTGGGTCATGTCCGTTGAGGTAGGCCGCAGATCTTCCGGAATCCTCCAAGAAGCATAAACTCGACGTAAACTTCACCCTTGAGGGGCGTAGAAGAATTCCGAAACGGGTCCCCGTTATCAGAAGTAGAAACGGTGGAGCTTGAGGATCGATTAAACCGAAAAAATGAGAAAATCTCCTGAAAAAGCACGAAAACGCAGCAAAAACGAGAGCTAAAGCACGAGGACTCCCAACACTTGAACGTGCGGTAAAAATCTGAGGATGGCTGCCAGAGGCAGGGCTTAGGGAGAGGGCAGTCATTGGCTGGGAGGAAGTATGACCCAGAGATCAGTGATTGGTTACTACTAAGAAAGACAGATCAGAAACGAAACGGATACTGATTTTTTCTTTACCGAGGATTCCCAGCCTGACGACGGAATATTCATGAGCATATGAATCCATGCCAGACCCCATGCTGGAGAATACCATAATTGTATACACCCGACTATACATCTGGAGATTGCATTCTTGGAAAAACGGTCTCCTTCTTTGCCTGGTGCTACGGACACAAACAGTTGATCTGTTTTCCTAAGTGGCCTGGTCTTGTTAACGTAGTAAAGAACTGCCCTCCTCACATCCAGTGTGTGGAGTTTTACTTCAGCTGAGCTAGTTGTATTCTGAAAGAAAGCTGGAAGCTCAATAGATTGGTACACGTGGAATTTGGAAATGAATTTAGGGGAGGACCTAGGGTGAGTACATAAAACCAATGTATCTTTATGGATAATAAAGAAAGAGTCCTGCACTGACAATGCTTGCAATTCACTAACTTCTTATGGAAGTAATAGCCACGAAGAAGGCAGTCTTGCATGTCAGGTGTTTAAGACTTGACTTGTGCATAGGCTTGAATGGGGGCCCCATGAGCTTTGCTAGTACTACATTGAGATCCCACCCTGGCGGTGGGTTTGAAATTGGAGGGTGGAGTATTTTTACTGCCTCCATGAATGCCTTAATGACTGGAATTTTCCACCACGATACTTTACTTTGAGAGGTGGTATAAGCTGATAAAGCTGCCAGGAGGCCCTTTATAGAGTTGAATACTAACCCAGAATCTAACAAGTGGAGCACATAATTTAGAATGTGTGAAGGACTGTCACCAAATTACAAATCTTCTCCACTTATCGAAATAACAGTGTCTAGTGTTTGTTTTTCGTGCCTCATTGAGGATATTCATACACCACTGTGGTAGATTAAGGTGTCCGAACTATGACTTCATGAGCCATGCTGACAAGTTTGAGGGCGGTTGTGGGTGCACTGTTCCCCCATGTTTGGTTAACAGGTTGGTTTGGCACGGGGATTTGATGGGATCGCACTTCGCCAGTTTGCACAGATGTGGATACCACGGTTTTCTCGCCCACTTGGGAGCAACTAAGATGAGCGTCATCTGTTCTCTGTGCATCTTGTTCACTATCCTGCTCATTAATGTAGTCGGGGTGGGGCGGGGGGGGTTGTGAGATTTGAAGCGTAAGCAAACTTCCCTGACCGGTTCATCCATAGGGCGTTGCCCTTAGAGTCTAGCTGGGGGATCCTGGACATGAAGTCTGGGCATTGCTCGTTTTCTCCTGTAGCAAACAAGTCTAGTGTGGGGTAACTGCACTGGGAGAAGATGTGGTATATGATGCTTGAGTCTAGTTGCCACTTGTGTTCCTCTGGTAGGGGATCTCTGCTCAGAGAGCCTGCTAGAGTGTTGAGTGCCTCTGGAAGTGTTGGGAGGATAGGGATATCCCCTGTCTGAGTGCCCATTTCCATATTTTCTGCGCCAACTTGGACAGACTTGGAGTGTGTGCCTCCCTCCTGTTTATGTAGAACATCGCACTTGTGCTGTGCAGCTCATTAGAAATTGAACCGACTGGTTCGTCAGTTGCGCTTCGAATGCTTGAAGCACTTTGAATGCTTGAAGTGCTTTGAATACTGCTAGAAGTTCCATCAGGTTCATATGGCTCTGTGCCATGATGCGAGTCCACAGACCATGTGCTGTGTGGTGAAGGTAATAAGCCCCCCCCCCCAACCGTAGAGTGATGCGTCTGTTGTGAGAATTGCTTGTGCTTCCAGCCAGCATCTATATGTGCCTGTGAACTGTGCCGGCGTCTGTGCTGGTGAATCGCTATGATACGGATATAGGGGAGGAACCCTTGAATGTTGACTGTGGAGTCTGGGAGCAAGAGAACAGCGCGGAGATCGAAGTAAGGGACCAGCTTTTGTCCCCGTTCCCGGTAATTGTAGTGATTGGAGCAACCACTGCATCTTATATGGAGGTACAGTCGCAGTGGCTGTAGCAGCTGGAGCGAAGGGAGAGGAGGGGCAAACTAGTAATGTGCCTGACCTCCAATTTGCTCCCATTCCCGCCCTGTCGCCCGGGGCTGCAGCTCTCAATTTGTGGCCCCACCCGCGAGAGGACATCTCGAAAAGCAACTGCTGTATAGATAGCGATAACAGAACTAACAAAGAAGATATTGTGGGTGGAGAGGAAACATCTACCGACAAACAATTAAAAGAAAGTCCCAGCGCCATTCCCACAGTCTCTGTACCAGAGTCCGCATTGGAGAAAGATGCAAGGACAACAAGAGGTACGAATAACAGAACATCCACGCCAACTCTAAATACAAAGGGAGATGGAAATATGGACAAGACACCTGGGAATATAAATATACCTATATCTGAAGGGAAATCGGCAGGAACAAAGATACTAAATATCGTTACCCAAGGGGCCTCAGAGACAAAAACATCACACCCAATGTGTATGGACACGCAACCTCTGGAAACAACAAAACAGGCTAGATGGTGGCCGAACAGGAGTGTAAATGTACAACATTTTTCAGTGGTATCTAGAATTGGGGGTAACAGGTGGGCGAGAAAGACGCAGACACAGCGATCACAGAACGCGCAATTCAAAATGACTAAGCAACAAGAGCAGAACATTTGGAGACCTTACTAGGCTGGAAGCACCAGATCCTAGGAGACACAAATGCACTGACATGATTGGCTGACTGTCTGGCAAGGACATCCAACCTGCTGGGTGAGTGATAGCTAGGCAGGAATTAATGGGAGAAAACGGTTTAAAAGACGAGTCTCCAGGACTGGAAGGCAGAGTTCACCACTGAAACAAAAGAACTGATGAAGAGTTGGAAGAGGCCGGCTGCTGCAACCACTGGACCGTTGGTTTGCCCGGTGAAGCCCTGCAGCAAATCCGAATTGCCAGAACTCCATTTGACAGAGAAACTCCTTCAAGGACGGCTTCTTCCTTGGAGTTGGTGGGACCAATCAACTCTTTTCCCACTGGCAGTCCTAATCAGCTTGTGACCCAGCATATCATTCTTTTTCGCCTAAACTACTTCTGAGAACTTTTACAAAGACTTCTCCGTTTGTTTCCAGAACTGATCTGTCCTATCCAAGAACACTAGACTATTGACTTTGGCCTGGCCTATTGAATTGAACTGACCCTCCTGGTACAATGAACCTTTGCATTGCCTAACAAAACTGTTTTTGAATCCATTGTACAAACCTATGTCTTTCTATTCCCATTAAAACTAACTGCAGTGCCATTTGGCTCCTTTTTCAGGGGAGCGCAAACTACCTCTACAACTTAAGAGTTTTGTTACTGTAGTGTATTGGTGTTTAATATTAAGTTGTTTTCTACTAGTGAATGTTTTCTAAATGATTGTGTAAATAAATGTATAAGTATTTTTACCAAGAAACCTTGAGTGTAAGTGTCTACTTGAACCACTGTGATCCTTCTGTGTTACTTCATCTACTGCTCACATTCCCTCTTGAGATAAGCCTGGCTGCTCGAATTGCTACCAAAAAGTGTGTGGTATAGACTTCTACCAAAGGTTGGTTTTTGATTACACCTGTAGTCCTAATTGTGTGTGGTGTTCCCAGAGGGTACTGCATGCAATTCTGCCTAAACCCATCACAGATGATAGCAGGAATGAGGAGCAATCCATAATAACTGAACAAGAAGCCCAAGAGGGGGAGATGGACTCAGAAAGGACAAACAAAATCAGAAGCCAAAGTGGAGAGGTAAACAAACAGGCCCGCTGTAGTGGGAGGGGTGCATCGGAAACATTGAAGTTACTTACCTGTAACTGTTCTCCAGCATGTCTGGCATAGATTCACATGCTCAAGAATATTCCCTGTCAGGCTGGGAATAATCGGTAAAGAAAAAATCAGTTTCAGCTTCACTTCTGAACTTTCTCCTAACAACCAATCACTGGTCTCTGGGTCATACTGCCCCCAGCCAATGACTGCCCTCTACCTAAGCCCTCCTCTGGCAGCCATCTTCAGATTTGGTAGCAAGTAAGGACCAAGGGAAGAGTCGCAGAGGGGTAGGCGGGAGGGTTTGCATGTGAATCCAGGCCAGACCCATGCTGGAGAACAGGTAAGCAACCTGCTCCTTCTCCAGCATGGGGTCTGGCATGGTTTCACATGCTCATGAATAAAGAATACATAGCAGTGTACACATATAACCACAGGAGGTGGCAAGGCTCAACAATAAGCATCTCTTACCTCCTCACCAGGCTCACCTTCAAGCTAACAGGTTGCGCAGCACTGCTTGGCCGACTCTGGACTCCTCCCTGGAATCCCAGTCGACGCAGTAGAATCTCATGAAGGTGTGCGTCTACCTCTACGTAAAAGCCCTGCAGATGTCCAGCAGGGGCACACCAGACAGGAACGTCTTAGTTGCAGCGATCGCTCTGGTCAAATGGGCTCTTGGATGGCCTGGCAACGGTCGGTTTGCCAACCGGTGACAATGGGTGATGCAGCCGGAAGCCACCTGGAAATGGAAGCCTTGGAGAGGGCCTTCCCTTGGTTCACAGAGCCAAAGTTCACAAACAGTTGCGACGTCTTCCGAAAACTCTTTGTGCCGTCCACGTAGAACTTGAGCGCTCTAGCCACATCCAGCGAGTGCAAAGTCCTCTCAGCCAGCAACAAAGGTGTCAGGAAGAATACAGGCAACACCAAGGGCTTGTTTAGATGAAATGTCTGACAGCACCTTGGGCATTAAGGAGGGTTGTGTCCGTAGCACCACCCTCGTCTCGTGAATGTCAAAAAAGGTGGCTTACAAGTGAGGGCCTGGATCTCACCCACTTGTCGTGCGGAGGTGATAGCCACAAGAAACGCTGTTTTTCACAACAAGAATTTCAGTGGCGCAGAATGCAAAGGCTCGAAAGGAGGACTCGTGAGCCTAATCAGCACCACACATTGAACTCCCACGCCGGGGCCGGAGGCTTCACCGGCAGGAACAAACGGAAAAGTCCTTTGATCTCCTTGACCAGGCGGTGTGACCACAGCGACGACCATCCCGGAGTTCTGGTGTAGCGGGAGATAGCAGCCAGATGAACCTTGATGGAAGCATGAGCCAAACCTGCCTTGGCCAGCGACAGTAAATACAGCAGCACCTGCGGAGCCGTAATCCGTAGAGGGACAAGTTTGTGTGCGGCGCTAGACGGCGAACCTCTTCCACTTATCTCCGTAGCATTTCAGTGTAGACGAAGCCCTGGCCTTAGCAAGCACTTCCTTGCATTTCGCCGGGAGATCGTATCCACCAAACTCTAGCATTGCAGGAGCCAGGCCGGCAAGTTCAGCGACCCTGGGCCGTGGTGCAGAATCGCGCCTCCTTATCTGGCGAGAAGATCTGCGTCCGCCGGAAGCTTGACTGGAGGGGACGCGGACATGCCCAGAAGGTCCAAGTACCATATCTACCTCGGCCATGCCGGTGCGACGAGGATCAACCTGTAACGGGACAGTCTGAGTTGATTGATGAGTCGCAGAAGCAACAGTAATGTGGGGGGGGGGAAGCATAGAGAAACAGGCCGTTGCGAGGAGACATCCGGTGTATGCGCCCCATCCTTCCAGGGAGGCGTCCGTCGTGACCGTCTCCTGGTGAGGGGGGTCTGGCAATCTGGGCCCGTCCGACAGATGCACGTGGACACCCCACCACCAAATCAGTCGACAAACTCTCGTCAAGGGTGATCTTGTTCTCGAAGCTTACCGATACCTGGATCCAACGGGCGTCAAGGAACTCTTGCAGCAGTCACATCCGCAGCCTGCACAGCCGCACGAGGTATATGGTGTATGGACACCGCGTTGAGCCGAGATCCCAGAAACAGCGCATCCTGCAATGGTACTAAGCAGGACTTAGCAAAGTTTATCGAAAACCCCAGTTCTGCGAGTAGCCGGAGGGTCCTCGCTGTGTGCTCGACGGCGGTCTCTCTTGATTTCGCTCAGATGAGCCAATCGTCCAGGTAGGGGTAGACATGAATTCCCTGCAGACAACCACGCCGCCACTGGCGCCAGACACTTGGTGAAGACCCTTGATGCCGACTTAAATCCGAAGGGAAGGGCCGTGAATTGGTAATGTTGCCCTTGGACCACAAAGCGTAGAAACTTGGTGTCCTTTGTGAATGGGGATGTGAAAATAGGCACCCTCCAGGTCCAGTGACGATAGGAAATACCCCTCTTCCAACTGTCCCAGCACGTGAAGGGTGACCATCCAAAACTTCTGGGACCTGATGTACTTGTTGAGGCGGCGGAAGTCTAGTATGTGCCTCCAACCGCCCGTCTTCTTTCTGACGAGGAAGTATCGGGAGTACACTCCAGAGCCTTTTTGGGACGAGTTCTATTGCGCCCTTGTTCAGCATGGCCCGTTCCTCTAGAAGGAGTTGAGGGACGTGGTTTTCCTGCCTGGCCACCGGTGGAATGCGCAGACACTTTAGTTGGAATTCCAGGGTGTGCCCGTGGGCCAGGGCGTACAGCACCTAACAGTCGGTGGAGATGGACTTACATACGCTGATGAAGTTTGCCAGCTAGCTTCCCACCGGAGTGCGTGGGTGGGGGCCCCGACGTCACGGCCGGTTCAATCTTGCTTCACTGTGGGGGCACCACCTTGGGGACCTTGGCAACGACGGCAACCTCCTCTGGACTTGCTGCGGCCCCTGTAGGCTTCCTGGGCCGAAGAGCGGGATGGTTGACGATAGGATGAAAAGCCGCCACCGAAACCTTTGGAGGACCCTGGAACTTTCCTCCGGATGTCCGAAAGGACAGTCGTCACTGCTGGAGCATGCCTAAAGCACGAGCCGTCTCGGAATCCGCCTTGATGGCCTGAAGAGACCAGTCCATGGCCTGAAGAGACCAGTCCAGTCTTGCTGAATAAATTGTCCCCGTCGAAGGGCATGTCTAAAACCCTCGACTGTACATCCTTGCGGAAGCTAGTGGCCTTCAACCAGCCCTGCCGACGAAGGCAAACTCGGATTCACCATTGTTAGGCAGAATTATATGCATTACCCTTTGGGAACACCACACACAATTAAGACTACAATGACAGTACAAATTCACCTTTGGTACAAACCTATACTACACTGTTAAAGTGGTAGCCGTAGTGGAGCAGCCAGACTTATCTCAAGAGTGAGTGAGTAGTACAAGATAGTTACGCAAAGGACAGCAATTACTATGATTCAGGCAAACACTGACTCAAGGTTTTCAAGTAAAAGAATAAACATTTATTTCACTCTTCAGCTGTCTAACATTACACTATTACAAGCAAGTCAAAAATCAATCTTAATACACAACACCACTTCCCTTTAATTCCAGACAAGTTAAGCTCACAAAATTAAGTGGGAGCAAAATGGCACTCCAGCAATTTAAAAGGGAGGGAAAGACAAAAGTTACTAGAAATTCAATCAAACCAAAAGGTAAGTACTCAGGGCTGTTGAACAAGAGGAACTACAGTGAGGAGATCAGCTAGAAAAGGCTAAAGGCCAAAGTCAATGGGTCAAAAGACTTTTGCTCAAGATCACACAGTTCGGTAAAGTTTGTGCCACAGTTTCCGGACGAGGTTGGTTGAAAGAAAAGTTAGTTCAAAAGAGAAGAGAAGGACAAGCCCTCGAATTGGAGAAAGAGTTCAAACACTTTTACCGCGGTTGAACGAAATGGGCAACCGGATTTGCACAGTACCTTAAAACGGAGAGGGAGCTGTAGCTGAGGCAGATGTTCCTGGTAGTTCCTGCAGGCTCACGGTTCCTGAAGCGACTGTCGGACTGACAAGAAGTAGGAAGACTGGAGGGTCCTGCAGTACCCAGGGAAAAAACCAGCAGCAGAGCAAAGCAACAAATAAAATGTGCACTCCTTAAAACCCAAGCAGGGTCCAACCTTCCTGGCTAACCGGCCCACTGTAAGCTCTGTACAGCGAATTCAACCAGAGGAGGGGTCCTTGCTCGCAGTTTAGACAAACTGGTTGGTCCCACCAGCTCAAGGGAAGAAGTTTCCTGGAGGATCTTCTCTGTCAGATTCTGGAGATTCAGACCAGCAGCAGGGCTTCACCGGGCGGTTCAGTCGGCGTAGGGGTCCTCTTCTTCCAGTTCCTCGTTGGTTCTTTCATTCCAGTGGATACTCTGCGTTTCCAGTCCCAGAGACTGGCTTTTTATGCAGTTTTCCCCCATTCATAGAGCCTGGCTGACAATCACAGCAGGATGGCTGTCCAGGCAAGGACACTCCCCTCAGACATTCAAACAGGAGTGTGACTACCTAGACTTTCAGGCACCTTAAGTAGAGCTTATGTGCAGAAGCCTGCGAAAAGACAGTGAACAAAGGAATCATCCCCGGTTTGGCACGCAGAGAAAAACACAAGAAAGACTAACCAAGAAATGGCGAATAAACCCAGCCGGAGCCAAAATAAAATCTATTTGGTCAAGCGGGCTTATGTTCGAGGCTAATATAATAGCCTAAAACATTACCACGTTTATATAAGATAATCACGGTAGAAAGGTTAGGGTAGATACCACTGCCACCAGCCAAGTCTTGATGTAAAGGGAGCAAAACAAGGCTCCAAGAGAGACAGACAAAAAGGGATAAGAGTTAACCCTTTCCAATACTCCATGTAAGATGGGGTGTACTGGGTCTGTGGTTTAAAGTGACTAAATTAAAGTAAATGGCAACTTTACCTTTTCTGGGGGACAGTAGTCAGCCCCAGAACAATGGAGTCAGGGGGAAGTCTCAGACAACCCTGAGTCACTGCACTGAAGGTGCTGTGTAACACATGGAAAATATGAGGACATGGAGTAGATGAGGCTCCATTGCTCAAGATCACACAAAAAGTGAAAACATACAGCAAAACACATGCAAGAGTGGGAAAAAGGCTCTCACTCTTACCAGGTGAAAAAAATGTATCCTAGAAATCCAGCAAAGGTAAAGGAAATCAGCCATTTATGAGAATTCTCCCCAACACCCATCTGGCGGAATCCCGTGTCGCCGAGGTTCGTGGCCACTGTGATGGCATGGTCCGTTGCCACCTCGTCTTCCTGCAGGTTCTCCAGCGCTTCCGCTCTCTTGTCATCGGGAAGGACGACCAGGAGGAGAGCCATCTTGAACCATAGCTCCCTGTCATAACGGGCCCTGATGGCCAGGGCATTGGCCGCCTTGATGGTCTACGCAGCCGACAAGATGACCCATCGCCCCATGGCGTCTAGCTTCTTTCCCTCGCTGTTCGGGGGGTGGGGGGATAGGTGAAGAGGACGTTGACGCAGAAGATTTCTTCCTTGCCACCGCTGAGACCACCGAGTCCAGGGAAGGCTTGGATCTGAGACACTTGGGTGCAGAGTCCGGCACTCTACTTCTCGTACCGGCCCCTCTTTGCCGGGGTCAAAGACGGGTTCCTCATAAGGCAGTCCCTCGTCCCAAATGTCGTCCAATAGCAGGATCAAAAGCAGTCTTCCTCTTGGCCTCTCGGCGCTGGTAGAGGAAGCCTTCCTTTTCCTAGGGAGCCAGTTGGAACATTTCCGAGGCCCTAGAAATCATGGCATGGAAAGAGCCAATATCGTCGGGCGGTGAGGCCCTGGAGACAAGAGGTCCACTCAGTTGTCCGTACCAGTCGTCGCCGTATCCGGTTCCGTATCGCCAATCTGAGGAGGGGATGTCGGTGAAGGATGGCAAGGCGGTGAAGGGTGAAGTCTCCTCTTCTTGGCAGGGGCTTCCCCTAACGGCCCAGGTGCCGCGGGATCTCCTGTCGGCGACAGGGGCATCCTTGTCCGGATCTCTGAGCACAAGGTGTGCAGTGCCTGTAGGATATCCGCCGACATGTCTGTTGGTGGTAGCAGCGGGAGCGATGGCAGTGGCAAGGTGTTCTCCAGCTCCTCACCGCCCTGCTGCTCCTCGGTTTCATCGCTGCTCTCCACATCCGCCTCGCCGGGGTCCTTCCTGTAGGACCTGGCCTCGACAAACTTCTTACCCAGTACAGCCTTCAGACCAGAAAGCTCCTCCTCGGACATGTCCGAGCTCTGCAGAACTACCACTACCCCTACTTCTCTACCAGTAGGGACGGTCGAGGGGAGATGATCAGCATCGTCTTCACCGGTGTCTTCTCAATGGGTAGAAAAGTTGAATCCCTCCGAGTCGGCATGGAAACTCATCTTGGGGGCTGTCTCCTGTGAACCTGCAACCGCGGCCTTCACTAGGGACGCCACCACATTTTCAATAGAAGATTTCACCTGGTGAACCTGGGCCTTCACCGCCTTCAGTGCACCGGAGGCCTTCAACGTGGAGGGAAGGTCAGCGCCCCGATCCCCCTTGGCTTTCTCCGTCAGAGTCGACTGGGACTTCTCCAGAAGCTTACCCCGGTGGTCCGACTTCCTCTTGTTCGCCGAACCGGAGCGTTGGCTCTTGGTTGAAGGTGCCGGAGATGCCACTCCCGACCTGGCCGCCGAGGAGGACCCTATCCCAGCGGCGCTCCTGGTGCCCGCGGGCTCGTGGTGTGTTGCCTTATGTTGAGCCCCCGTCGCCGGAGCGCCCTCAAAAGTCCTGGAAGACTGCTCAGATTTCCTCTTGCTGGGTGAGGCTTGCTGCCGGAGCTCACCCGAAGCCGGGATCTTCGCCTGGAGCCACTCGAAGAGTGCCACTTGCACCGGTCCTTCATGGTGTGTGGCACCATATCTTTGCAGAATGCACAGGCCTCTTCCACGTGCATTTGGTCAGAATGTAGGCAGTAAAGGAACAGGGAGTGCCCATCGTCCAGGAAAATGTTCCGTAGGCCACATCCAGGGCAGGTCCTGAACAGAGGTGTTGAGTCTCCTTTATCTTCAGCCATGTCCATGCAGAGTAGGCCTCCAATAATCTTCCGGAATCCTCCAAGAAGGGGAAATAAAAGAATAGCCCTTGAGGGGCTTAGAAAGTTCTAAAAAACGTGTCCCAGTTAGTCGGATGAAGGATCGATGGAGCTTGAGGCTCGATTGACCGGAGAAATAGAGTAAACTAAGAAAAAAACAACGCAGTAAAAAGCCTGAGAGCTAATCACGAGGACTCCCACCACTGGAACGTGTGGTAAAATCTGAATATGGCTGCCAGAGGAATGGCTTGGGTAGAGGGCAGTCATTGGTTGGGGGCAGTATGACCCAGAGACCAGTGATTGGTTGTTAGGAGAAAGACAGTTCAGAAGTGAAACTGATTTTTTCTTTACCGAGGATTCCCAGCCTGACGACAGGGAATATTCATGAGCATATGAATCCATGCCAGACCCATGCTGGAGAATCCAGTGCTACATGGCAAGAGGGGGGCCACTTGCAGCCTAAGGAGAAGTAAGCAACAGATTAAATTGTGCAAATAAAAAACTACTTCCCCCCCCATAAATCAGGAAGGGGGGGTGGTAGAGGCCAACTCGAGCTACCCCAGGTTGTCAATGAAGAGCTACAACCTATCTTGTATGTAGTGGAAAAGACGCTGGTGACTAAACAAAGGGAATCATATGTAACTTCCCCCCCTTAAATTGGCAAAACCACTGGGAAGAACAGATTGGGACAGAGATCGAAGGAGTGATAGTCACTCGGCTAATAAAAGTGAAGAGCAGAATAAAAATCAGATACAAGACATAACATCTATCATCAAGATGGCCTCTTGTTAGAAAGATTGATAACAGCGGATGGCCTGATACTAAATAGAGAAAATGTTCTAAGATTATTCCACCATGTGCCATCCTTAAGATGGCATCAGATGAACTAGCAATAATTGAATTCTCAGAACGGACAAGGTGGACTATATACCCTACAACACCCTTGATTGCGCAACTTTTGAAGGAAGAAACTGGCCGGCTAAGACAACTGGGGTTCGACCTGACTGACCAGATGATCTTGATAAGATCACCGAGATAATCGCCTTCAATCCAACGTGATAACAGGCAACATAATGGTAGGAGCTCCGATAATTAGAACAAGAGAGCAAACGAGGGACCAAACCCAACATTCTAGACACCCAAGAGACCGAAGATACGAACATAACTACCAGAGAGAAGATAACATCTCAAACGGGAGAAAAGAACCCCCAAGAGCGGAAATCAAGGGCACTGAAGACAACTGGAAGCGGCTGATGGGCCTAGTAGCAGACAAGATTAAAATGTATTAGATTGTGAAGCCATCAGAAACCAGGCCCTTGTCCATAGCAAGCTGGAACACTAGAGGCCGTTCCCACTTGTTTAATAACAGGACGCCGGTAATTAAGGATCACAACCTTATTTGTCTCCAAGAGACATGGCTAAGGTCGGTACCATTGGTTGACGGATTTTCTGTCTTTTTGACTCCGGCCGCAAAAGGCATAAAGGGTCGACCAATGTCTGGGTTGATAATACTCATTAAAGACTGGATCCAATCCTCAGTTGGAGGAAATTATACCAATGTCACTTATTCAAATATTGGTGGGACAATTAGCCATGGAAAATCAAATAGAAGAGAAAACTCTGGTTCTGATGAACTTATGTTGGAATCCTGCCAGTATTAACTTCACAAACCAGGTGGCGACAGATAGATGCCGAACTAAATTGAGATACCCCCGGTTCCTGCTTCGTGGAGAATTACATTGTATTTGTTTAGACATAAATGGTCAACAAATAGACACAGATTCCATAAGTGCTAAGCCAAGGGAAATAAAGAGGAGCAAAGTGCAGAGATATTCTGGAACTCAAGGATGTCACTATTCTTAATGGCGACACTCCAGGAGATGTCCCAGGTATCATCACAAGAAGTGGGAAATATGGTGGAGAGATTCTGGATTATATCTCTTCGAATACAATGACTCCACTTGTTGAAACAATGAAAGTTGTACAAATGACTGAGTGACCATAACCTACTAAGCATAAGTCTCTGATTGGCCCCTCAATGTAACGACCAAGTCTATCCCCTGGAACTGGAAGTTAACCAAGGATGTAATAGATTAAAAATTGGAACTCACCAACTAAATAAATTGAAGGAGAATCTCAAACATCTCACCAGCCAGTGTGAGGAGCCCATTGAGTGCAAAAGACTATTATCAGAGCCACTTTGTGGATTTTGAAGTAAAAATGGTGGGGCAAAATCATTTAAGAACTAAACAGTCATATCTAAAATCCTCTGGTGGCCGAGAAAAAGATGTTAAAAAAGTACATTATGGCCATCAATAAAGGAAACTTTAATAAAGCGGATTTATTAAAGAAAAAGGTAAACTTTCAAAACTGGCAGATTATATAAAAAAAACAGCTAAGAAAGGAAGCAGAAGAAATGTTATTTAAAATGAAATCTAGAAATACAGGGGGATGTGGACTTCCAATCAGATACCCCATAGGTGGTTTCAACATCATCATCTGTACAAGCCACAACCTGGATTACATACTTTGGAAAGTTAATGATCATAATCAGGAGTGCAGTTGCTCTACTGTTGTCCAGTTGAAAGACAAGAAATGGGATGCCTTTGAGATTGACCAGGAGGCTACTCAAACAAATCCCCTAATTCCCGGGCCAGATGGTTTGACTAACTTCATCCTAAAAAAGGACAAAAAGCAATGGGCTAACATCTTCTCAATCATGTTTGAATGCATTGAGAAATCGCAAAAGATTATGCTTTCCTGGAAATCATCGATTATTGTTCCAATCCATAAAAGGCATGAGGACTGATCCATCCAACTATCGTCCAATTGCACTGTTGGATGTACCAAGGAACATTTTTGCCTCATTGATCTTAAAAATGACCATAACAAAAAAAGGCAAACCAAGCTACACCTCTAAACTCCACTGCAATCTAATAAACGCAAGATCCATGTCAAAACATTCTGCAGAGATCTTCGACCTACTCGACGACAACGGCATCGACATCCTCTTCATCACAGAAACTTGGCTGGGCGACAACTACAAAATCACACTCCAAAGCTGCCTTCCAGCAAACTTTAAATGCCTGCAAATCAACAGGAAAAATAAAAAAGGAGGAGGCATCGCAATAGCCTTTAAAGAACAGCTGAAAATAAGAACAGACGAACCTCTCAACATCCCCAACTGCGAGTCCATGGTCATACACCTAACGGCTAGCCCAAAAACCAACATCACATTCATCCTGGTGTACAGACCCCCAACTTATGATGCATCCTTCGTCGACAACTTCATAGAAGCCATAACCAACATAGCAATCAACCACGAACACCTAATCATACAGGGGGACTTCAACATCTGGTTCGAAGACAGTCATGCCAACTCCCAAAACTCACTGATTGAACAACTCGCCGCCATGAAACTACGACAACTAGTAAAAGGAGCAACTCATTCGGCAGGACACACCCTGGACGCAATATTCGCAGAGGAAAAACTCATCACCACGGCACCGCCAATACAAATACTGTGGAGCGACCATCTCATCATCCCATTCGTAATCACTCTGCCTACTCAAGTCTACATCCAACCTCGCAAACTCACAGCCACCACAAAAAGAAACTGGAAAGACGTCAAAAAAGGCAACCTATTCGAACAACTGGAGTTAACCAAGCCCTTAACAACAGAACTAGACCTAGCTGACCTAGACGGGAAAGCTGAGATATTACACAAATGGATTGCAGATACAATGGACAAGATGGCCCCAGAAAAACCATTCACACCATCAAAAAAGAGAGCAATGGCAAAATGGTTTACCCCACTACTAAGCACCATGAAAAAAGAAAACAAAAAGATGGAAATGGAATGGAGGAAAGATTACAACCCAGACAACAAAACAATGTTCCAGAAGCAAATTCGCGCATACAAGAAGGAAATTCAAAAGGCAAAGAGAAGGCATTTTGATGACAGAATCACAAATGCCACCAACACACAAAAAGAAATGTTCCGTATCATTAAAGAAATGAGAAACCCACCAGGCTGTGACAACACCCCAACCCCCTCGGAGAAACTATGCAACAATCTTGCAGACCACTTCAAAAAGAAAATCAACGACATCCCACAAACCATCCAACAGAGACCAACTAGCAGCGACATACAACCAAACGAACCCAAATCAGAACCGCAGCACAAACTCAACAACTACCCCGAAATATCAGCAGAGGCATTCGCAATGCTGGTAAAACACAGCAAGAAAGCGGGTTCACCGATGGATCCCTGTCCCCCGGACATCTACAAATCAATCCTCGCACAAGGAACACCAGCAGAATACTTCAGAAACCTTCTAAATCTATCACTGGCAACAGGAACAGTACCAAGGATCTTCAAATCGGCTTTCATCAAACCACTTCTGAAAAACACAAGCGGGGACGTAGACGACCTCTCCAACTACAGACCAATCTCCAACATCCCCTACCCACCCAAACTCCTCGAAACCTACGTATACAAACTAACCCAAGAATACGCTGAAGAACACCACCTGCTAGACCAAGCTCAAGTCGGCTTCAGACCCTCAAGAGGTACAGAAACAGCACTACTATCCATCTGGGATGACCTAAAAACAAACGCAGACTCCGACACAACATCTGCCCTTATCCTGCTCGACCTCTCTGCAGCCTTTGACACAGTTAGCCATGACACCCTAACCAAAAGACTAGCAGACATAGGCATAACAGACACAGCGCTACGCTGGACTAAATCATTCCTAGCAGACAGAACTGAAACCGTCTGGATCAAACCATTCAAATCTACCCCACGAGTCAACGACTGTGGAGTATCACAAGGATCCTCACTATCACCACTGTACTTCAACATCTATCAAACCCCAGTAATCAGAATCTTCAAGAAACACAACATCAAATGCTACAACTACGCAGACGACACTCAAATCATCTACAAGATCGAAGACACCCAAGCCGATCATTCAAACTTAACCGACTGTCTAAAAGAAGTCTTCAACTGGATGAATGCCAACAACCTGAAAATCAACCCAGGTAAAACCGAAATCATGATCATATCCAAAAACCAACAAAAGGAAACCGCCATCCCGTGGCCAACGGAAATGGGATCTGCACCATCACCATCTAAGGTAGTAAAAAATCTGGGAGTCCTGATGGACAACACCCTAACCTTAGAACCGCAAATAAACGCAACAGTCAAGAAATGCTTCTTCCTCCTCCACACGGCAAGAAAAATACTACCTTTCCTCTCCTTCACACACAAAACACTCACCATCGTCGGCCTCATCATGTCAAGCATCGACTATGCAAACAGCCTCTACCTCGGTATACCGGAATACCTACTGAAGAAGCTACAAAGGATCCAAAACACAGCAGCCAGACTACTCCTCAAACTATCCAGAAGAGACCACATCACCCCGGCCCTAAAAACACTACACTGGCTCCCAGTAAAACAGCGCATCATCTTCAAAACAATGTGCATAACGCACAGGGCAATCAGCGGACAAGGAGCAGAATTCCTACAAAAGAAAATAACAATCTACAAGCCAACAAGACCGCTCAGGTCAACCAATGAAATCCGACTGGAACAAAAACCTTACATCAAGAAGAAACTCGGAGGAACCGCTTTCTACCACCTAGCCGCGAAAACCTGGAACAGCATCCCAAAAATAATAAGGAACACCAAAGATCACCTCAAATTCAGAAAATTACTAAAAACCTGGCTCTTCAAAACCAGAGACTAAAACCGAAACAACAATAAGACAAATGACTCAACAAAAAGGACCTTGACACAGGGGCCCACCTGCTAGACCCAGGGAGACTGAGGCAACGACTCCAGCCAACCCTCACCATCCCCCATCACCCGTACAGCCACAACTAGGTACCACGAGCTGTGGAACGGACAAGACACAACTAATCACCACACAAACGGAAGTATGGACACTAGCAGCTGCGCTAGTCATGTGGGGGGGTGAGGAGCATGCAAAGTTATTAAGGGAGCGGGCGGAGGGGACAGCTAAATCCTCAAACGGCCTCGAATGGAGAAAAAAAAAAACGAGCACGTACCTCCTGAGGCACAGGGTGTACAAGCATCCCGTCGTGTAAGATTACACGAGCCCAACCGGCTCAATCCAGGATAGAGATGCCAACTAACCAATACCACTAACAACTTCCTTCTCTGCATACACCTCTCAAACTCCAAACCAAACACAACCACTAACCTCCAGCACAGCAAACCGCACGAACTTCACTACACTGCAACAACAAAACAAAAACACACAGACTCGCACATCAGCACACGACGACTACCGGCCGCATACACCCCAGGCCCAGCCGACGGAACCACCGGGCTGAGGCTGCCAACAGCACATCACTGCAATCTTGCACTTTTCCAGCCTCCACCCACTAACCCACCCCTCCCTCCCTCCCTCTTTCAGAGCCGCCAGAGCGCCAGGGGACCACTCCGGTGGTGATAGTGCGCGGTACAAATGACCTTTAACATTAACATTAAAATCATTGGTCAACTGGTCAAACATTTCAGGACATCGTGATATTTGCCAAGCAGGTTTTTTTTAAAGGTATTGGGACTACTTTGAACACCTTCATCCTAAACTTATTGAAAGCCAGGACCGAAAGAGATAAGAGTAAAAAAATATACTTGGCGTTTGTAGACCGAACGCAGGCTTTCGATACGATAAGACCAAAATTGTGGCAAAAATTAGAGTTATGGGGATGCCCAATTAACCTGCTTGAGCCAATACAAGAACTTTACAGACACGAATTTGAGAAGCAGGCTCAACACAAAGGGCCTATTAACAAAGGCCATATATACCAACAAAGGCCTGAAAAAGGAATGTCCGCTAGCTCCTGAATTATTTAATTTTTATATCTCTGACATTGATGAAGCCTTTTCAGAAATCAGATGCTTCCCGCCTATTATAGCAGATGTTGCCATCGGAAGAGTCCTGTACTCGGACGATGTGGTTTTGGCTCACCAAACCCCAATCGGGCTGCAGAGACAGCTAAACGCACCACAAACATACATTACATCTAATGGCCTGATGATCAACCCGGAAAGATCTGTGATTCTACTGTTGGGAGAAGGAAATACAAGAACAAAGAAAAGCCAGGAATGGTCTTCACAAGGTACAAAAATCCCTGTGGTAAAGTCTTTAACCTATCTGGGGGTATGTATGAATACGAGCAGGATTGACGCCCCGAGACTGGAGTCCCTCAGGGGCAAGGCGAAGAACTTGGCAGCACAAGGGAGAATCATTCGGAAAAGATATGGTGGATTTTCAATGCTTCCTGTGATCTCTTTCTATCGCCTAAAGGTTGCTCCAATCTTGACCGTTGGTGCAGCATCCAGTTTTAATTTTAAAACAGAAAACTGGGCTAGAATAGAAGGACTATTCTGGAAGTCATCCTGAGTATGCAGAGAGGTACTCGCATACAGGCCATTCGCATGGAATTGAGACTGACTTCACTTAAGGCCATGGTCTCCTGGAAATCGCTTTCGTTCTTTCGGAAGTGTTTAGAAGATAAGCCAAAGAGGGGCTTTGTGGTATTACAAAAGGCACTATAAGAGAGGAAAGAGCGAACCCTGTTAGATTGGGAAGTTATGTGCAGAAACAAAAAGATCTGGATGAATCAACTGACACTAGTTAGAAATCTGGAAAAACTAAAAAAAAAATTAAAAAATAATTGTTCAGACTAGATTGGATACTGACGCAAGAAGAAAGAGTGAAGTACAAACGCTATGGAAGATCGATTGATGAATCGCGTAAACTGAACACTACACCCAGATACTTGCAATTGTTCCCCAACTGGTTCCTCAGGAAACATTTTTCGGATGAACCTTTTCCCCAACCAGAGATGTACAACAGTGGAAGAAAGATGTGGAATATCCGGTAGCATGCAGATTATTTAAGGAAATTAATTCTGTAGAAACCCTAACACACCTTGTAATGAGTTGTCCTGCGTTAAACATCCAATGAACAAAACTGACAACGGAGGTTCTGAATAAATATGGCCGAAGATCACTTGAGGAATGGTGGAAAATACTCTTGGATGGTGGAAAAGTATCTATATCAGTGGGCCTAGTGAAACTGCTGGTAACCCTCTTTGATACTATCAAGATGAAACCTGGGATAGAACATTAAAGCATTCAGTAATGGAGAATTGGCAGCAGTGGAAATTGGTATCAGAATTTTAGCTGTGAGAAGCTTGTTTTAACCTGTTTTTTTTATTGTGTGAATTTTGATGGGACTAAAGGTCGTCTTATGAATAACCATGTATAAGTCAATAAAAAAAAAAATGTAAAAAAATGTTTGCCAATCACTCCTGCATTGTGCATGTAGGACTAAATCTATGTGCGATGCCATCATGCCTAGCAAATGCATTGCTTTGTGTACGCTTATCTGGAAACTGGCCTGATACTGGGGTATTTGCCGAAGCATGTTCTGCACTCTTTCCATGGATGGAAAGACTAGGCCTCTTCTTGTATCTAATACAGCTCCTAGGAACTGTTTTGTTGTGTTTGGTACAAGACTTGACGTTTTCTTGCATATTAAGAAGCCCAATTGAAAGAAGATTTATAGTTCTTTGCATGTTTTGTCTGCAAAGATGGGGTGTTTCTCCCATGATCAGCCAGGTCCAGTAGGGGCACACGGATTGCCTCCCTGCGCACGTGTGCCGCCACCAGCGCCAGCACCTTGGTGAATACCCTTGGAGCTGAGCCTATTCCGAAGGCTATCACCTTTAATTGGTAGTGCTGGTTTGCTACTTTGAACCACAACGAGTTTACTGTGCGATGGGAGCAGTGAAATATGAAAAAAGGCATCTTTCATATCCAATGTTGCCATGTAATACCCCCATTTTAGCAGGGGAATGACCTTATAGCGTTGTCATGCAGAACTTTTGTGGCTTTACACAAGTGTCTGCAGGGCGTAAGTCTAATACTGGGCGCATAGTTAGATATTTCTCTGGCACAAGGAAGTAGGTTGAAAAAAATACCCTTGTTTACCTCGTTGGACAGCACAATCTCGATGGTGTCTGAGGGGCAGCGTGTTGACATCTTCTACCAGGATGAGTTCTTCCTTTGTTGTCTTCCATTGACGCGTGGGGTTGTTTTGGCGGTGCGGGGTGTTTCGATGGTTTTCCAGGAGCTTCACACAATAACCTCCCGCTACTGTAGATAACACCCACTTGTCCCCATGCGTGGGTGAAGTGTGAAATCCGTCCACTTGCTGGGGAGGCATGGGAGGGGACCTGTAGCGGGCAGTCATTGTTGGGGAGGTGTTCCTCCACCTCAAGATGTGTAGGATCTCCCCCGGCCTCGGGATCTGCGCTGGCCTCTTGGATAACCCTGGGACGCTTGACCCCGGTTGTTCCATGATGAATTTTGATTTTGTCCGTATCAGGACCCTAAAACGGCAAAAATTGTTCCCACCCCTTTGTCCAGGTTGTTTGTTATCATATTACTCTTTGCCTGATTTGAGCGCGTCCTCTACCGCTTTGCTGAATAGTACGGTTGGTTCCAATGGCATGTTGAGTAACGTTGCCTGGGTCTCAAGCTTGAAGCCAGACTGACTAAGCCAAGTGTGGCGCTTGAGAATGGTTCCTTCTGCAATAATACTGCCTGCATTATCTGCAGCATCGAGGTTGTTCTTCAGCAAGATGCTGGCAGTGGCTTTGCCCTCCGCTGCTACTAGAGCAAGTTTAGATTTTAATGGCTCTGAAGCAGAGTCAATGAGGGCCATAATCTCGTCCCATTTATGGCAGTTATAGTTCGCCAACAGGGTTGAATTGTTGGCGATCCTAGTTTGAAACGCTGCCGAAGTTGCAACTTTCCACCCCATGGTCTAGAGCTTCTTGCTCTCCTTGTCTGGGGGAGTTTCTGAAGAGGCTAGTGGTGTACCTGCCCTCTTCCGACTAGTTGCGACAACTAGCGAATCCGGCTTAAGCTGTCCCCTGATATATAAAGGATCAGATGGCGCCGGGCGGAATAGTTTTTCTATCCGCAGGTTTACTGCTCTAGTTTGATTGGGCATCTACAGTGAAGGTTGTATTCTTCTCTGTACCGACTTCAAGATGGGGATGAACTGGGTAGCAGCTTTTTTGTCTCCCAGGATTGCTTCGACAAAATCTTTGTCTTGCTGAGTCTCCTGTGTTTGAATACCAAAGTGCTCAGCTGCTTTGATTATCTTCTGGAGAATCAGGGACTGGGGAATCTTGTTGAAGTGGAGAAGACATAGTACACACTTCTGCCTCCATCATCATCATCATCATCACCACCACCACCACCACCACCACCACCATTCTCTTGATATTCCTCATGATCCCCTTCAGTGTCTGTATGGATGTCAAAGGTCAGCCGAGATGCGAGACCTTTTTGCTGGTGGCAGGGATGAAGACAGTGGCTGAGAAGTGGAAGACAAGGGCTGAGAGCTCGAAGCCTGAGCAGTAGGAGGTGCGATTTGAAAATGTTCTATTGCCGGAGGTTTTTATTTTTCAAAGAAATTTGCAAGAAAAATGATTCTGGACATCCCCCTATCTATGTCCTCTGCTGACCATAGGGCCGAGCTGGGGGGATAACCACGGGTAGGGTATGGCAGGGCCTTGAGGTGTAGGAGTGGGTGGGCCTTTATTTTAAGGCCTTACTTAAGGAACCCTCTTTCTCCTTATTGTGGGACAGTTACAATTTATTTTGAAGGGGTAGACTTTTCCCTATGAGCCTTGTCTTTGTTCTTATGAAACTGGTCTCTATGATCAGAGCTTTTTGAGAAAGATTTCTTGGAATTAGTAGGCTTAAACAGTCCTTCTGGGACATGTTTTTTAACCAGATGAGATAACCCTGTGTTTTTGGACTTCCCATCCGGTTTCGACGCAATACGCCGAGTTTCGACATTGGAAGTGACCTCCGCCTCGTCTGTCGATGTTCGGTCGAAGGAGTTTTATGGGCGGCGTCCTTTGTTTTAGGGGGCCTGACATGGGGGGAATCTACTGATCTCCCCCTATACGCTGAATCTGGGCGTTTGGTCGGAGGTGCAGACGCATCGCCGCGGGGTGTGTGCTTAGTGTGGGAAGAGGAAGTGCTCTTGCCGCCGGGTGTCCCCTTAACGGAGCCGCCGGCCTATCTTCCAGGGTCGGGGTTTGTACTTGGGAACTTGGATGTTCCCCATCGCCCTTGCCGTCTGAAAAGACGGCTACGCTGCCGTCGCTGGAGGCTCCCTCCACGTCCATGGCGGCCTCGGCCTGCATGGCGTGATGGGACCAGTGTTTGGTTCTGTGATCTTTAAGGGTCTTAGGTTGAAAGAGCCTGCAAGTTCCACAGTGCCCTTCGTCGTGGCCGCGATTCAGACACCGGTTGCAGACTCTGTCGATCCACAGACATTTTTTGTTACATGTGGGCCAGAATTTAAAGGGTCTCTTATCCATGTCTGGGAAAGGTAGCTGGGCGATAAAGGGTATGGGTGGGAAAATGCATCGTACAATGACCACCCCCCCCACTCCCCCTACTGTATGGGCCTAAGCCCAGTGGGCCTTCCGAGGCCGAAAGGGTCAATGGAAACCTGCCTTAGTCCGACGGCGTTGTCTTGTCTTTTCCACTGCCTCGATGAATATGACGATGTCGGAAAAGGACAGAAAGAGTAACTATAACCTTTTCATAAGCAAATGGCGTTAGCCGAAATTGAACTTAGCGAGAAGCCACCGCTTACAATGGTGGAAAAAAAACAATCTGAGGGACCTCGACGCGTAAAGGACCATGGGTACATGTTACGCCCACCTTGTCTCTGCGGAGGCATTGGGGCACGGTTGCAGCCCTCCCGTCGGTGAGGTCGCTCGGGTGCGACTTCGCCTTCTGCGCTTATGTGGTGACTGGTAGTAATAGGTGATGCTGCTCGGGACTGCTCCTGCGTGGAGCATAGGGGGCGTGCGTATGCCAGCTTGTGAGCCTGAGCCTCTCCCAGACCCCTTCTCCCAAACCGTGGTACCCGTGGGATGTGCTGCCCCTGGAAAGCTCACCTGTTGATTAGCTTTGGCGAGCACTCCGTCCTGCTGCTTCTGGCAGGGGCGCTTGTATGATCTGGACCGAGTTCCTTCACTGGTCCCTTGCACATGGTAGTCCTGTCCAGGTGCGACTAAGCCACTATACTTCAGGTAAGTGTTCCGGTTTGCCTTTCCTCGTCTTTTTTTGTTGAATTGTAAAGTTTGTTGTCTTGTATTGCTGTCCGTTCCACTTTTGATGTTTGCTCTTTTGCTTTCTTCCCTTGCAGGTGATGTTGCCGATCCGGCAGAAGCTGCGGAGCTCAAGGCGGAAGCTGGAGGGAACGAGGAACGAAGCTGCAGCAGTACAGTAGCTGGTAAGTTAACTAGGGGCGCGCGGGTTCAAATGCGACGCGGCGCTAGGACAGATGTTTTAACCCTGTCTTTCTTCTTAACAGGGTTCGAGTTTGTGGATGCGGAGCGCGGTGCTGATCAAGATCACTGGATGTCAGGAGATGAGTCTGCAGATGAAGCAACGGTTTCCTGGAGGTGAGTATGCTGGAAAATGCCTGGTTTCAAAGGGAAGTAAACTGGTCCAAACGGCGTGGAGCATCACGTTGCATGAGTGCACAGTAACGCGAAGCACCGGCCTTAAGGATGGAGCAGCTTATATAGCCGAGCTTCTAAAGCCACGCCCACCAAGTTCAGCCTGCCTGCCACACACGATGAGTCAGCACCTGAATACCAGGCCTAGGGAGCCACGCCCGTAGGTCAGCACATGGGCATGTTCTTTGGAATAAAGGCTTTCAGCACTTGGAAAATTCTTGTAAAATAAAAGCACTCTTGCACTGAAATAAAGTGTTCCTGCTGATTCCAGAGGGCCCCTGTGTTTATGAGTCCCAAAGGGATACAAGTGAGTCAAGTGACCCATTGCCCCATCACTAGATGGTGTGGTTTTTGTGTTCTGGGGCCTGTGGCCATGACAGTACAGTGGACGTCACACTAGGGATAGTATTACTGCCACACCATGTCGACGTCCCTTTGAGTTTCGAAAACTATAATACTCTGCAGCTTCCATTAGATGTCGGCCTATCCATAGCATGTGATCTAAGAGCAGATTCCACAAGCCTCAGAACTGTAATTATTTTAAAATCGCAGAAGATTCCCGGTCAGACTACGGGGAATATTCAAGTATGTGAATCTATGTTAAAGGTATTTGTACCGAGCACCGTCACCAATGGAGTTGGTCCCCAGGCGCTCTGGCGGATCTGCAAACGAGAAGATGGGATGGGTTAGTAGGTGAAGCAGGAGTAGGATAGTGAGGAGTGGTGTTCTGTTGGCAGCTTCAACTCGGTATACACCAGGTGCTGAGCTTTGGTGCAGTTATCGGATCGATGTAAGTCCTCGTGTGCTGTTGGTGCAGCTTATGTTTTATTGATCTATGAAAGATTAAATGCTGGATAAGCTCACTTTTTTTGCTGCTAAAGGTTCTGGTACTGTCCCCATACTGGGGGATGCCCACAAGGATGGAGAAAAGGGGATGGGACGTATGAGTAGAACCATGATAAGCATTCAAGAAAAATAAGCTTAAATAACACAATCAAATTGCACAGTCTGTGTTTAATCAATTTTTATTAAAGCAAGAATTTTATAATCCAAATTATGTTTCTTTGCTCAGCTAACACACACTGAAGACAGTGACGATATTCTGAGCTTTTCCACAGTAAAGAATTAAAAAATTAAAGAAAGGAATGCTTCATCTTCTCGTACTGTGCTGAAAATGCCTTTCCCCCGGGTCTAAAAAACATTCATTTTGTTTTTATATTTTGCTATTTTTTTTTTTTTATCAATGCGATCTAGGACTAGCAGGAAGTTTTGCTAGACCTGGCATTTGGCTCTGTACGTAAGCTTCAAAGTTTCCTTTCCATTTTTTATTGTATTTTGTGTTTTGCAATGTTTTTGCAATATTTAAGAATTTTTCCATGTTTAGATTTTTTTTCTTCCGGTGAAGCGTAATTCGATCGACGTCTGCTTTTTTTCTACAAAGGAAAAGAAAACGTAATAAATTATTGTCTGTAGGTAATTCAATCCCAGTAAATTGCATGCATGATAGTTAGCATTTCAGCAAACTGAACCCACCCCACATCTCATCCATTAATTTACTTTTTTTCCCCAATCGCAATCTGCACGAATTATGGCCGTGTTTAGGGAATATTTTGCTAGTTTGAAGGCATGCTATTCCACAGAACATCTTGAAAACAAAGTTAGAAAGCACACTTACTGCCCACTTATGGCGTTGCCTACATTCTTTGCCTGTTTACTGTGCAGCTCTGACATGTCTCTGCTGCCCCACCTCCAAGTTCCATTCACATTTTATGATAGACCCAATTCATGCATGTGGCCGCTAAAGGTAGGGGCCACCGCCAAGGGGCCACTTATTCTGCCGGGTCATTAACTGGACTCCGGCAGTTCTACTTGTTCCAGTTGGTGAAAGAGTACTGTAATATATCAACTGTGTGAGTTGTACCAGTTTTGACTCAGAGGAAGCAATTTTGGAGTCTCTAGTGTTGTGAAATCCAGTAGCGAGGCAAGGGCTCTTGTTGCCATTGTGTGTAATTAGGAGGAGACTGGGAACTAGGTAGGACCGCTCTGGCACAGAGCTGCCTGTAGAAATGGGTTGGAGTAGGTGTGGGTTTCTAGGATTTCTCTGGAATCCACATCTCAGAGAAGGAACAAGTTACTTACCCTGCAACTACTGTTCTCCAGCATGGGTCTCGCATTGATTCACTTCTGAACTGTCTTTCTCCTAACAACCAATCACTGGGGCCTGGGTCATACTGCCCCCAGTCAAGGACTGCCCTCTACCTAAGCGCCTCCTCTGGCAGTCATCTTCAGATTTGGTAGCATGTAAAGTGGCAGTAGGACCAAGAGAAGAGCAGCAGAGGGGTAGGCGGGAGGGTTCGTATGTGAATCCATGCCAGACCCATGCTGGAGAACAGTTATAGGTAAGTAACTTGCTCTGTCTCCAGCATGGGGGCTGGCATGGATTCACATGCTCATGAATAAAGAATACATAGCAATACACAGATGCAACTACAGGAGGTGGCAAGGCTCAACATTAAGCATCTCTTACCTCCTCATGATGCTCACAATCAAGCAAACAGGTTGCGCAGCACTGCTTGGCCGACTCTGGACTCCTCCCTGGAATCTCTGTTGACGCAGTAGAACTTCATGAAGGTGTGCGTCGACCTCCACGTAGCAGCCCTGCAGATGTCAATCAGGGACACCAGACAGGAACGCTGTAATTGCAGTGATGGCTCTGGCCGAATGGGCTCTCGGACGGCCAGGCAACGGTCGGTTTGCCAACCAGTGAGAATGGGTGATGCAGCTGGAGAGCCACATGGAAATGGAAGCCTTGGAAAGTGCCTTCTCATGGTTCACATGACCAAATTTCACAAAAAGTTACGATGTCTTCAGGAAACTCTTTATGCAGTCCACATAGAACTTCAGTGCTCTAGCCACATCCAGCGAGTACAGAGTCCTCTCAGCCGGCGACGAATGCGTCGGGAAGAATACAGGTAACACCAAGGGCTTGTTTAGATGAAAGTTCGACGGCACCTTGGGCATGAAGGAGGGGTGAGTCCGTAGCACTACCCGCGTCTCGTGGAATGTCAAATAGGGAGGTTTACAAGCGAGGGCCTGGATCTCTCCGACTCGTCATGTGGAGGTGATGGCCATGAGAAAAGCCGTTTTCCACAACAGAAATTTCAGTGGCGCCGAATACATAGGCTCGGAGGACCCATGAGCCCAGTAAGCACCACATTGAGCTCCATTGCTGGGGCCAGAGCCTTTACCGGCGGACACTAGCAAAATAGTCCTTTGACGAACTCTTTGACCAATCCATTGCGACCATAAGGATGATCGTCCTGGAGACCTGGTGTAGCGGGAGATAGCTGCCAGGTGAACTTTGATGGAAGCATGGAACAGTACTGCTTTGGCCAATGACAACCAATACGGAAGCACCTGCGGAGCAGTGACTCGTAGAGGGTCGATCTTTTGAGTACGGCACCAAACGGTGAACCTCTTCCACTTGAGCACGTAGCAATTGAGAGTAGACGAGCTCTGGCGTTGGCAAGCACCTCCTTACAATCTGCTGGGAGATTGTAGCCCCCAAACTCTAGTGCTGCAGGAGCCAGGCCTTCAGGTTCAGCGATCCAGGGTCTTGGTGCAGAATCGCACCTCCTTACCTGGCAGGAAGATCTGCGACCGCTGGAAGCTTGACTGGAGGGGATGCCGACTTGTTCAGAAGGTCCGGGTAACATATCTGTCTCGGCCACACCGGTGCGAGAAGGATCATCCAGCACGGGGACAGTGAGTTCATTAACTAACCGAAGAAGCAACAGAGGGAACGCATACAGAAACAGGCCGTCCCAGGGGAAGAGAATGTGTCCCCCATGCTCCCTGACTGGGGAAACCTGCTGGTGAACCTCCGGCACTTGGTGTTCGTCACCGTCTCAAACAGATCGATCTACTTGGTCCTGCTGAAGTTCCCACTCGTGGCAGGAGCCCAGCTTCCTAGTGAAAGTCGGCAACAGTGTTCTTCACTCCTGCCAGATGAAACTGGATGAGGAACATCCCCTGGTCTACAGCCCAGTGCCAAAGGTCCTGCGCCTCTTTGGAGAGCGCCGTGGATCTGGTTCCCCCCTGCTTCCTGATGTAGAACATTGTGGGTGTTGTCCGTGAAGACCTGTACCTTGAGGGACGGAAGGAAGGACTGGAGGGCCCAAAACACTGCCCGCAGCTCCAACACGATGTGCAATGCCTTCTCCTCCGGGTAGCCACAGGCCTCTTGCATGAAGACTTTCGGTGTGCCCTCCCCATCCTTCCAGGGAGGCGTCCATCGTGACCATCTCCTGATGAGGTGGGGTCTGGAAATCCACACCTGCGGACAGATGTGCGCTCACTCTTCATCACTGTATTGGCTCAACGGAAAAACTCGTAGAGTGTGACCTTGTCCACAAACCTTCCCGACAATTGTATCCAACGGGCGTCGAGGAAGTAACGAGAGTACACTCGGAGCCTCTTTGGGACAAGCTCCATCGCACCCTTTTGTAGCATGGCCCGCACCTCCAGCAGAAGCTGAGAGATGTGGTTTTCCTGCCGGCCCACTGGTGGTATATGGGGACACTTCCGTTGGAACTCTAGGGTGTGTCCGTGGGCGAGAACATCCTGCACTAACCGTCAGTGGAGATGGTCTTCCACACGCTGACTAAGTTTGCCAGCCGATCTCCCACCGGGGTCCACGGGTGGGAGCCCTATTCCACAGGCGGTTCGATCCTGTTTTGACATCGAAGCGCCGCCTTGGGGGCATTGGCAAAGACAACTTCCACCTCCAGATTTGGCATGGCCCCTGTAGGTCTCCTGGGATGACGAGCGGGAGGGTTGATGGTAGGACGAAGCACCTCCCTTGAATCCTTTGGAAGAACCTTGGGATTTTCCTCCAAAGGACAGCCGTCGTTGCTGAAGCGTGCCCAAGGCACGAGCCGTCTCAGTGTCTGCCTTGATGGCCCCAAGAGACTCGTCCAGTCTTCCCCAACAAATTGTCCCAGTCAAAGGGCATGTCAAACACCTTCGACTGAACATCCTGGCACAAATGAGTGGTCCTCAGCCAGCCCCGCCGAAGGAAAACTCTGTTGCCCATTTGGCAGAACCCTGTGTCGCCAATGTCCGTGGCCACTAATGCAGTGGTCCGATGCCACCTCGCCTTCCTGTAGGATCTCCAACGCCTCCGTCCTCTTGTCGCCGGGAAGAAGTCCACGAGGGGAGCAATCTTGAACCAAAGCGTCCTGTCGTAACGCGCCACAATGGCAAGTGCATTTGCGGCCTTGATGGTCGTTGCTGCTGACGTGATAACTCTTCGTCTCACTGTCTGGGCAGGTGGGGCATGGGGGGAGGCCGGTGCTGTAACCAACGAGTCCGGAGACGGCTGGAACCGTAAGCACCTGGCCGCAGAGTCCGGCACCCTGTATTTCTTCTCATAACTGTCCCTCTTCACCGAGGCCGAGGAAGGGTTCTTCATGATGGACAACCCCTCGTCCCAAATGAGCAGGATCGAAAGTATGTCTTTCTCTTGACCTTGCGGCGCTGGTAAAGGAAACCCTCTTCTACACAGGGACAAGCTGGAACAGCTCTGAGGCCCTTGAGATCATGGCGTTGAACAAGCCCATCTCGTTGGGCGGTGACGATCTGGGAGGTGGAGACGAGAGATCCCCCAATCCGCTGTCATTGTCTGTGCCAGTGCCCTTCGTCGCCGTGTTCGGATACGTCTCATCCCTCGGGGGTTGGGGGTTGAGGGCGGGTGTGAAGCAGGGGGTGAGTGAACTCTTCTTGGATGGTGGTTCCCCCAATGTGTATGCAGAGCAGTGAGAATGTCCACCGAGATATTCTCAGGTGGTTGCGGAGGTGGCTGTGGCGACGGAGGCAAGGGTGTTTTGCGGCTTTGGCTGGTCCTCCAAGCCCTCAACACCTTGCTGCTCCTAGTCAGTCTTGTCACCCTCATCTGGATCCGGCCTGCTCTCGACGCATCCTTCCTCCTGGAAGATCTGAAGGTTGGTTAACTCCTATTAGGAGATATCCGTGCCCTGGAGGGCTACTGTGCCCCCCCCCCCCTGGTGTCTTTTCGATGGGTTGAAAAGAGGGCTCCCTCCTGGCAGGCATACTCTTACCTTCAGGGTCGTGCCTTGTGGATCCGCCTCGGCAGCCATCGCGAGGTACGTCACCACTCCTTCGATGGAAGGGTGGGCCTTCGTCAGATGTACCTGGTCTTCACGGCCTTGGTCAAGCCCGAGGCCGAGGCCTTCACCTTAAGGGTAGGGTCTGAGCCCCGCTTCCCCTTGGCCTTCTCTGTAGGGCCTGTCTGGTCTTCTCCAAAAGCTTGCCCGGATCGTCCGACTTCCTCTTCTTTGAAGATCGAGAGCGTTGGCTCGTAGTCGAAGGCGCTGCAGACGCTGTACTCGCCCTGGCTGCCAAGGATCCCATTGCAACAGCGCTCCCGGTGGCTCACAGTGCTTAGCCTTATGTTGGGTCCCCTCAAAGGTCTAAGACCGCTCAACTTTCTTCTTCTGTGCAGGGGAGGCAGGCTGCCGGGACTCAACCAGAGCAGGGGCCTTGGCCTGCAGCCACTCGAGACGCCTGCGCCAATCGTTCAGCGTGCAGGGTACAGTCTCCTGACAAGGTGCACAGTGATCCTCCACGTGCGTTGGGTCCGAGTGCAGGCAGTTATGGCACAGGGAATGTCTTGTCTGAAGAGACATTCCTTAGGTTGCAGCCAGGGCAAACTTCGAAAGGAGGCACCGAGTCCTTCTCATCCACCATGTCCACGCGGCGTAGGCCTTGAAGAAGCTTCTGGAATCCTCCAAGAAGAAACTTGACGAAATTCACCCTTGAGGGGCGCTGAAGAATGCGAAACCGGGAACCCGTTAAATCGGAAGGTGGATCGATTGAGCTTGAGCCTCAATTGGCTGAAAAAATATAGAGCAAAACTATAGAGAAAAAAACTCAGTAAAATCTCGCACAAAGACTCCCAACACTTGAATGTGTGGTAAAAATCTGAAGATGGCTGCCAGAGGAGGGGCATAGGTAGAGGGCAGTCATTGGCTGGGGGAAGTATGACCCAGAGACCAGTGATGGGTGGTTAGGAGAAAAAGAGTTCAGAAGTGAAACAAACTGATTTTTTCTTTACCGAGGATTCCCAGCCTGACGGGGAATATTCATGAGCATGTGAATCCATGCCAGACCCCATGCTGGAGAATTTATTATTTCTTCCTCTACAGATTGATGCCTGTATGAAGAAAGATCTGTGCCATTTTTTATTTTCTCCACTTCCCCTTTCCGTTGAGAGGGTTGGAACTTCAGCTGTTCGTTTAACCAGTTGTTGCTCACACCTTCTTGGGAGACTGTGGGGGTTCAGCAGCCTCTGCGGACCAAAGATTTCAAACCGAACACACAGCGACCCCGACAGAAGTGGACTCGCAGTGCTTGGCCTTGTCGTAAGCCCCCACGGATGGAGAGCCCTCAAAAGGACTTAAAAGCCTGCTCTGGCTGGGTGAGGCATGCCCCTGTGGACCACAGGGGGTAGAAGCTCTGGCTTTGAGCCACGCCCCCAGTCTGATGTGCCGATCCTTCATAGTGAGCTTGGAAAAGCCACAACAGATCTCGCAATCTTCCTCCATGTGCATCGGTTGAAGACAAAGACCCTGGGAATGCTTGTTGTCCATGAACACATTCCGCAAACCGCAGCTGGTACAAAACTAAGAGGGAAGCCCCGTCCTTCTCCGACATGATCGGGCGCAGTGTAGGCCCCATGGCCTTCTGGAAACTTCAATCGGATGAAGAAGAACCGATACAGCACAGGTTTGATTGAACACAAATGGGGGTTTCCTAGCCTAAAAGCATGAAAAATTGCAGAAAGCTCTAAGAGCGAAACACGAAGACTCCCAACACTTGACCGTGCGGTAAAAATCAGAAGATGGCTTCCAGAGGAGGGGCTTAGGGAGAGGGCAGTCATTGGCTGGGGGCAGTATGACCCAGAGATCAGTGACCGGTTAGAAGAAGAACAAGTTACTTCTTACCTGGTAACGTTCTTTCAATGGGATGTTCCTCCAACGTATTCCTTATCTTGATAGATCATCTCCAGCTTGCTGGCCTCGGAATTTTTTTTTCAGTAGAGGGCGCTGTGCGTCGATGTCCCTCGACAGCCTCCGTATCGGCGCCGACGACATCATGCGTATAGACTCGTGCAGCGTCCGTTGCTCAGTTCCGTTTTGACGTTAACAGTTAACGTTAATTGGTTAGTGACCCAGAAGGAGCGTAAACTATAACCACAAAGGAAGTTTTACTGAGGGGATGGATGGGAGGGGCGATAAGGAATACATCGGAGGAACATCCCATCGAAAGAACGTTACCAGGTAAGAAGTAACTTGTTCTTCGAAGGGATTGTGCTCTCCGACGTATTCCTTATCTTGATAGACGCCCATAGCAGTGGTGTGTAACTGGAGGTGGGAGTAAAGTTGCCACGTTTCCCTTCAAGAGTGAACAGAGAGCAACACAGCTTTGCCAAACCTAGTCTCTTAGCTAAAGGAGGAATCCAGGTTGTAAAATCTTGTGAAGGTATGTGCAGACGACCATGTGGCAGCCGCACATATGTCTCGAAATGGTACCCCTCTTTGGGGGGCCGAAGAGGCTGCGATACAAACTGGCAGGGAAAGAGCCTGCTCAAAATCTTGGGGCTCATTCAACCAGGGGTAACATTCCAGAATGGCTAAAATAATCCATCTGGAAATGGTTTGTTTTGTTATCGGTAATCCCAATTTGTGCCCCGAGTAACCTACGAACAGTTAGTCTGCTTGCCTAATCCTAGAAAGTCTGCTGATGTAAAAGCTCAAAGCCTGCCTTGGGTCCAGACTACGCAGCCTTTCTTCCTCTTTCCCCGGATGGGGAGGGGGATAAAATGAAGGCAAGGTAATCTGAGTGATGTTGAATTCAGAAACCACCTTTGGGAGAAAATTAGGCTTCACTTGTAGGACAACTTTGTCTTTATGAAAAATTGTATGAGGGGGTTTACAAGATAGAGCCTGTAATTCGCTCACCCTCCTAGCAGACGTCAATGCCACTAATAAGACAGTTTTAAGGGTGAGAAACCTTAGTGAACAAGAGTGGAGTGGTTCAAAAGGAGTACCCATCAGGAAATTTAAGACTAAATTTAAGTCCCATAAGGGAACTTGGAATGGTCCTGGATGATAGACATTGGTTAATCCCTTCAGAAATTGTATTACTAAGGGTAACTTGAAATACAATGGTTCCTCTGCAGTGCGCTTGAAGATCGATAGCGCTGCGAGATAGCCCTTGATAGTGCCAACCTGAAGGCCCGAATTTGTAGAAAAGATAACACCGTTGGTGTACCACATGAAAAGGGGTCGATATTCTTTTCTCTACACCAGCTGCAAAATTAGTTCCAATGGCAGCGGAATAAAGTCTTTGTTGCTGGCCTTCTTGCCGAAAGCAACACCTCCATGACGTCATCTGGGAGGTCCCAATCCTTTCATCTCAACCTTTCAGATACCAAGCGTGAAGGTTGAGGGTTCTGATGTCTGGATGGAGAACCTGACCTCCCTTCTGCGAGAGAAGATTCTCCTTGAGTGGAAGACGAATTGGAGGGCAGATGGACATGTCCAGAAGGTCTGGGTACAAGGTTCTCCTGGCCCAGTCCGGGGCAATTAGGATCATGGCTTTCCGGAACCTTCTCAACCTCCTGATCATTTGAGGAATGACAGGGACTGGAGGAAACACGTACAGAAGTGGAAACTCCCAGTCCACTACGAACGCGTCCCCTAGAGCTCCTCTCGGGGGAAATTCCCTTGAACAAAACTGATCGCACTTCCTGTTGATGCTGGTGGCGAACAGATCCCCTTGAGGGGTTCCCCAAAGGGTGAAGATCTGTTGAAGGACTTCCTGAGCTAGTTCCCACTCGTGGGAGACTGTACTCTGCCTGCTCAGAGCGTCCGCTGTCCAGTTTCTCCCTCCGACAGAGATTCCTTCTTGGATTGCCCAAAACCAGAGCTGCATCGCCTCTCTGCACTGCTATAGTGATCCTACGCCTCCTCTTTTGTTGAGGTAGTGCATGGCCACTGTGTTGTCCGTCATTATCAGGACGTTTTTCCTCTGTACAGATGGCAGAAAAGCCTTCAGCACTAGTCTGATTGCTCTAACAGGTTGATATATAGTCTGGACTCCGATGGAGACCAACGACCGCTGATGGTCAAGTCGTTGGCATGGGCTCCCCACCCTGTGAGTGAGGCATCTGTGACTACTGTTATCTCCGGCCATGGTTGCCAAAACAGTTCTCCCTTCAAGATGTTTTCCTGGCAGGCCCACCACTGAAGGTCTCGAGCCACCTTGCCCGGAACCTGAAGGAGGTCTGTCATTCTCCCTGAGAATTGTGACCACTGAGTTCTCAGTGCCCACTGAAGAGATCTCATTCTCAGGCGAGCCTCTGGCACAAGGAAGATGCAGGATGCCATGAGGCCTAGCAACCTCAAAAAGTCGAAGGCTGTGAGACGTTGGGCATTTTGAAACTTGGTGACCATCTGCAGAATATCTTGAGCCCTCACCTCTGGTGGTGAGGCTTTTCCCAGGAAGTGTCCAGGACCGCTCCAATGAACTGGAGTCTCTGTGATGGTATCATCTGTGACTTCTTTAAATTGAGGGAGAAGCCCAGTTTGTGAAGTAAGTGGCAGACATAATCTAGCTGGATCTGAGCTTGTTCCTGACATACAGCTCTGATCAGCCAATCGTCCAGGTAGGGGTAGACTTGAATCCCTTCCCTCCTTAGACTTGCAGCCACTACCGACATTAGCTTTGTGAAGACCCTCGGGCGGAGGTCAGCCCAAATAGCAGAACTCGAAATTGATAATGAGAGTCGCCAATTGCGAAACTCAGGTATTTCCTGTGCTTGAGATGGATTGGCACATGGAAATAAGCATCCTGAAGGTCCAGAGATACCAGCCAGTCCTGGAGCTGGAGGGCCTGAAGGATCTGAGAAAGAGTTACCATCTTGAACTTGTCCTTCCTGCGGAACTCGTTCAATTCTCGTAATTCCAAGATAGGTCTCAGTTCCCTGTCCTCCTTTGGTATTAGGAAGTAGGGTGGGGGGGAAGGAGGGGAGTACCAGCCCATGTTCCTCTCCGCTACAGGTACCGGTTCTATGGCACCTTTCTCCAGCAGGTCTACAATTTCCTGCAAGAGGAGCGGATCTGGAACTTTCAGAGAGCTGTTCCCCGGTGGATGACTGAGGAATGCGTAGAAAAGGCAGGCAGTTACCTTGGGCAACTGTCTCCAATGCCCAAGCATCTGACGTAATAGCCTGCCATTCCGTCAGATGTTGAGTTAGCCTGCCCCCTACTGGCGTCTTGTGAGGAGAGTCCTCAGAGATTTAGAGCCAGCTGATGCAGGTGCCGATGGTAAAGAGGCACCTGCGGCTTTTGCATTTTTACCCCGTCCACCTCGGGTGAATCTTTTTTGACTCTTTGAACCGACTGTCCTCTGCCTTTTCTGAATGCAGAATAAAAGCGAAAGGACTTACCTCTCCAAGAGGCTCCTGAGGGGCGATATGGCGTTTGGCAGATTGCAGCACCCAGGGATTTTGCTGCTGCTTTGGATGTCTAACTTTTCTAGGCTGTCATCCGCCTTCTTACCAAACAAAGAAGAGCCGTCAAAGGGCATATTTAAAAGTCTGGCTTGTACATTTGGAGCAAACCCATACTTTACACCACGCAAATCTGCGGGTTGTAGTACTTGCCGCCATGGCCCTACTGATGCGGTCAGCAGAATCAATGCCAGTTTGAAGGGATTCGCACATTGCTTCTTTACCATCCTTAATGATGTTTAGAAACGCTTCCCTTTCTTTTCCCCCTGGGAGGCAGTCAGCCGCTGATGAAGCACACTCCCAAAGAGTATGGCTGAACCTTGCGAGCGTACAAGTAGCGTTAATAGATTTCAACGCCATGCTACATGCAGAAAAAACTTTCTTAGCCATAGAGTTGTATCTTTTGTCATCCCTGTCCTGTGGAACAGTAGGGTATGCCGATCTACTGCCTGATGCAGTTGCTGCTTGGACAACCAGACTCTCTGGAGTTGGATGTTTAGACAAAAATTCCGGGTCAGTAGTAGATACCCTATATTTGGCTGATAACTTTTCCGGGATAACCGCAGGAGTTTCCCAGTTAGCCAATATTTTTCTTTGTAATGCAGCGTGAAATGGAAGTGGGCCTTTGACAAAGATGTCTGTAAGGTCATCCTGTTCGAATGCAGGTGAAGGTGTAGACCAACCCATGAATTATATAATTCTTGCCATTAAAATTCTGAAAGGGGTCTCAGCATTTTCCCTTGGATCTGGTTTGGCAAATTCTATTTCTGGGGGAAGTATCTAACCCACTTGCCTCATGTATGGATTCTCTAAGGTCCTTAAACCTATTTTCCTCAGAGGTAAATTGCTCTGGTTCTGGTGTTGCAGATCTCTGCACCCCAAAGGGTCTTTCTTGATATGAATCCTCCCCTTCCTCATAGATTGAAGACAAAGGTCTGAAATGATCAGGCCTTGGAAATGGCTTAAATCCCAGTACCAGAGCAGAAGGGGCTAAATTTGTCGTAATCTGTTGGGAAAACGTCGACGCGGACGTTTAAGGCTTCGAAAACACCGAAAAAGGCATCGAGAAGATTGGAAGTGGCCTCGAAGAACTCGAGAGGATCGGGATCCTACTCGAGGTTGTCGATGACCTCAAAGTCATGTTAGAGGCTCTGGGTATGACCACTGGCTGTGAGGTAGTGACGGCCGTGGGTTTGCTCTTTTTCGGCGTCGAATGCTTACTTACTTACTTGAATGCTTGGATCTCGAAGAGTGGTGGGAGCTGCTTCGAGACCTAGACCAAGAATGTTTCCTGTGTCGGCGAGGAGACGAATGTGTCGGCGAGGAGACGAATGTCTCGACTCTGCCGAGGAAACTTTCGACAGAGTTTTAACTGTCTTACCCCTCTCAAGCTTCCCCTTACGCTCCTTCAAGGCTTTCGCCGTCATGGACATGCAGTCCTCGCACTCCGAACATTGGTGCTCTGATCCCAGGCACCACAAACAGATCCTGTGAGGATCTGTCAACGACATTTTCTTTCCACAGTCTCGACATTTTTTTAAGCCGGACCATGGAGTCTTCGGTTCGGATGAGGAAGCCATCGAGTAAGAGTTGGTTTATTCTCGGGGAATAATGAAGAATATATTCTTTGACTAACGAACTGAGCAATGCGATTCCAAGGCCCACGAAGCACAGTAAAACTGAACTGAGCAACGGACACTGCACAAGTCTATTTATACGCATGATGATGATGATGTCGGCGCCGATACGGAGGCTGTCGAGGGACATCGGCTCGAGGGACATCGACGCACAGCGCCCTCTACTGAAAAAAAAATTCCGAGGCCAGCAAGCTGGAGATGATCTATCAAGATAAGGAATAAGTCGGAGGACACAATCCCTTCGAAAGATAGTTTATAAATGAAAGTGATTTTTTTTGTGAGGATTCCCAGCCCGACTACGGGGAATATTCATGAGCATGTGAATCCATGCCAGACCCCATGCTGGAGAAATCGGGATTATGGAAAGGGCCCGGTTTTTAGAGCTTTGAGGAAGCCCATTTAGTCTTGGGTGTGTCGAATTTGTGAGGGGAGCGAGTTCCACAGAGTTGGCGCCAAGGTTGAGAAGGCGTATTCTCCCATCCTGGCTGAATTGGAGGTTGGAATCACTAGTAAGAGGGCAGTGGTTGATCCTAGGGTGCGAGATGGGGGTAGGGTTTTATAGTCTCTTGTAGGTACGTTGGGCCGGTCTTGTGAACTGCTCGGTGGGTAATGCATAGGGTGTTGAAGGAACAAGTTACTTACCCGTAACTGTTCTCCAGTATGGGGATGGCCACAAGGAACGCGGTCTTCCACGACAGGAACTTCAACGGAGCCGAATGCAAAGGCCCGAATGGCGGCCCTATGAGCCTGGTCAGCACCACGAGCGCAGTTCTCTGCTGAATGAGTCGGCGATGGTGTTTTTTATCCCTGCCAGATGAAACAGTACCAGAAACATCCCTTGGGCCCAGTGCCACAGATCTTGGGCTTCCTTGGATAGGGCAGGGGATCCGGTTCCGCCCTGCTTCCGATTGTAGAACATCGTTGTGGTGTTGTCGGTGAAGATCCTCACCACCTTGCCCTTGAGGGACGGGAGAAAGGACCCGAGGGCCCAGAACACTGCACGGTTGATCTTGTACCACAATGCCCTGTCGTAGCGGGCCACGATCGCAAGGGCGTTGGCCGCTAACGAGAAGACTCGTCGTCCCATCACATCCAGCTTCTTTCCTTCGCCATCTGGCGGGGAAGGAACAAGTTACTTACCTGTAACTGTTGTTCTCCAGCATGGGTCTGGCATGGATTCACATGCTCATGAATATTCCCCGTCGTCAGGCTGGGAATCCTCGGTAAAGAAAAATCAGTATCAGTTTCGTTTCTGATCTGTCTTTCGTAGTAGTAACCAATCACTGATCTCTGCGTCATACTGACCACAGCCAATGACTGCCATCTCCCTAAGCCCCACCTCTGGCAGCCATCTTCAGATTTGGTAGCACGTGAAGTGGCAGTATGACCAAGTGAAGAGCCGCAGAGGGGTAGGCGGGAGGGTTCGCATGTGAATCCATGCCAGACCCATGCTGGAGAACAACAGTTACAGGTAAGTAACTTGTTCCTTCTCCAGCATGGGATATGGCATGGATTCACATGCTCATGAATATAAGAATACATAGCAGTACACACATGCACAACCACGGGAGTTGGCAAAAGGCTCAACATCAAGCAATACAACAACTCAACATTAAGCATCTCTTACCTCCTCACCAGGCTCACCTTAAGCGAACAGGTTGCGCAGCACTGCTTGGCCGACCCTGGACTCCTCCCTGGAATCCCGATCGACGCAGTAGAATCTCGTGAAGGTGTGCGTCGACCTCCACGTAGCAGCCCTGCAGATGTCCAGCAGGGGCACACCAGATAGGAAAGCCGTAGCAGCGATCGCTCTGGTCGAATGGGCTCTCGGACGGCCTGGCAGCGATCGGTTAGCCAACCGGTGGCAGTGCATGATGCAGCCGGAGAGCCATCTGGAAATAGAAGACTTCGAGAGAGCCTTCCCTTGATTCACAGGTTCAAAGTTCACAAACAGCTGTGATGTCCTCCGAAAACTCTTCGTGCGGTCCACGTAGAACTTCAGCGCTCTAGCCACATCCAGCGAGTGCAAAGTCCTCTCGGCCGGCGACGAAGGAGACGGGAAGAAAACAGGTAACACCAGGGGCTCGTTAAAATGGAAGTCCGACGGCACCTTGGGCATAAAGGAGGGGTGCGTCCTAAGCACCACCCTCGAGGCATGGAAAGTCAAGTACGGTGCTTTGCAGGATAGGGCCTGGATCTCTCCCACTTGTCGTGCGGAGGTAATGGCCACTAGGAATGCAGTCTTCCACGACACAAACTTCATCGGTGCGGAGTGCAACGGCTCGAAGGGGGGCCCCCATGAGCCTGGTCAGCACCACGTTAAGTTCCCACGCCGGGGCCTTCACCGGCGGGAACGACCGGAACAGTCCTTTCATAAACTCTTTTACCAGTCGATGGGACCACAGGGACGTCCGTCCTGTGGTTCTGGTATATCTGGAGATCGCTGCCAGATGAATCTTAATGGAGGCATGGGCTAGCCCAACCTTTGCCAGCGATAGCAGGTACAGCAGCACTTGAGGGGCCGTAATCCGTAGGGGGTTGATCTTCTGTGCTCGGCACCAGATAGAGAACCTCTTCCACTTGTGACCGTAGCATTTGAGAGTCGAGGACGCCCTGGACTTTGCAAGAACCTCTCTGCAGTCGGCCGGTATATCGTACCCTCCAAACTCTAGCGCTGCAGGAGCCAAGCCTGCAGGTTCAGCGACGCCGGGTCGTGGTGGAAGATGGCGCCTCCTTCTCTGGAGAGGAGATCCGCGTCCGCCGACAGCTTGATGGGTGGGGACGTTGACAAGTCCAGAAAGTCCGGGAACCAGATCTGCCTCGGCCACGCCGGTGCGACGAGGATCATCCTGCACCGGGACCTCTTGAGCTGGTTGATGAGTCGAAGCAGCAACGGCGGGAACGCATTCATGTATAGGCTGTCCCAGGGGAACGAGAACGCATCGCCCATGCTTCTCGGCTGGGGAAACCTGCTGGCGAACCTCTGGCACTTCGAGTTCGTCGCTGTTGCGAACAGGTCGATTTGGGGTTTGCCCCATCGTCGGAAGAGTTGATCCACCTGATCCTGGCGCAGCTCCCACTCGTGACACGCGCGCAGCTCCCTGCTGAGCGAGTCGGCAATGGTGTTTCTTTCTCCTGCCAGGTGGAAGGGAACCAGGAACATCCCCATGGCGACCGCCCAGTGCCACAGATCCTGTGGCTCCTTGGATAGGGCTGGGGATCTGGTGCCTCCCTGCTTCCGTATGTAAAACATTGTCGTGGTGTTGTCCGTGAAGATCCGCACCACCTTGCCCTTGAGCGACGGGAGGAACTATTTGAGAGCCCAGAACACGGCTCGGAGTTCCAGGATGTTGATGTGCAGGAGCTTCTCCTCCGGGAGCCAGAGGCCTCTTGCGTGGAGATCTCCCGTGTGGGCGCCCCAACCCTCCAGGGAAGCGTCCGTCGTCACCGTCTCCTGGTACGCCGGCATCTGCAAGTCCTTGGCCGCCGTGAGGTGCGCTCGAACGCCCCACCACTGAATCGCCCGCCGGAACACCTCGTTGAGGGGGACCCTGTCTTCGAAGGTGCCCGTCGCCTGCATCCAACGGGCATCGAGAAATTCTTGAAGAGGGCACATCCGTAGTCTGCAGAGGCGCACCAGGTAGATGCAAGAGGACATCATCCCCAGGAGGGACTTGATGGACCTCACCCTGGCCACGTCCGTGGCTAGCAGGCGCTGCACTTCTCCCAGAATGGTCTTCGTCCGTTCTTCTGACGGTGCCGCCAGGCGCCTCACTGTATCGAGCTTCGCTCCCAGAAACAGGGCCACCTGCAACGGCACCAGGTGGGACTTTGGCTAATTTATTGCGAATCCCAGGTCTGTGCGTAGCTGGACCGTCCTCGCAGTGTGTTCGACGGCGAGTTCCCTCGTCCTTGAGCGGATGACCCAGTCGTCCAAGTAGGGGTAGACGTGAATCCCCTGCAGCCGCGCCGCCACTGGTGCTAGGCACTTGGTAAAGGCCCTGGGGGCCGACTTCAATCCGAACGGCAGTGCTCTGAATTGGTAGTGGCGTCCCTGGACGAACCTGAGGAACTTTCGGTGACTTTTGAGGATGGGAACGTGGAAGTATGCATCCTCCAGGTCCAGCGACGATAGAAAGTCGCCTTCCTCCAGCTGTCCCAGCACGTGCTGGAGGGTGACCATCCTGAACTTTTGTGACCTGATCTATTTGTTCAAACGACGAAGGTCTAGGATGGGGCGCCAGCCGCCCGTCTTCTTCCTGACGAGGAAGTACCTTGAGTACACCCCGGAGCCTCTTCGGGACGAGCTCGATGGCGCCTTTCCTGAGCATCGCCCGTACTTCCAACAGCAGTTGCGGGACTCGATTTTCCTTCCTGGCCACAGGTGGAACGTGAGGGCACTTCTTCAGGAATTCGATAGAGTGTCCTCTTGCCAGGGTATCCAGCACCCAACGGTCGGTGGAGATGGACTTCCACACGCCGACGAAATTCGTCAGCCGGCCTCCCACCGGGGTGTTTCGGTGGGGGCCCGAGATCACGGCCGGTTCAGTCCTGCTTGGAAGTGGTGGCCTTGCCGCCCTGGCCACCTTGCCGACGGCGGCGAGGTGCTCCTTGCTTTCCGCAACCCCTGTAGGCCTCCTGAGACGAGGAGCGTGCCGCCTGGCGGTAGGACGAGCCACCGCTGGATCCCTTGGAGGCCCCCTGTCTGCCTCCGGAGCTCCGAAAGGGCTGTCGTTGCTGAAGGGCTCCTAGGGCGCGGGCCGTCTCCGTCTTTATGGCTTGGAGGGATTTGTCCACCGCCTTCCCGAACAAGTTGCTGCCGTCGAACGGCATGTCCAACACCCTGGTCTGGACGTCCTGACGGAAGTCGGTCGCCCGGAGCCAACCCCGTCGTCGTAGGCAAACTCCGTTGGCCAGCTGGCGGAACCCGGTATCGGCAATATCGGTTGCCACCGTTATGGCGTGGTCCGACGCCACCTCGCCTTCTTGAAGTATTTCCAGGGCCTCGGACCTCTTGTCGTCCGGTAGGAAGTCCAATATGGGGGCCAGCTTAAACCAGAGCTCCCTGTCGTAACGGGCCACGATCGCCAGGGCGTTGGCCGCTTTGATAGTCGTCGCCGCCGACGAAATGACCCGTCGCCCCATGGCGTCCAACTTCCTTCCCTCGCGTCCGGAGGGTAATTCGAATTTGAGGCTCCTGACCCCGCCGCTTTCTTCTTCGCCGCCGCGACGACCGAGTCTGGCGTTGGCTGGGCCCTGAGGCACAGGGGAGCGGTCTCGGGGACCCGGTACTTCTTCTCATACCGGTCCCGTTTGGCTGGTGCCGTGGAGGGGTTCTTGAGTACCGACAGGCCCTCCTCCCAGATGTCATCGATTAGAGGCACCACGATGACAGTCTTCCTCTTGGCCTCCCGGCGCTGATAGAGGAAACCTTCCTTTTTCTGCTCCTCCGGGCAGAGCTGGAACAATTCGGACGCCTTGGCGATCATGTCGTGGAATGAGCCAATCTCGTCGGGCGGAGAGGCCCGTGCGACGGGAGACCTGTTCCGTCGCCCTCAGAACCCGTCGTCGAGCCCACCACACCGTCATCTCCCGACTCGTGGGAGGATGAGGAGGGAACTGCAGGGCTTACGGGGGTGAGTGGAGGAGAGGGTTGGGTCCTCCGTCGTTTGTTCTGAGGACTTCCCGACGGGCCAGGTTGCGGGTCCTCCGGCCTGGGCCTTGATAATCTCGTCCTTCTCTCAGAGCATAAGGACTGGATCGCAAACAAAATGGCCGCCGAGCTATCATGAGGCCTAGGTTCCGGCTGTGCCGGAAGGGAAGGCTGCTCTTCCTCGCCATCGTCGTCTTCCTCGGTTATCTCCCGAGGATCTTCCTTGCGGGATCGAACCTTCTCGAATTGGACTTCGAGATTCCTCACAACCTCGGTCAGTTCCCCCTCCGAGGCTGACTTCGAGTTCGAGGAGGCTACCGTGCCCCCCTCCCCTTTTTCCACCACGGGGCCATGACGATGGGCTGAAAAGAGGATTCCCTCCTTGGCGGCAGGGAAACTCTAGTCCCGGAGGCAGTCTCCGCTGGCGGGGTCTCTGCCGGCTTGGCCAGAGTCGCCGCGATCGCCTCGATAGAGGCTTTTGCCTGCTGGGTAGGGGCCTTCACCACCTTAGGTGCGTCCTGGGCCTTCTCCTTAGGGGGAGGGGCGACGCCTCTCCCGAGATGGGACGGGGCTTCTCCCGAAGCTTACCCGGGGTCTCGGACGTCCTCTTCCCCGAACCGAAGTGCTGGCTCGTGGTTGACGGTGCCGGGGAAGGTGCGCCTTGCCTGGCGACCTAAGAGCCCGACCTTTCAGCGCTCCCGGAGCCAGCGGACTCGCGGCGCTTGGCCTGGTGTTGGGCCCCCGTCGCCGGGGCGCCCGCACAGGACTTATAAGCCCGCTCGGACCCTTTCTTCTTCTCCGTTGAGCCCTTCTCCAACCAGCTGGCGAGATGGGATCGACGGTCCTTCATGGTCCTCTCCGACAAGTTCTTGCAGAACTGGCAGTCCTTCTCTACATGAGTCTTGTCCCCATGAAGACAGTAGAGGCATTGCGAATGTTCGTCCTCCTTAAACACATTCTGCAGCCCACATCCAGGGCAGCTGCGAAACAGCTTGGGTCCGGGTGACGAACTCGCGTCCTGGGCCATCTCGAAGTAGGCCGCAAATCTTCTGGAATCCTCCAAGAGGTTGATTCGACGAAATCTTCACCCTTGAGGGGCGTAGGAAAATCCTGCAACCGTTACCCGTTAACGGAAGTAGAAACGGTGGAGCTTGAGGCTCGATTAACCGAAAAAATGTGAAAATTCACCTGAAAAAGCGCGAAACATGCAGCAAAAGCTCGAGAGCTAAGCACGAGGACTCCCAACACTTGAACGTGTGGTAAAAATCTGAAGATGGCTGCCAGAGGCGGGGCTTAGGGAGATGGCAGTCATTGGCTGTGGTCAGTATGACGCAGAGATCAGTGATTGGTTACTACTACGAAAGACAGATCAGAAACGAAACTGATACTGATTTTTCTTTACCGAGGATTCCCAGCCTGACGGGGAATATTCATGAGCATGTGAATCCATGCCAGACCCCATGCTGGAGAAGTTGACGTTGAGGCCGATGCCCCCCGCTTTCTTCTTGGCCGCCACTGAGACGGCCGAGTCAGGGGTCGGTTGCGCCCTAAGGCACAGGGGGGCCGGGTCAGGGACCCGGTACTTCTTCTCGTACCGATCCCTCTTAGCAGGCATCGTAGACTGGTTCTTGAGAAGGGTGAGTCCCTCGTCCCAGATGTCATCCAGCAGAGACACGGCGAGGACCGTCTTCCTCTTGGCCTCGCGCTGTTGGTAAAGGAACCCCTTCTTCTCATCGGGGCAGAGCTGAAAAAGCTTGGATGCCCTGGCAATCGTAGCGTGGAAGGACCCAATCTCGTCGGGCGGGGAGGTCCGAGTCGGGGGCGATGGGAGATCCGTCCCGTCACTGCGGTCGTCATCCGTGGCAGTGTCCATTCCCGTGTCATCCCCAGGGATGGGGACAAAGGTTGAGCAGGCCGAGAGGGCTGAAAAGGCGGGGCTGGATGGGTCCGTCTCCTCTTGCTTGGGGGACTTCCCGACGGGCCTGGTTCTGGCTCCTTCGTCGGTGGTAGGGGCAATCTCGTCCTTATCTCCGTACATAAGGATCGTATTGCCAACAAAATGGCCACCGAGTTGCCCTGCGGCTCCAGAAGCGACGGTTGACTTTGAACCTCGCCGGCACCGCCGTCGCTCTTGTCGTCCTCTTCGTCGGGATCCTTCCCGTGGGACCGGGCCTCCTCAACGCCCTCATCGAGGCTCTCCAAGACTTCAACCAGCTCCTCCTCGGAGGCTGTTTCCGTATCCACGATGGCCACCAGGCCCTCCCCCCCTTTTTCCGCCGGGGTGTTCACAGGGGTCTTCTCGATGGGCCTGAAAGAGGCTTATCTCTGCAGCCGCCGCGACTTCCTCGATAGAGGCCTTAGCTGGGTGAATCAAGGCCTTCATCACCTTCTGTGGGCCTGTGGCCTTCACCTTGGGGGGATGGGTCATCGCCTCGCTCCCCCTCGGCTGGATCCTTCAAGCCCGACCAGGGCCTCCCCAGAAGCATCACCGGGTTCTCGGCTTTCCTCTTCCCCGAGCCAGAGCGTTGGCTCATGGTTGATGGCGCCGGAGAGAATGCGCCCTGCCTGGCAGCCGAGGAGCCCGACCGTTCGGCGCTCCCGGTGCCCGCGGTGCTTTGCCTTCTGTTAGGCCCTCGTCGCAGTGGCGCCCTCACAGGACTTCGAAGACCGCTCAGACTTCTTCTCACCTGACGGGCTCTTCCCTTCCAGCCAGTTGGAGAGGCGAAGATGTCGATCCTTCATGGTCCGCTCCGACATTTTCCCGCAAAATGCAGTCCTTCACGTGCGTTTTGCCCTCATGAAGGCAGTAGAGGCATTTCGAATGCTCTTCTTCCTTGAACACATTCTGTAGCTGGCATCCAGGACAAACCCTGAACAGCTTTCCGGGCGTCGAGCTTCCTTTCTCCTGGGCCATGTCCGGGTAGCCCTTAAACTTCTGGACTCCTCCAAGAAGCGTAACTCGACGAAAACTTCACCCTTGAGGGGCGTAGAAAATCCAAAACGGGTCTCCGTTGATCGGATGGGGAAACGGTGGAGCTTGAGGCTCTGTTTAACCAAAAAATGAGAAAAATCTTTTTGAAAAAAGCACGAAAAGCAGCAAGCTCGAGAGCTAAAGCACGAGGACTCCCAACACTTGAACGTGCAGTAAAAATCTGAGGTTGGCTGCCAGGGGAGGGGCTTAGGGAGAAGACAGTCATTGGCTGTGGGCAGTATGACCCAGAGATCAGTGATTGGTTACTACTAAGAAAGACAGATCAGAAACAAAACTGATACTGATTTTTTCTTTACCGAGGATTCCCAGCCTGACGACGGGGAATATTCATGAGCATGTGAATCCATGCCAGACCCCATGCTGGAGAAGGAGGCCATTCGTCCGACAGGGAGCCAGTGGAGGGCGTGAGAGATGTGGTCTCTGTGTCCCAGGGTGAGAAGGAGTTTGGCGGCTGTGTTTTCGGCTCTTTGGACTTTGTTAAGATGGTATGTCGGCGCTCCCAGGTATAAGGAGTTTGAATAGTCCAGTCTTGACATAATAGACATAACAGCAGTGAGCCTGTTGTGATAGGTGGGGTAAGAGAAAATGCATTAAGAAATTTGAGGTTGTAGGATTTGATGTATAATTGATCTGACAGGAGAGGGTTAGGCCCGAGTCCATACTGTATCCAAGGTTTTTGACTATTTTGGGGGGGTTATGGGGGCCAAGAGAGTGGTTGCGGGAGAAGGAAGTATTGCCGCACACCAGGATTTCAGTTTTGCCTGGGTTCAGAAGGAGGTTTTTCTTGTCATCCATCGGTCAATCTCACTGAGGCAAGCTTCAAGGTCGGGACGTGGGTTGGTGCTTGTTTTGGGAATTTTTAGGATTCCTGGTAGAGAGGAATGGATTGTAGTAAAGAGGTCAGATCGAGGTTTAAACAGAGAGCAGAGAGGCAGGCCTCTTGGGGTACTCCAGTGTTCACAGCGCAAGCAGTTGAGACAAAGGGAGAGGAAGGCGATTTGTTTCCTGTTACTGAGGAAGGAGGCAATCCATCCGAGTGCTGAGCCACAGATTCCTAGGGAGTGGAGGCGGTTGAGGATCAAGTGGTTACCGGTGTCAAAGGCTGCTGACAGATAGAGAATCAGCGCTGCACAGCCCTCAGAGTCTGCCGTGACCTTAAGATCATCCCAGAACGAGATCAGAGTGGTGTCTGAAGTCAGATTGTGCGGGGTCGAGTAGTTTGTTGGATTCTACGAAGCAGTTGAGCTGGGAGTATGCAGCCGGGTCAATGAGTTTCACGAGAAATCTGGTGTTGGAGATCGGCCTGTAATTCTTGGGTCAAGATGGGCCAAGAGAGGCGTCTATTTTAGAAGCAGTTTGACTTGTGCTAAAGGCTTCTGGAAACGTGCCAGAGGTGAGGGAGTTTAGTATGGACTTTGCTTGTTCTTCTGCTCAAGCAGAGGAAAATATTTCTTTCAAAAGAGAGGCGGGGAAGGGGTCGAGGGGGGGAGAGATCTGGAGGGTCTGCTGCCGGATTTTAGACCTAGGAACTCAACACTCGAGATGGGTTGGAAAGAGTCAAAGGTTAGCATTGTGGTCGTCGCGGCAACGGGATGGGGGAGGTAGAAGTAGGGCAGGGGGTGAGGGTGGAGAAGTTGGAGTTAAGGGTTGCCATCTTGTCCAGTGCAGTAGAAATGTAGCGAGAGGGAGTGGCAGACAGACAGAGAAAGGGATGGCAGAGTGGTCTGTCCAGATAAGCGGTTTGGGACTGGCTGCAGAGACTAGGTCATGGGAGCTGAAGATCGCATCAAGGATGTGACCACCCGAGTAAGTTGGAACAGTGTTCTGTCGGGAGAGGTTGAGTGCATCAAGACTGTCGACCAGAGGTTGGGTCATGGGGTTGTTTGGCATATCAAACCAGATATTGAAATCTCTCAATAGTGTGAGTAGGGTGATTTGCCAGAATGGTGGCTATTGAGTCAGAGATTGTTGGCAAAATGTCATATCCAGGTGGTCTGTCTACGAGTAGGAAGTTATGAGTGATGATAGTAGCGAGAGTTTTGTTAGAAGGGATTCACAGGTAGCGCTGCAAGTCTGGTTTCGACCAGTGAGACAGAGAAATTAGGTTTGTAGAGTATTGCCACTCCGCCATCTCTTGAAGGTCTGTTGTGAGCAATAAGCGAGTAGCCAGGTGGGAAGGCTTTGCACATGACTGGTACAAAGTCGGAGAACCAGGTTTCAGTGATACAAATGAGGTTGGGATTGTCAGAGTGTAAGTGTTATTTGGATATTTGTATGTGTGGATGTTGATGCTACAGCTCACATTTACCCTTCTTGAGATAGGTCTGGCTGCACAGACACTACCAACTTGTGTAGTACAGACCTATACCAATAGGTGGGTTACCTAATACCAAGAGGACAAGACTGGTGTAGTCTCCCACAGGGTTACTGCATAGAATCAGTTCGACCAGTCATGATAGGGATAGTTTTACAACCACGCCCATCGACGCCCCTTTCCAAAAACAACAATAAATCATATAATACGCGCACCAACCACTACATGTCGGCCTTTGCAAAGCATGTGATTCCAAGCAGACCAACAAGCCCCAGAAATAAGTGCTCATTCACCAACATCATCAAGCAGAGCACTGCTCCCCTTGGTGGCTTTAAGTTTCCAAAGTCAGCAGGAATAGTAGAGATATTTCTAATAAAAGGAATCTGTGAAAGGAAGGAATATCTATTAAAAGTACTATTGCCAAATAAGAGGTGTTAACATTTTCGTTGCAATAAATCAGGTTGCTGTAGTGAATCCATATATGAAAAGCCAGTAGATATATTTCAATAGGTTAAGCTACAACAAATACTTACATGCTAAACACTTGGAACACCAGTGGCATTGTTAACTTTTTGTGCTGCTTCCTTAGCCTGGTGTGCTTGCAATACTGCTACGGCTTCATCGACCTTTCAAGATAAAAGAGAAATTAATACATTTGCCTCGATATATATATATATATATATATATATACACACTATTTCAGTATTACTCTTCGTACAGTTTGGTACCTTCAGTGAAATCATTACATCTGAAATAATGATTAAATAATGTACAATGCCCACACTGCTTTTGTAGTGCTAAATCAGAAACAGCCTACAATAAACTCCTGGAGAAAAAGAATGATGCTGGAATGGCAGACACCTGCGCTTACTTCAGGTTAGCAGTTGCCTCTGCTAGGGACTTCAACCTATTTGAGCAAATTACTCAACTTTGGTAATACTCTTCTTATAATATTAGTCCTTGCTGCTACAGATCTCATCCTCCCGAGTCATTGTGATATCAGATTTGTTCCTGCCACCCGATGGCACGTAACAGCTCTGCGCCATCGTCACACAAGATATTGCTGGTACATATGTAACTAGCTGCAGTTGAGCCCAATTTCCCCAGCACTCAGCAAAGGCATCACAGATCATCAACTGGCTACAAGCCTCCGTATGAAGGGGTACATTGGGTAAGATTAGTTATGTATGGAAGAACTTTTGCATCAGAAAGATCGATTGCTGCCATTAAGTTATTTGCTGTTCTAATTTATTACTTTCTCGTATTGGGGCAGAATTCCATGTTGAGGGTTATGCACTCATTTTAGGAGACCCCTACTCTTTTTGCTTTTCTCCTCCTTTTGTGTGGTAAATATACTTTGGCGGTTGTTAAGTAAGATTTTAATAGAAATGGTAAAACTTCCTGACCTGGGTCAGCCTCAGAACTGTGTGCTTTACTAGTGGGATATTTTTCCTTAATATCTGAGTGGGAACCTTTTTCCACACTCACAGAATCTTTTACTCTTTTTATGGGTGTTAGGAATTCGCAAAAAGTGTCCCTTCTACCTTAGAGACTGCCAGCTCTTTTGCTGGACTTCAGGACTTTCTAACCTGGAGAGAGTGAGCCCTTTTCTCATTCTCTCATGTATTTTTTATTGTGATTTAGACTCTCTTCTTTTAACTTTGGAGTCTGACGAACTCCTTAAGCATCATCTTTTACATTACGACACAAAGCACCTTCAGTGCAGTGGCACAGGGAAGTCTCTTAGATTTCCCAAAGGTTTAAATACCGTCTCTTGGTGAAACTACTGTTTCCAAGAGCAGTAAAGTGAAATTGACTTTACTTACATTTTGTAACTTTCTAGACCCAGCACACACCATCTTTTCATAGGGTGCTGGAGGGGGTTACTTAGTATCCCCATTGTCTAGCTTCCCATGTAACATTTTTGTGTTACCCTTTCTACAATTAATGGCTGGTGGCAGTGGTTTACTTTTTACTACCATTGTGTTTTTACCGCGGGCTGCGTTCGCAGCCACAGTAAAGCACCCATGGGTGCCCATTTCGTCAAAATGGCCTGGTCTTTTTTTGCCAATTCTTGCTGGAAAGGTCCTTCTTGAGATTTACTCTGCTAGCCAAACCAGGTTTGGTCCATTTATTCGTTTTGTCTTTGGCGGGATTCACAAGTGAAGCCCGGCTCTGGCTCCAGTATGTCTGGCAAGCAAAGGGAGGGAGGTGCCCGAAGATCCCTGTGCTTAATCCCCTTGGTTACAGGAATGCACCAAAAGGTGATTGCCCGGCTGGCTGTCTGGCAAGGACAGCCACCCTACTGTTTGACAGCTAGGCTGGAATGAATGGGAGAAACCTGCATAAAAGTTGAGGCTTTTTGGCTTAGAAGGCAGAGGCAACCACTGGACGAAGGAATCTGAAAACTTGGAAGAGACACCTGCTGCAACTCCTGGACCGTTGGTTTGCCCGGTGAGCCCTGCTGCTGTGCTGAAGCTCCAAATTCGCCTCGACTAGAGAAGCCCTGCAAGGATGACTTCTCCCTTTAAGTTGGTGGGACAAAATCAACTCCAAAGTAAGCCTGTCTGGACATCTTCTCGAAGCTGGTCGTATTTCCACTGCTGCTGCAACTGAAGGGCCAGTGAGAGTAACACCAGATTGTGTGCGTTGCTTTTACGTTGGACCAGAGCGCTAGGAAGATCCTCCAGACTTCCCTGATGCAGGACTGACCAAGCCTGAGCCACCCCAACACCTCTGGACCCCAGAAGCAAGGAAAGTCTGAAGTGGCATCCAAGAACCGCAGTGTTGCTATTTGCTGTCAGACACGAGGAGATGAAACACTTTAGAACCACTGAATTGAAGTTTGCCTATTGCTGCCGCTACCCTTCCCATTGCAGAGCTGGAGTCCCCAGATGTCCTCCCTCTTGTCCCCACGACTGAGGCTCAGAAACAGTATCTGCAGAGCTGTACAGGAACAGAAGCCAGCTGAAACCATTCTTCTAACCACAGGTACTGTAAAATCGAAGAGAACTTGCCTCTTGTTGTGTAGCCTTACTTGCTCTCAGTTGAGATCTATCTTGGTTAACCTGCAGAGTTTCTAAAGCTTTGCCCTTCACAAGCCTCCTAGCTTGTGGCCCTTCCAAGTGCTCCATTGTCAACAAACATTTCTAAAAATGTTGTGCAAGACTTTTTACCTACCTGAAAAGAAGATCTTCAGCTCCCTTTGACATTGTCCAATTAACATTGGCTGTCCTGGCTCCCTTAGAGACTCCTCTTTACCTCTTTGTGCTTTGGCCTTTCCCCAGGAAAGGTTAAATTTACTCTGTTAGGTAAGATTTGCACAGAACTGGTATATCTTCCTTTCCTGGATCAACCCCAAAACACTTTGCTTTACTAGTGGGATATCTTTCCTTAATACCTCTGAGTGGGAACCCTTTTCCACACTCACATAATTAACACTTTTTATGGGTGTCATTTTTAAGACTCTCCATAGTGTCTTTTTAAAGTTATCCTCTAACAACTTATTGGCAATAAGTGCCTGTTGTTGCTGGGTTGCCATAGAGGCTGGCTCCCCTTTTAACTTTCGTGTGCTAACCTTGAGTGAACTAGAGTTGCCAAGGGTAGAAAGGATCTTTGGATCCCTTTTACATTTTGTAAAGTGAAACAGCACACCCCACCTTATGTGGAGTGCTGTGGAGATGCTATGTATCCACATTCACATTAAAACGAACAATTCTGTTAGTGACAAGCTTACCTTCAATGGCTGGTGGCAGTAACATATGTATTAATTGGGTGCACCTTTACCGCGGGCTGTGTTCACAGCTGCAGTAAAGGGACCCAAGGGTGTCCATTGTTACTAAAATAGCCCCCCCGTTTTCTTTTTTTCCATCATTTTAGTATGTCGTTTCTTGTTCCTTCCCCCTGACATCCAGGGTGGGAAATTCCTTTGTGTGATTTTTGTCTTCGGCGGGAGTCCCCTGGACTCTGCGCCCAGGCTCCAGTCTGTCTGGGAGAGCAGGAAGTGTGGGAGGAGTACAACATTCCCCAGCCCTTTGTCTTACGCCTTGCTTGAATGGGGACAAATCACAGTGGGGGGCTGGCTGACCTCACTGGACAACCAGACCACCCCTTCTTGTAAAATGCAGGGAGAGAATGCAGAGGTTGTGCTGATAAATACTGCGAACCTGGAAGCTGTAGACATGTCGACCACTGGAACTTAAACCGAAGAGGAAGATGAAGGAAAAGCGGCTGCAACGAATTCCAGCGACCAGAGAGCCTGCTGTGTAACCAGAGCCTGCTGTAGCCCTTCCTTTCAATAGACCTGGGGCCTCCGAAAACGACGACGACCCTAACCCAGGTGAGACCCGCATTTTGAGCCATCCCACACGTTGCTGCGACCTTGTGTTGTTGCAATACCCCAATACCATGGACCTCAAGCCATCGTGCGGTGCAGTCTTCCGAATTCCGAATCTCGCGGAAACTTCATGGGCATCCTGGTGGATCTCCAGAGACACGAATCAAGTCCGAAAAAGTTCCCTCAACAGAGTGCTGGACCTTTGTAAAGACAAGAATTCAACTTCGATTTTCTGTCTTCTGTGCTCCTTGAAAAGGTGCCAAAGCCGCAGAACCACATTAAGCTGCGAGTGACAACTTGCCTAGAGCCTTCATCGATCCCTGCTGCAAAGTCCCTTCTGAGGTCTTGTTTGCAGTCACCACGACAAGGAATCCAGTATTTGGCTGCCGACCCTGAAGTTCTCCTGCTGCAATATCTTCTTCAATGCGGAGGTACTGTGTTGGCTGGGGTATTTCCTTACCTTAGGCCTGTTAGGATTTCTGTGTAGCTGTGTGGTGTTTTCTGTGAAGGGGAGGCATCTCATCCAGTGCACCCAGTCCCACTCCTAGAATCCTGCTGGGGTGTCTTCTTCGAAACCCCTTGTTAGGGAGAATTCTCAAAAATGTGCTCATTCCCTTCACCTTAGAGACCTAGAGACCCCCAGTAACTTTGCTGGATTTTGAAGACTTGATTATTTTACCTGGAAAGAGTGTGAACCACACCCCCTCACCCCCATCTCATGCATTTTGATGTGTTTTAACTCTGTTTTCTTTGGTTATGGAGTCTAAACAACTCCATAGGCATCTTTTCATTTGTGTCACACAGCACCCTCAGTGCAGTGGCACAGGGAAGCCTTTCAGGCTTTCCCAAGGTTTAACTACCTTCTCTGGGATTAAACTACTTTTTCCCAAAGTATACTTACCAAACTGGTAACGTTCTTTCGATGGGATGTTCCATCGACGTATTCCTCATCTTTGATGTTATCCATTCCAGCTTGCTGGCCTCGGAAACATTTTTCCATAGAGGGCACTGCGCGTCGCCGTCCCTCGAGTCGATGTCCCTTGACAGCCTCAGTATTGGCGCCAACGTCATCATGAGAATAAATAGACTCGCTCAGGGTCCGTTGCTCAGTTCCACTTTGAAGTTCAGATTTGCTCTGCATTAATTGGTTAGTAACCATGAAGGAGCGTAAGCTGCAACTACAAGAGAAGTTTTACTGCGGGGATGGATGGGAGGGGCGATAAGGAATATGTTGGAGGAACATCCCATCGAAAGAACGTTACCAGTTTGGTTAGTAACTTGTTCTTCGAAGGGATTGTGTCCTCCGACGTATTCCTCATCTTTGATAGACTCCAATAGCAGTAGTATAGTAAGATGAAATATTTCCCTTTAAAGATGAACAGAATGCAACACAGCTTTCCCAAATCTTGTCTCCTGGCTAGAGGAGGAATCTAGGCTGTAAAATTTGGTAAAAGTATGTGCGGACGACCATGTGACAGCCGCACATATATCTTTAATTGGGACCCCCTCTTTGGAGAGCCGAAGAGGCTGCGATACCCCTGGTTTAATGAGCCCTAAGATGTTCTTTTCCTGCCAATTTGTAGCATTCTAAAATAGTCAAAATTATCCATCTTGAAATGTCTGTTTTGTGATTGGCAATCCTAATTTGTGCCCTGCATATCCTACAAACAATTGATCTGCTTGTCTTATCCTAGCAAGTCTGCTAATATAAAAACTCAAGGCACGCCTTGGATCCAGCCTGTGTAATCTTTCTTACTCTTTTCCTGGATGGGGAGGAGGATAGAACGAAGGTAAGGTTATTTTATATGGTATTCAGAAACCACCTTTTGGAGAAAATTGGGCTTCACTTGAAAGACAACCTTGTCTTTATGAAAGATTGTATGAGGAGGTTTGCAAGATAGAGCTTGTAATTCACACTCTTCTAGCAGAAGTTAAGGCCACTAGAAAGACTGTTTTAAGAGTGAGAAACTTTAGTGAACAAGAATGAACAAGAATGAAGTGGTTCAAAAGGAGTACCCATCAGAAACTTAAAGACTAGATTTAAGTCCCACAAAGGAACCGGAAAAGGTTTTGGTGGCTAGACACAATGCTTTCAGAAATTGTATTACTACGGGTAGTTTGAAATATGAAGGCTCCTCAGCAGTATGCTTAAAGATAGACAGCGCTGCGAGGTAGCCCTTGACCGTACCAATTCGGAGACCTGAGTTTGCTAAGTAATGCAGGAAAGAGAACACCATCGGTGTAATACATGAAAAGGGTTCAATATTATTTTCTCTACACCAGCTGCAAAACGTGTTCTCTCTACACCAGCTGCAAAATGTGTTCCAACGGCAGCGGTATAAAGTCTTTGTTGCTGGCCTTCTGGCTGAAAGCAACACCTCCATGACGTCATCAGGGAGATCCCAATCCTTGTATCTCAACCTTTCAAAAACCAAGCGTGAAAGGTTGAGGGTTCTGATGTCTGGATGGAGAACCTGACCTCCCTTCTGCGAGAGAAGATCCTCTCTTTGCGGAAGACGAATCTGAGGACAGATGGACATGTCTAGAAGGTCCAGGTACCACGTTCTCCTGGCCCAATCCGGGGCAATTAGGATCATGGCTTTCCGGTATCTTCTCAACCTCCTGATCATTTGAGGAATGACAGGGACTGGAGGAAATGCGTACAGAAGTGGAATAGTGCACTACGAACGAGTCCCCTATAGCTCCTCTCGGGGGAAATTCCCATTAACAAAACTGATCGCACTTCCTGTTGATGCTGGTGGCAAACAGATCCACTTGAGGGGCTCCCCAAAGGGTGAAGCTCTCCTGAAGGACTTCCTGAGCTAGCTCCCACTCGTGGCAGACTGCTCTGCCTGCTCAGTGCGTCCGCCATCAAGTTCTTCTCTCCGGCTAGCTGAACTGCCAATAAAGAGATTCCTTCTTGAACTGGCCAAAACCAGAGCTGCATTGCCTCTCTGCACAGTGGCAGCGACCCTATGCCCCCTCTTTTGTTGAGGTGGTGCATGGCCACTGTGTTGTCTGTCATCATCAGGACATGCTTTCCCTGTACTGATGGCAGAAAAGCTTTCAGCGCTAGTCTGATTGCTCTCAGCTCCAACAGGTTGATGTGTAGTCTGGACTCCGATAGAGACCAATGACCGCTGATGGTCAAGTCGTTGGCATGAGCTCCCCCCACCCCCGTGAGTGAGGCATCCATGACTCCTGTTATCTCCGGCCATGGTTGCCAAAACTGTTCTCCTTTCAGGATGTTCTCCAGTCAGGCCCACCACTGAAGGTCTCAAGCTACTCTGTCCGGAACTTGCAGGAGACCCGACATTCTTCCTGAGAATTGCGACCACTGGGTTCTTAGAGCCCCACTGGAGGGATCTCATTCTCAGGCGAGCCTCTGGCACTAGGAAGATGCAGGATGCCATGAGGCCTAGCAACCTCAAAAAGTCGAAGGCTGGTAGACGTTGGGCATTTTGAAACTTGGTGACCATCTGTAGAATATCTCGAGCCCTCACCTCTGGTGGCGAGGCTTTTCCCAGGCAAGTGCCCAGGACTGCTCCAATGAACTGGAGTCTCTGTGATGGTATCAACTGTGACCTCTAAGTTGAGGGAGAAGCCCAGCTTGTGAAGGAAGTGGCAGACATAATCTAGCTCGATCTGCGCTTGTTCCGGAGATACTGCTCTGATCAACCAGTCGTCCAGGTAGGGGTAGACGTGGATCCCTTCCCTCCTAAGACTTGCAGCCACCACTGACATTAGCTTGGTAAAGACCCTCGGGCGGATGTCAGCCCAAATGGCAGAACTCAAAATTGATAGTGAGAGTTGCCAATTGCGAACCTCAGCTATTTCCTGTGTTTGAGATGGATTGGCACATGGAAATAAGCATCCTGAAGGTCCAGAGATACCAACTGAAGGAACTGAGAAAGGGTTACCATCTTGAACTTGTCTTTCCTGAGGAATTTGTTCAATTCTTGCAAGTCCAAGATGGGCCTCAGTCCTCCGTCCTTCTTTGGTACTAGGAAGTAGGGGGAATACCAACCCTTGTTCCCCTCCGCTACGGGTACCGGTTCTATGGCACCCTTCTCTAGCAGGTCTAAAACCTCCTGCATAAGGAGCGGGTCTGGAAGCTTCAAAGAGTTGTTCCCCAGTGGATGACTGAGGAGTGTGTAGGAAGGGCAGGCAGTAACTATGGGCAACTGTCTCCAATGCCCAAGCATCTGACGTAATAGCCTGCCATTCTGCCAGATGTTCAGTTAACCTGCCCCCTACTGGTGTCTTGTGAGGGGAGACCTCAGAGGGGTTTATAGAAGCGGCTGACGCAGATGCCGAGGGTAAAGTGGCACCTGCTGCTGCGGCTTTTGAACCTTTGATCCGTCCACCACGGGTGAATCGTCTCTGGCCCCTTTGAGCTGGCTGTCCTCTGCCTCTTCCGAATGCAGAGTAAAAGCGAAAGGACCTACCCCTCCAGGATGTGCCTGTGGGACGATTTGGAGTTTGCCGGATTGCAGCCCCAAGGGATTTCGCTGCTGCTTTGGATGTTTGCAATTTCTCCAGGCTGTCATCAGCTTTCTTTCCAAAAAGAGAAGTGCCGTCAAAGGGCATATTCAGAAGTCTGGAGCAAACCCAGACTTCCGCAACCACACAAGTCTGCGTATTGTGGTACTTGCCGCCATGGCCCTGCTGATGCTGCAGAAAGTTTTTTATTTACTGCAGGGATAACTTCAAGAGTTTCCCAATTAGCAGATATTTTTCTTTGCAGAGCAGTATGAAAAGGAACAGGATCCTCCTGTGGACCTTTATCTAAAATATCAGTAATGTCATCCTGCTGAAAAGATGTAAATGTTAAATGTTAATTTTACAACAAACTACCATGATTTTTGCCGACCGCAAACTATTCGTAGCTCCGGTAACGTTAAATCACGGGAGCCATGTTTTTCAAGATGGCGCCTGAGCCCCCTCTTTAAAAAATGGTCCCTATCTTTTTTCGCCATTTCTTTGTGGAAAGGTCCTTCTAGAGTTTGTCTCTGCGCGCCAAACCAGGTTTGGTCTCTTTGTTCATTCCCCTTTGGCGGGCTTCAGGAGTGAAGACCGCCTCTGGCGCCTGAGTGTCTGGGGTGGGCAGGACTCCCGTTGCTTAGTCTCTTAGGAGACCCAAATGCACTCTGTGGTGATTGGCTGGCCGACTGTCCGGCAAGGACAGCCACCCTTGCTGGGTGAGTGACAGCTAGGCTGGAATGAATGGGAGAGAACTGAATAAAAAGGTGAGTCTCTTGGCTTGGAAGGCAGAGTCGACCACTGTAATGAAAGAACCGAAGACAAGCTTGAAGAGGACGGCTGCTGCAACTCCTGGACTGTTGGTTTGCCCGGTGAAGCCCTACTGCAGGTCCAAATCTCCAAGTTCACCTCGACAGAGAAGCCCTGCAAGAACGACTCCTCCCTTTGAGTTGGTGGGACCTATCACTGAGCTGGTTGCATTTTCCTCAGAGTGCTGCAGGAAACCGTATAACCAGGGAGAGGGACATCAGTTTGTGTGCGTTACTTCGAGCCACCAGAATTGAAGTTGACCAGTTGCAAGCTTTTTGACAAGTCCCAGTGCAGGAGTCTCTCTCCCTAACCCCCCCCCCCCACCCCCTGACGTCCTCCCTCTTGTCCCCATGACGGAGGCCCAGGAACAGAGAGATCTGCAGGAACTGCCAGGAACAGTCACCAGCTACATCTTTTTCTTCATTGAAAGGTACTGTGAAACGAGACAGTACTTACCTCTCGCGGTGAAAGTGCTTGAAACTTTTGCAACTTGCAGGCCTAATCAGCTTGTGACCCCACATGATTCTTCTGTTTACAAACTACCTGAGAACTTGTGCTGAGACTTTACCGTTTACTTACCAGAACCGCTTTATCCTATCCAAGACTTTAGCCCATTGACTTTGGCCTAGCCTATTTAATTGAATTGACTCTTCTGGTGAACTCCAAGTATGTGCACTAAGAATAATTGTAACCTTTCATGTTCTAATAATCTTTGCCTTTTACTCCTCTTGAAAAGTATTCTGAAATAGTATTGAAGTATATGTGTGTGTTATATAATTGCCTACTTATGATTGTTTTATAATTGACAGATAAATTAATAAGTATTTATCAGAGAAACCTTGAGTGTTGAGTTTATTTGAACACCTGTGATTGTAGACCTCTGTAACAATACTGCTCACAGTCCCCTCTTGAGATAAGCCTGGCTGCTAAGCTCCGCTACCAAAACTGTGCAGTACAGACTTATACCAAAGGTTGGTTATATATTGCTCCCTTCTGAAGAAGGCTTTACAACTGACTGTGAAATAAATTAATAATTGTTTTATGTTAAATGTTAAAGTTATTTGTACCGCCACCAACGGAATTGGTCCCCAGGCGCTCTGGCGGATCTGTAAACGATAAGGTGGGATGGGTTAGTAAGGTGAAGAGGGAGTAGGTTAGTGAGGAGTGGTGTTCTGTTGGCAGCTTCAACTCGGTATACACCGGGTGCTGAGCTTTGGTGCGGGTATTGGATCAGTGTCAGTCCGCGTGTGCTGTTGCTCCGGCTTATGTGTTGTTGCAGTGTTGTGAAGTGCGTGCAGCTTGTTGTGCGAGTGATGGTTGTGTGATTTTTTTGAGTGAGATAAGTATGCAGAGTTTGAGCTTGTATTGGTTAGTGGGTTACCTGACCTTTAGCATGCTAACATTCACAGTTTTGTCTAAGTGTGGCACTTGTTGGCCTTCACAATCCTTTCTAGATGCGGCACAGGCTAATGTTTAGAATTCTATCTAGGTGTGGGCATGCTAACATTCAAAGTCCTAGCTAGATGCGACGCAGGCTAATATTAAAAAAAGAAACCTTCGGTATAAGCGTGTATTTGAATAACTGCTACTGTGAAACGCTGTCTCACAACCTTACTGCTCACATTGACCCCACTTGAGATAAGCCTGGCTGCTCAGCCACACTACCAACCTGTGTAGTTCAGACTTATACCAAAGGTTGGGTCTCTTTTGCCAGGAGGTCAAGGTTATTGTAGTGCACCCAAAGGGTGCCTAACAGGTGTCATTTGTTTTTACTTTCCATAGTGTCTTTTTAAAGTTACCCTCAAACAATTTGGCAATAAGCGCCTGTTGCTCTGTTGCTTTCTCCGACTAACCTTGAGAGAACTGCAGTTCCCAAGGGTAGAAAGGATCTGCCCGCTTCTGGTTCCATGAAACCACGAAGTGCAGGTGAATCCTCCCCAGTCTCATGTGTTGGACGGCTAACAGGACTGCCGCCAAGAGACCCAGGAGATGCTGGTACCACCAGGCCGAGGTCACCTCACTGCTGAGGAAGTGAGTTGTGGCCCTCCTAATGGCCGCAATCTTGTCCTCCGACGGAAACACCTTCTCGGAGCATGTGTCCAAGATGAGGCCCAAGAATGTCAGTCTGCGTGGGCTGCAGCTGCGACTTCTTGAGATTGAGCAAAAAGCCCAGATCGTGCAGTGTGTTCATAAGGGCATGGGAAGAGTGGTAAACCGCTTCCGGAGATGTAGCCCTGATGAGCCAGTCGTCGAGGTATGGGTACATGTGGAGGCCCTGCACTCCGAGGAGGGCAGCCACAGTATTCCCGAGTCTGGTAACGACCCTGGGGGGCCGAGTTGAGGCCAAAAGGAAGGACCTTGTATTGGAAATGGTAGCCCATGATCCTGAACCGTAGGAAAGAACGATGGGGCTGCCAAATTGGGACGTGTAGGTACGCGTCCTTCAGATGCAGGGAGCACATCCAGTCTCCCTTGCACAATGTCTCCGCTATAAAAGCTGTCATAACCATCCTGAATTTTTGTGGAGGTAAGGAGAGGTTGAGGGTGGAAAGGTCCAGCACAACTCTCAGGCCCGCCTGGTTCTTTTTCTGAATGGCGAAAATCCTGGAGTAAAAGCCCAAGCCTTGCTGGGAGGCCGGGACTCCCTCCACGGCCTGGCTCTCTATGAGCAAGCAGATCTCTGCCAGCAGAGTTGCTGTCCCAACTTGAGGGAGTGGAGGGGAGGAGGGAGGAGAGGCTGGGATGGGTCGGCAGTACCCTGTGGATACTACAGAGGATCCAGGGGTCACCGAAATTCTGGCACCAGAAATGTGCATGGAGAGCAAGCATACCCTGCACAGGAGACACGTGGACCCGAAGGGGCGTGTCATGCCTTCTTTCCCATAGAGGCTGCTGCAGAGGAGGGGGACTGGCAAAAGCCCTCAATTCCCCCACCCCCTTTTTATTGCTTGCGCCGATTTGGAGTCGGCGAGCAATCCGGCTGCCTGGAACACAGCAAGAAAGCGGGTTCACCAATGGATCCCTGCCCCCCACCCGGACATCTACAAATCAATCCTCGCACAAGGAACGCCAGCGGAATACTACAGAAACCTAAATCTATCACTAGCAACAGGCACCGTACCAAGGATCTTCAAATCAGCCTACCTTAAACCACTTCTGAAAAACACAAGCAGCGACGTAGATGACCTCTCCAACTACAGACCAATCTCCAACATCCCCTACCCGGCAAAACTCCTCGAAACCTACGTATACAAACTAACGCAAGAATACGTTGAAAAACACCAACTGCTAGACCAAGCTCAAGTCGGCTTCAGACCCACAAGAGGTACAGAAACAGCACTATCATCGATCTGGGACGACCTAAAAACAAACTCAGACTCCAACACAACATCAGCCCTCATTCTGCTCGACCTCTCTGCAGCCTTCGACACAGTTAGCCATGACACCCTAACCAAAAGACTAGAAAAAATAGGCATAACCGACAGCGCTACGCTGGACTAAATCATTCCTAGTAGACAGAACAGAAACCGTTTGGATTAAACCCTTCAAATCCACCCCACGAGTTAATGACTGGAGTGCCACAAGGTTCCTCACTATCACCACTTCAACATCTACCAAACCCCAGTTATCAGAATCTTCAAGAAACACCATCACATGCTACAACTACGCAGACGATACTCAAATCATCTACAAAATCAAAGACACCCAAGCCGATCTTTCTAACCTAACCGACTGTCTAAAAGAAATCTACAACTGGATGAATACCAACAACCTGAAAATCAACCCAGGAAAAACAGAAATCATGATCATACCCAAAGAACAAGAGAAGGAAACCGCCATCCCGTAGCCAACGGAAATGGGAATCGCACCATCACCATCTAAGGTAGTAAAAAATCTGGGAGTCCTGATGGACAACACCCTAACCTTAGAGCTGCAAATAAACGCAACTGTCAAGAACTGCTTCTTCCTCCTCCACACGGCAAGAAAAATACTACCTTTCTTCTCCTTGACACACAAGACACTCACTATCGTCGGCCTCATCATGTCAAGTATCGACTATGCAAACAGCCTCTACTTAGGAATACCAGAATACCTACTAAAAAATCTACAACGGATCCAAAACAGCAGCCAGACTACTCTCAAACTATCCAGAAGAGACCACATCACCCCTGCCCTAAAAACACTACACTGGCTCTCAGTAAAACACCATCACCTTCAAAACAATGTGCATAACGCACAGGGCAATCTGCGGACAAGGAGCAGAATTCCTTCAAAAGAAAATAATCTACAAGCCAACGAGACCCCTCAGATCAACTAACGAAATCCGCCTGGAACTAAAACCTTACATCAAGAAAAAACTCGGAGGCACCGCCTTCTACCAGCATCCCAAAAGAAATAAGGAACACCAAAGATCACCTTAAATTCAGAAAATTACTAAAAACCTGGCTCTTCGATACCAGAGACTAAAACCAAAGCAGCAGTAAGACAAACGACTAAACCAGAAAGGACACTGACAAGCCCCAGAACCGACTGATAACCATTCAGGGCACCAGGAGGGGTGACGCCAGACAGAGTGGTACACATGCGAGACCCATGGAGACGGAGGCAACAACCCCAGCCAATTCTTACCATCCCCAACCGCCGTATAGCTACAACTAGGTACCACTGGGTTGTGGAACTACCGAGATACCACCAATCACCGCACTAAGATATGGACACTGGTAGGTGCACTGCACTGGCCATGTGGGTGGGGGTGGGGAGCATGCAACGCTGTTGACAGAACGGGCGAAAGTGGCAGTGAGATGCTCAAGGGGCCTCGTATACAAAACGAGCACGAACCTCCAGAGGCGCATGATGCCTAAGCACCCCATCGAGCGAGATCACTCGAGCACAACTGGTCAACCAGGATATAGATGCCAACTAACCGAGACCACTCCTCCTCCGCATACACCTCTCAAACTCCAAACCAAACACAATCACAAACCTCCAGCACAAAAAACCGCACAAACTTGACCACACTGCAACAAAAGCACATAGACCCGCACATCAGTACACGACGACTACCGGCCGCATACACCCCAGGCCCAGCTGACGGACCCACCGGGCTGAGGCTGCCAACAGTACATCACTGCTCTCTTGCACTTTTCCAACCTCCACCCACTAACTCACCCGCCCTCCCTCCCTCTTTCAGAGCCGCCAGAGCGCCAGGGGACCACTCCGGTGGTGATAGTGCGCGGTACAAATGTCCTTTAACATTATTTTTTCCAGTAAAGGGAGATTTTTTGAGGTTTCGATTCTACCGTCAATTTCCCCATTCGCTCCTTCAGGGCCTTTCCGGTCATCGACTGGCACTTGGAGCAAGACAAGGTCTTATGCTCCACCCCGAGACACCATAGACAAATGGTGTGGGTCGGTCAACGACATTTTCGAGTCACAATCTTGACACTTCTTGAACCAGGTCTTTGGGGTAGTCTGTGTCGACTAAGAAGACATACTTGCGAGTAATAAATGAAGCGTGCCGTATTTCTTGAAGCAATAACATTCGTGGAAAAACGGAACTGAAGCCAACGGGCGCTGTGCGTGCTATATATGCCTTCAATGATGACATACTTGAGACAGAGGCCCTCGAGGGACATCAAGCCGACTGCACTGACGCACAGCGCCGTCTGCCAAATTTATTTTTATGAAGCAGCTGAAGGTGGATATCGAATACCAAAGATGTTAAAGGATATTTGTACCATGCACCATCACCACCGGAGTGGTCCGCTGACACTCTTGCGGCTCTGAAAGAAAAGGGAAGGGGGGGCGAGTTAGTGGGAATAAGCTGGAAAAGTGCAAGAGAGCAGTGATGTGCTGTTGGCGGCCTCAACCCTGTGGGTCCGTTTGTTGGGCTTGGGGTGTTTTACGGTCGGCAGTCGTGTGCTGCTGTTGCGAGTCTGTGTGGTTTGTTGTTGCAGTGTAGTGAAGTTTGTGCGGATTGTTGTGTTGTAGACTTGTGGTTGTTTGTTAGAGTTTGAGAGGTGTATGCAGAGGTTTGAAATTGTTAGTTGATTGGTTAGTTGGCATTGCTGTCCGGGAGTGAGGCGTTGAATCTGTATTCTCTCCAGGTGGGGTGTGGGGTCCCTTTCACACATCACATCCTCTCGCATTCATAACCTTCCAAATTCGGTCGCAGCCACCTATGTGAAATTTGTCTGTATGCAGGGCAGGCAGGCGTATGTGCGTCTTTCCACAGAAACATGGCACACATCAACGCTTGCAATTAGGTTCAGGGGCGGGACTTGCCTACATTCACAACTGCATACGGTCAATGCCCAGGCCAGTGTCCACAACTTAGTTCCATTGTGGCCAGTGTTCGCATTCACACAACTCTGTACAAGTATGATACCTGGTAGTAATTATGGGGCGGGTGAGGTTGTTGGCTGGAGATTGCTGGGGATACTGATTTTATGTCATCATGGGTGTCGCGTCCTATTGACTTAGCACTGTCGCTCTAGTTGTAGTAAGAGTTTCTCTGGTCGGTTCTGGGTGTTGTCAGTGGCATCCTAAGTTTAGTCCTCCTTTTCTTTGTGTTTTCCGTTCGGTTGTTTCGGTTTTTACCGTTGGAATCTGTGGTGTTGAAGAGCCAGGTTTTTAGTACGTTTCTGAATTGCAGGTGGTCTTTGGCGTTTATTTCTTTTGGGATGTTCTAGGTTTTTGCGGATAAGTGGGAGAAGGAGGAGCACCCAAGTTTTTTCTTAAGGTATGGTTTTTGATCCAGGCGGATTTCGTTGCTTGATCTGAGGAGTCCCGTTGGCTTGTAGATTGTTATTTTCTTTTATAGGAATTCAGCTACTTGTCCCCTGATTGCCCTGTGTGTTATGCACATTGTTTTGAAGGTGATGCGATGATTGTCTGGGAGCCAATGCAGTGCTTTTAGGGCTGGAGTGAGGTGGTCTCTGCTGGATAGTTTGAGGAGCAATCTGGCTGCTGCATTTAGGATCCGTTGTAGTTTCAGGAGGTATTCTGGTATCCCGAGATAGAGGCTGTTTGCATAGTCTATTCTTGACATGATGAGGGCGACGATTGTGAGGGTTTTGTGAGTGAAGGAGAGGAAAGGTAGGATTATTCTTGGCGTGTGGAGGAGGAAGAAGCATTTCTTGAGGATTGCATTTATTTGTGGTTCTAAGGTTAGGGTGTTGTCCATTAGCACTCCCAGATTTTTGTACTACCTTAGATGGTATTGGTGCAGTTCCCATTGGCCATGGAATGCAGGTGTGCTCTTGGTTATTGGAAATAATCATGATTTCTGTCTTTCCTGCGTTGTTGGCATTCATCCAGTTAAAGGCTTCTTTTAGACACTATTAGGGTTGAGTGATCGGCTTGAGTGTCTTCGATAGATTTGAGCGTCATCTGCGTAGTTGTAGCATGTAATGTTGTATTTTTTGAAGATTGATTACTGGAGTCTGGTAGATGTTGAAGTATAGCGGTGATAGTGAGGACCCTTGTGGTACTCACAGTCAACTCGTGGGGTGGATTTGAAGGGTTTTATCCATATGGTTTATGTTCTGTCTGCTAGGAATGATTTAATCCAGAGTAGTGCCATGTCTGTTGTGCCTATGTCTTCTAGTCTTTTGGTTAGGGTGTGATGGCTAACTGTGTCGAAGGATGCGGAGAGGTCGAGCAGAATCAGGGCAGAGGTTGTGTTGGAGTCCGTGTTCGTTTTTAGGTCGGCCCAGATGGATAGTAGTGCGGTTTCTGTTCCTCTTGGTGGTCTGAAACAGACTTGTGCTTGGTCCAATAGGTGGTGTTTTTCTACGTGTTCTTGGGTTAATTTGTATACGTATGTTTCAAGGAGTTTTGCTGGCTAGGGAATGTGAAATCGGCCTGTAGTTGGAGGTCTTCTACGTCGCCACTTGTGTTTTTTAAAAGCGGTTCGATATATGCCGATTTGAAGGCTTTTGGTACAATTCCTGTTGCTAGTGAGAGATTTAGGTGGTTTCTGAAGTATTCTGATGGCGTTCCTTGTGAGAGGATTGACTTGTAGATGTCAGGGGGTAGAGATCCATGGGCGATCCTGCTTTCTTGCTGTTTTACCAATCCATGGGTGATCCTGCTTTCTTGCTGTGTTTTACCAACAAGGAGACCACCTCTGCTGATATTTCTGGAAAGTTGTGGAGTTTGTGCTGTGGTTCTGTGTTGGGTCCGGTTGGTTGAATGTTGTGGTTGGTTTTGTATGATTTGTCGGATGTAGTTGATTTTGTTCTTGAAGTGGTCTGCCAGGTCATTGCAAAGTTTCTCTGAGGGATTTGGAACAAGTTACTTACCTGTAACTGTTGTTCTCCAGCATGGGTCTGGCATGGATTCACATGCTCATGAATATTCCCCGTCGTCAGGCTGGGAATCCTCGGTAAAGAAAAAACCAGTATCAGTTTCGTTTCTGATCTGTCTTTCGTAGTAATAACCAATCACTGGTCTCTGCGTCATACTGACCACAGCCAATGACTGCCCTCTACCTAAGCACCGCCTCTGGCAGCCATCTTCAGATTTGGAAGCACGTGAAGTGGCAGTATGACCAAGTGAAGAGCCGCAGAGGGGTAGGCGGGAGGGTTCGCATGTGAATCCATGCCAGACCCATGCTGGAGAACAACAGTTACAGGTAAGTAACTTGTTCCTTCTCCAGCATGGGGTCTGGCATGGATTCACATGCTCATGAATAAAGAATACATAGCAGTACACACATGCACAACCACGGGAGGTGGCAAAGGCTCAACATTAAGCATCACATCAACTCAACATTAAGCATCTTACCTCCTCACCAGGCTCACCTCAGGCAAACAGATTGCGCAGCACTGCTTGGCCGACCCTGGACTCCTCCCTGGAATCCCGGTCGACGCAGTAGAATTTCGTGAAGGTGTGCGTCGACCTCCACGTAGCAGCCCTGCATATGTCCAGCAGGGGCACACCAGATAGGAACTCCGTGGTAGCTGCGATCGCTCTGGTGGAATGGGCTCTCGGACGGCCAGGCAGCGGTCGGTTTGCCAACCGGTGACAGCACATGATACAGCCGGAGAGCCATCTGGAGATGGAAGCCTTCGAGAGAGCCTTCCCCTGATTGACAGGTCCAAAGTTCACAAAGAGTTGTGACGTCTTCCGAAAACCCTTCGTGCGGTCCACGTAGAACTTCAGCGCTCTAGCTACATCCAGCGAGTGCAAAGTCCTCTCAGCCGGCGACGAAGGCGACGGGAAGAACACAGGTAACACCAAGGGTTCGTTGAGATGGAAGTCCGACGGTACCTTGGGCATGAAGGAGGGGTGCGTCCTGAGCACTACCCTCGTGTCGTGGAAAGTCAAGTACGGGGCCTTGCAGGAAAGAGCCTGGATCTCTCCCACTCGTCGTGCGGAGGTGATGGCCACAAGAAAAGCTGTTTTCCACGATAGAAACTTCAACGGGGCCGAGTGCAGAGGCTCGAACGGAGGTCCCATGAGCTTGGTCAGCACCACGTTGAGCTCCCACGCCGGGGCCGGAGCCTTCACCGGCGGGAACGATCTGAACAGTCCCTTCATGAACTCTTTCACCAGACGATGAGACCACAAGGACGTCCGCCCCGTGGTTCTGGTGTATCGGGAGATCGCAGCAAGATGAATCTTGATGGACGCGTGTGCCAGACCAGCTTTGGCCAGCGTCAGCAGGTACGGCAGTACTTGGGGAGCCGTAATCCGTAGAGGGTTAATCTTCTGTGCGTGGCACCAGACAGAGAACCTCTTCCATTTGTGTCCGTAGCATTTAAGAGTCGAGGACGCCCTGGCCTTTGCAAGAACCTCTCTGCAATCGGCCGGTATGTCGTATCCTCCAAACTCTAGCGCTGCAGGAGCCAGGCCTGCAACAGGTGCGACGAGGATCATCCTGCACCGTGACCTCTTGAGCTGGTTGACGAGCCGGATTAGCAGAGGCAAGGGAGGGAACGCGTAGAGGAACAGGCCCTCCCAGGGGAACGAGAAAGCATCGCCCATGCTCCTCGTCTGGGGAAACCTGCTGGCGAACCTCCGGCACTTGGTGTTCGTCGCCGTCGCGAACAGGTCGATCTGGGGTGTGCCCCACCGTCGGAAGAGGCGATCCACCAGATCCTGCCGTAGTTCCCACTCGTGGCACGAGCGCAGCTCCCTGCTGAGTGAGTCGGCGATGGTGTTTTTTATCCCTGCCAGATGAAACGGCACCAGAAAAATCCCTTGGGCGACGGCCCAATGCCACAGGTCCTGCGCCTCCTTGGACAGCGCTGGGGACCTGGTTCCGCCCTGTTTCCTGATGTAAAACATGGTGGTGGTGTTGTCGGTGAAGATCCTCACCACCTTGCCCTTGAGGGACGGAAGGAAGGACCTGAGGGCCCAAAACACTGCACGGAGCTCCAGGACGTTGATATGCAGGGACTTCTCCGTCGGGAGCCAGAGTCCCCTTGCGTGCAGATTTTCGGTGTGCGCTCCCCACCCTTCCAGGGAGGCATCCGTGGTCACAGTCACCTGGTGGGCTGGGGTCTGGAAGTCCATGCCCGCCGTCAGATGCGCGCGGGTGCCCCACCACCGTATCGCTCGTCGGAAGCTCTCGTCGAGCTTGATCCTTTCCTCGAAGCTGCCCGTCGTCTGGATCCAGCGCGCATCCAGGAATTCTTGCAACGGGCGCATCCGGAACCTGCACATGGGAATGAGGTAGATGCAGGAAGACATCATCCCGAGGAGGGACTTGATGGACCTCACTTTGGCCGCGTCGGCCACCAACATCCGTTGCACCTTGCCCAAGATGGTCCTGGTCCTCTCCTCCGACGGGGAGGCCAGAAGGGACACTGTGTCGAGCCTCGCTCCCAGAAACAGTGCGACTTGCGCGGGCACCAGGTGGGATTTGGCGTAGTTCACGGAGAATCCCAGGTCCGTGAGGAGTTGGACGGTCCTTGCCGTGTGGACCACGGCGAGCTCCCTCGTCTTGGCGCGGATGAGCCAGTCGTCCAGGTAGGGGTAGACGTGGATCCCCTCGCGGTGCAGCTGCGCCGCCACCGGTGCGAGGCACTTGGTGAATACCCTGGGTGCCGACCGTAGTCCGAAGGGAAGGGCTTTGAACTGGTAATGACGCCCTTGGACCACGAACCTGAGGAATTTTCGGTGCCCCTTTAGGATGGGAATGTGGAAGTAGGCATCCTCCAAATCCAACGACGATAGGAAGTCTCCTTCCTCCAGCTGACCCAGGACGTGCTGGAGGGTGACCATCCGGAACTTCTGCGCCTTGATGAACTTGTTCAGACGTCGCAGGTCTAGGATGGGGCGCCATCCTCCCGTCTTCTTCACGAGGAAGTATCTCGAGTAGACTCCGGAGCCCCGAAGCCTCTTTGGGACGAGTTCGATGGCGCCCTTCCTGAGCATCGCCTTTACCTCCAGGAGAAGTTGAGGGACGTGAAGTTCTTTCCTGGCCACGGGGGGGACGCGCGGACACCTTCTTTGAAACTCGAGCGCGTGGCCCCGGGCCAGGGCGTCCAGCACCCAACGGTCGGTGGAGATGGACTCCCACACGCTGACGAAGCCCGCCAGCCGGCCTCCCACCGGGGTGCTTCGGTGGGGGCCCGACCCCACGGCCGGTTCAATCCTGCTTGGACGCGGCCTTGCCGCCTTGGCGACGACGGCGGGGTCCGCTAGACTTGCCTCGTCCTCTGTAGGCCTCTTGCGACGACGAGCGGGCCGCTTGATGGTAGGAAGCGAAACCGCCGCCGGAACCTTTGGAGGCGCCCTTGCCTCCGCTGCTCCGAAAGGGCGTCCGTCGTTGCTGCAGAACTCCAAGGGCCCGGGCCGTCTCAGTATCCGCCTTGATGGCCTGAAGGGAATCGTCCACTGTCTTCCCAAACAGGTTGTTCCCGTCGAAGGGCATGTCCAGGACTCTGGTCTGGACGTCCTGCCGGAAGTCCGTAGCTTTGAGCCATCCACGACGTCGAAGGCAAACGCCGTTGCCCAGCTGGCGGAACCCAGTGTCGGCGATGTCCGTCGCCACGGTGATGGCGTGGTCCGAGGCCACCTCACCTTCCTGCAGGATCTCCAGGGCCTCCGCCCTCTTGTCGTCCGGCAGAAAATCCAGCAGGGGAGCCATCTTGTACCAGAGCTCCCTGTCGTAGCGAGCCACGATAGCCAAGGCGTTGGCCGCTTTAATCGTCGTCGCTGCCGACGAGATGACTCTACGTCCCATAGCATCCAATTTCTTTCCCTCGCCGTCCGGCGGGGAAGTCGATGTGGAGGCCGCGCTCCCCCCCGCTTTCTTCCTGGCTGCCGCGGAGACGACGGAATCCGGGGTAGGCTGCGCCCGGAGGCACAGGGGGGCCGTGTCCGGGACCCGGTACTTTTTCTCGTACCGGTCTCTTCTAGCTGGCGTCGTGGAAGGGTTCTTGAGGAGGGAAAGGCCCTCATCCCAAATGTCGTCCAACAGAGGCACTGCGAGGACCGTCTTCCTCTTGGCCTCGCGCCGCTGATAAAGGAAGCCTTCCTTTTTCTTCTCCTCAGGGCAGAGTTGGAAAAGCTCGGACGCCCTGGAGATCATGGAGTGGAAAGATCCGATCTCGTCGGGCGGAGAAGCCCTGGCGGGAGGCGACGACGGAATATCCTCGTCGTATGCCTCGTCGTCCGTACCCGTCGCTGCCGTGTCAGTCCCCGTATCATCCCCTCGGGTGGACGGGGAGGAGGGCTGGACGGGGCGCGACGGTTGAAAAGGAGGTGGTGGATGGATCCTTCTTTTCTTGGTAGGGGGAACACCAGAAGGTCCCGGTTCTGGATCCCCCGACGGGAGAGGTTCCTCCGTCGGTAACGGTAGCCTCGTCCTTATCTCGGCGCATAAGGACTGTATGGCCAACAAAATGGCCGCCGAGTTGTCTTGCGGCGCTGGCAGAGGGGAATCCGACGGGCGAGCAGGGGCCCCGTCGGTATCCTCGACGATGTCGTCGTCGTCACCTGCGTCGGGGTCCATTCCGACGGGCTGGCCTTCTTCCACGCCTAGGCCGTGGCTTAAGACCTCGATCAGCTCCTCTTCTGAGGTTGAGGCCGAATCTACGACGACGCCCTGCCCCCCCTTCTTCCCCACGGAGGGTTTCACGGGGGTCCTATCGATGGGCACAAAAGAAGACTCCCTCCGAGGAGGCAGGGAGATTCTGGGCCCCGAGGTCGCCACCACTGGTGCAGCCTCCACAGGCTGAGCCAGGGCCGCCGCGACCGTTTCGATAGAGGGCTTGGTCGGATGGATCAAGGCCTTCACCACCTTAGGTGCGCTCACCGCCTTATCCTTGAGGGAGGGGGCACTGCCACGCTCCTCTGCCTTAGAGCTCGACCGGGGCCTCTCCAGGAGCTTCGCCGGGTGCTCGGCCTTCCTCTTACCCGACCCAGAGCGTTGGCTCGTGGTTGATGGTGCCGGGGAGGGTGCGCCCTGCCTGGCGCCCGTAGAGCCCGACCGTTCGGCGCTCCCGGTGCCAGCGGACTCGCGGTGCTTAGCCTTATGTTGGGCCCCCGTCGCCGGGGCGCCCTCAAAGGTCTTAGAAGACCGCTCGGATTTCTTCTTCTTCTCGCCATACGGGCTCTTACCCTCCAGCCAGTTGGCGAGACGTTGATGGCGGTCCTTCATGGTCCGTTCCGACATGTTGCCGCAAAACGCACAGTCCTTCTCCACGTGCGTCTTGTCCTCATGAAGGCAGTAAAGGCAGAAAGAGTGTTCGTCCTCAAAGACGTTCTGCAGCTGGCATCCAGGGCAGACCCTGAACAGCTTTCCGGGCGTCGAGCTTCCCTTCTCCTGGGCCATATCCGAGACCGGGCCTGAGAAGCTTCTGGAGTCCTCCGAAGTGTAGCTCGACAAAATCTTCACCCTTGAGGGGCGCAGACGAATCCAACACGGGTCCCCGTTGATCGGATGTAGGATCGGTGGAGCTTGAGGCTCTTTTGACCGAAAGAATCGAAGTTTTTTGTGAAAAAGCGCGAAAAATAGCACTAACGCTCGAGAGCAATAGCACGAGGATCCCAACACATGAACGTGCGGTAAAAATCTGAAGATGGCTGCCAGAGGCGGTGCTTAGGTAGAGGGCAGTCATTGGCTGTGGTCAGTATGACGCAGAGACCAGTGATTGGTTATTACTATGAAAGACAGATCAGAAACGAAACTGATACTGGTTTTTTCTTTACCGAGGATTCCCAGCCTGACGACGGGGAATATTCATGAGCATGTGAATCCATGCCAGACCCCATGCTGGAGAAGGGGTGTTGTCGCAGCTTGGTGGGTTTCTCATTTCTTTAATGATGTTGAACATTTCTTTGTGTGTTGGTGGCATTGGTGATTCCGTCATCATAATGCCTTCTCTTAACCTTTTGCATTTCGTTCTTGTATGCTCTGATTTGTTTCTGGAACAGTATTTGTGTCTGGGTTGTGTTCTTTCTTCCATTTCTGTTCCATCTTCTTGATGTCTTTTTTCATTGTGCTTAGTAGCGGGGTGAACCATTTTGCCATTGCTCTTTTTTTAATGGGGTGAATGGTTTTTCCGGGGTGATCTTATCAATTGTATCTGCAATCCATGTGTGTAGTAGCTGCGCTTTCCCGTCTAGGTCAGTCAGCTCTAGATCTATAGTTGAGGGTTTGGTCATCTCCAGCTGTTCAAATAGGTTGCTTGCTTTTACGCTTTTCCAGTTTCTTTTTGTGGTGGTTGCGAGTTTGGGGGGTTGGATGCAGACTCGAGTTGGTGGTTTTATGACAAATGGGATGAGGAGATGGTCGCTCCACAGTATTTGTATCAGCAGTGCTGTGGTGGTAAGTTTTTCCTTGGCGAAGATTGCATCGAGGGTGTGTCATGCAGAGTGTGTTGCCCCTGTGACTAGCTGTCTTAGTTTCATGGTTGTAAGTTGTCTAATCAGTGAGTTTTGGGAGATGGCGTGACTTTCTTCCAACCAGATGTTGAAGTTCCCCAAGATGATTAGATATTCGTGCTTGATGGCTATGTTGGTGATGGCTTCTATGAAGTTATCAACAAAGGTTGCATCGTTTGTCGGTGGTCTGGACACCAGGATGAATGTGATGTTGGTTTTTGGGTTTGCCGATAGGTTTATGACCATGGTTTCACAGTTGATCTTAAGATGTTGTCTGTTTTTATTTTCCGGTGTCCTTTGAATGCTTTTGCGATGCCTCCTCTTATTTTTTTCTATTTACTTGAAGGCATTAGACATTGGTTGGGAGGCAGCTTTGGAGTGTGATTTTGTAGTCATCCAGTCATGTTTCTGTGATGAATAGGATGTCATCGACTAGGTCAAAGATCTCTGTTGAGTGTTTTGACATGGATCTTGCATTTATTAGATTGCAGTGGAGTTTGTAGGTGTAGTTTGGTTTGGGCTGTTGTTGGGGTCGTCTTCTGATCGGCGTTGGGGTTTCCTTTCTGTTCGATCTCCAGTTGAGGTGTTGGCACGGGCGAATCTGTCGTCGAAAAGTTCTGCCTTGGGTTTTTGTTTTCATCAGGTTCTTCGTCCAAGGATTGTGGGTGCTGCGTGGAAGTTACTCTTGTTTTGGTGATGTAGGGCGTTTGTGTCCATTATGTTTTTTCGAATGTTGTCCATCATTCTGCGTGGTTACGTTAGGTTGTCTGCTGTTGCTGGTTCTTGCGTTGGGTTGGTTTGTTCTGGTGACCGGTTGTTTGCGAGGTATGGAGTTAGATACGATAAGGAATACGTGGGAGGACACAATCCATTCGAAATTGCCACTTTAACCAGTCAAAGGCTTCTACCGCATCCACCAGGGCCGGTGTGCGTGTGTTGACTTTTGATGATGTGGGCGATTCTTTGTGTGTTGTGTCTGCCTTGTATAAAGCCTGACTGAGTTTGGGGAGAAGTTCTAGGCGGTTTGCTAGGATTTTAGTGAAGATCTTGGCGTCTATGAAGGAGCGCAATTGGCCTGTATGAACAGCATAATGTCGGGTCCTTCCCTGGTTTGGGCTAACAAGACAACTTTGACTTCTTCGGTTGAGGGTGATCTCCCATCCCCTAACCCGAACGTGTTGAACAGGTAGGCCAATTGAGGGGCTAGGCCCCTCCTTGAATGTTTTATAAAAAGTCTGACATGAAGCCACCTGGACCCGGGTGTTTATTGGTGGGGAGTGAGGTGATGGCTCTGTGAACTTAATCCTTGGTTATTGCTTTCTCTTGGTCTGTCCTGTCTTGTGCCGTTATTTTTGGCAAGCTGCTTTTTTGCAAGTACTCCAATTGTCCGTTACTCTGGGTTGTCCATTTTGTATAGATTCCCGTAGAATTTCATGAATTCCCTCTTGATGGATGTTTGGTCTTATCTCACCCCCCTCTACACCCCTCCCCCCGGCATTCTGATCTTTAGAATAGGCCTATCTTTCTCCTCTTTCATCAGCATCCTTGCTAGGAGCCGGTCTGCTTTGTTCGCTTTAATATAGTATTTATGTCTGAGATGCATGGGGGGAAACGCTCTGCTCTATGTATGGTTTTGAGTTGGCCTCCGATTGCCCTGAACTCCCTCCTTATCTCCCTGCAGGCCTTGCTGCCATCTTAAGCATGATTATCTTCAACTTGGCCTCTAGGTCCTCCTCTACAAGTCTACATTCTCTGTCCCTCCGGGACTTTATTGCCATTATCATCCCAGGTATTGCGGCCTTGAAAGCATCCGATATTATGAGTGGGCTTACTTCCTGGTCTCGTTGGTTGGGAAGAAGTTTGCTATCCCCTCCCTTAGTTCCCATTCAGGATCTCGTCTTTAAAGATTTGTGCTGGGTATTGCTATCTCCAGAGCTCGGAGGCGTTAAGTGGTTTTTTAACTGTCAGCGTTATTGGGGCATGGCTCCCACCTCTTAACTTATGCTCATCTTTCCCTTGTATATGGGTTTCCTGTCAGGTGATTAGGTCTGGGTTTTCCTTTGTTCTAGTTATTTCTTTTTAATTGCCGAGTTTCGGCCCTTAATGTTCAGAGATGATTTTTAGTGACCTTTCCTTAGCCATTGTTCACGGGTCGTCTGAGTTTTTGCTTTGGGTGATGGGGTGCTTGGTTAGTACAAGACCTGGATCCCCCACCCTTGCTCCTCCATACCCCCCCCTTACTGGGGTGGCTCAACCGGCTCCTAGCCCCTCCAGCTTGCCCTCTTTGGGGTTTGAGTCCCCTCCCTCCCCCAGTGCTCCCCCTTGCAGGTCTTTCCCAACCCATGTGTCAAAAGGAACAAGTTACTTACCTGTAACTGTTGTTCTCCAGCATGGGTCTGGCATGGATTCACATGCTCATGAATATTCCCCGTCGTCAGGCTGGGAATCCTCGGTAAAGAAAAAAACCAGTATCAGTTTTGTTTCTGATCTGTCTTTCGTAGCAATAACCAATCACTGATCTCTGTGTCATACTGACCACAGCCAATGACTGCCCTCTACCTAAGCCCCGTCTCTGGCAGCCATCTTCACATTTGGAAGCACGTGAAGTGGCAGTATGACCAAGTGAAGAGCCGCAGAGGGGTAGGCGGGAGGGTTCGCATGTGAATCCATGCCAGACCCATGCTGGAGAACAACAGTTACAGGTAAGTAACTTGTTCCTTCTCCAGCATGGGGTCTGGCATGGATTCACATGCTCATGAATAAAGAATGCATAGCAGTACACACATGCACAACCACGGGAGGTGGCAAAGGCTCAACATTAAGCATTACATCAAACTCAACATTAAGCATCTTACCTCCTCACCAGGCTCACCTCAGGCAAACAGGTTGCGCAGCACTGCTTGGCCGACCCTGGACTCCTCCCTGGAATCCCGGTCGACGCAGTAGAATTTCGTGAAGGTGTGCGTCGACCTCCACGTAGCAGCCCTGCATATGTCCAGCAGGGGTACACCAGATAGGAACGCCGTGGTAGCTGCGATCGCTCTGGTGGAATGGGCTCTCAGACGGCCAGGCAGCGGTCGGTTTGCCAACCGGTGACAGTACATGATACAGCCGGAGAGCCATCTGGAAATGGAAGCCTTCGAGAGAGCCTTCCCCTGATTGACAGGTCCAAAGTTCACAAAGAGTTGACGTCTTCCGAAAACACTTTGTGCGGTCCACGTAGAACTTTAGCGCTCTAGCCACATCCAGCGAGTGCAAAGTCCTCTCAGCCGGCGGCGACGGGAAGAATGTAGGCAACACCAAGGGTTCGTTGAGATGGAAGTCCGACGGTACCTTGGGCATGAAGGAGGGGTGCGTCCTGAGCACTACCCTCGTTGCGTGAAAAGTCAAGTACGGGCCTTGCAGGAAAGGGCCTGGATCTCTCCCACTCGTCGTGCGGAGGTGATGGCCACAAGAAACGCTGTTTTCCACGACAGGAATTTCAACGGAGCTGAGTGCAGAGGCTCGAACGGAGGTCCCATGAGCTTGGTCAGCACCACGTTGAGCTCCCACGCCGGGGCCGGAGCCTTCACCGGCGGGAACGATCTGAACAGTCCCTTCATGAACTCTTTCACCAGACGATGAGACCACAAGGACGTCCGCCCCGTGGTTCTGGTGTATCGGGAGATCGCAGCAAGATGAATCTTGATGGACGCATGTGCCAGTCCAGCTTTGGCCAGCGTCAGCAGGTACGGCAGTACTTGGGGGGCCGTAATCCGTAGAGGGTTAATCTTCTGTGCGCGGCACCAGACAGAGAACCTCTTCCATTTGTGTCCGTAGCATTTAAGAGTCGAGGACGCCCTGGCCTTTGCAAGAACCTCTCTGCAGTCGGCCGGTATGTCGTATCCTCCAAACTCTAGCGCTGCAGGAGCCAGGCCTGCAAGTTCAGCGATTTCGGGTCGTGGTGGAGGATGGCGCCCCCTTCCCTGGAGAGTAGATCCGCGTCCACCGGCAGCTTGATTGGCGGGGACGCTGACAAGTCCAGAAGGTCCGGGAACCATATCTGCCTCGGCCACATCCTGCACCGTGACCTCTTGAGCTGGTTGACGAGCCGGATTAGCAGTGGCAAAGGAGGGAACGCGTAGAGGAACAGGCCCTCCCAGGGGAACGAGAAAGCATCGCCCATCCTCCTCGCCTGGGGAAACCTGCTGGCGAACCTCCGGCACTTGGAGTTCGTCGCCGTCGCGAACAGGTCGATCTGGGGTGTGCCCCACCGTCGGAAGAGGCGATCCACTAGATCCTGCCGTAGCTCCCACTCGTGGCACGAGCGCAGCTCCCTGCTGAGTGAGTCGGCGATGGTGTTTTTTATCCTTGCCAGATGAAACGGCACCAGAAATATCCTTTGGGCGACGGCCCAATGCCACAGGTCCTGCGCCTCCTTGGACAGTGCTGGGGACCTGGTTCCGCCCCGTTTCCCGATGTAAAACATGGTGGTGGTGTTGTCGGTGAAGATCCTCACCACCTTGCCCTTGAGGGACGGAAGGAAGGACCGGAAGGCCCAAAACACGGCACGGAGATCCAGGACGATGATATGTAGGGATTTCTCCGTCGGGAGCCAAAGGCCTCTTGCGTGCAGATTTTCGGTGTGCGCTCCCCACCCTTCCAGGGAGGCATCCGTTGTCACTGTCTCCTGGTGGGCTGGGGTCTGGAAGTCCATGCCCGCCGTCAGATGCGCGCGGGTGCCCCACCACCGGATCGCTCGTCGGAAACTCTCGTCGAGTGTGATCCTTTCCTCGAAGCTGCCTGTCGTTTGGATCCAGCGCGCGTCCAGGAACTCCTGCAACGGGCGCATCCGGAGCCTGCACATGGGAATGAGGTAGATGCAGGAAGACATCATTCCGAGGAGGGACTTGATGGACCTCACCTTGGCCGCGTCGGCCACCAACATCACTGCACCTTGCCCAGGATGGTCCTGGTCCTCTCCTCTGACGGGGAGGCCAGAAGGGACACTGTGTTGAGCCTCGCTCCCAGAAACAGAGCGTCTTGCGCGGGTACCAGGTGGGATTTGGCGTAGTTCACGGAGAATCCCAGGTCCGTGAGAAGTTGGACGGTCCTTGCCGTGTGAACCACGGCGAGCTCCTTCGTCTTGGCTCGGATGAGCCAGTCGTCCAGGTAGGGGTAGACGTGGACCCCCTCGCGGCGCAGCTGCGCCACCATCGGTGCGAGGCACTTGGTGAATACCCTGGGTGCCGACCGTAGTCCGAAGGGGAGGGCTTTGAACTGGTAATGACGCCCTTGGACCACAAACCTGAGGAATTTTCGGTGCCCCCTTAGAATGGGAATATGGAAGTAGGCATCCTCCAAATCCAACGACAACAGGAAGTCTCCTTCCTCCAGCTGACCCAGGACGTGCTGGAGGGTGACCATCCGGAACTTCTGCGCCTTGATGAACTTGTTCAGACGTCGCAGGTCCAGGATGGGGCGCCATCCTCCCGTCTTCTTCTTCACGAGGAAGTATCTCGAGTAAACTCCGGAGCCCCGAAGCCTCTTTGGGACGAGTTCGATGGCGCCCTTCCTGAGCATCGCTTTTACCTCCAGGAGAAGTTGAGGGACGTGAAGTTCTTTCCTGGCCACGGGGGGGACGCGCGGACACCGTCTCTGGAACTCAAGCGCGTGGCCCCGGGCCAAGGCGTCCAGCACCCAACGGTCGGTGGAGATGGACTCCCACACGCTGACGAAGCTCGCCAGCCGGCCTCCCACCGGGGTGCTTCGGTGGGGGCCCGACCCCACGGCCGGTTCAATCCTGCTTCGACGAGGCTTTGCCGCTTTGACCTCCTTGGCGACGACGGCGGGGTCCGCCAGACTTGCCTCGTCCTCTGTAGGCCTCCTGAGACGACAAGCGGGCCGCTTGACGGTAGGTGGAGAAACCGCCGCCGGAACCTTTGGAGGCGCCCTTGCCTCCGCTGCTCCGAAAGGGCGTCCGTCGTTGTTGCAAAACTCCCAGGGCCCGGGCCGTCTCAGTGTCCGCTTTAATGGCCTGAAGGGAATCGTCCACTGTTTTCCCAAACAGGTTGTTCCCATGGAAGGGCATGTCCAGGACTCTGGTCTGAACGTCTTGACGGAAGTCCGTAGCCTTGAGCCCTCCACGCCGCCTAAGGCAAACGCCGTTGCCCAACTGGCGGAACCCAGTGTCGGCGATGTCCGTCGCAACGGTAATGGCGTGGTCAGAAGCCACCTCACCTTCCTGCAGGATCTCCAGGGCCTCTGTCCTCTTGTCGTCCGGCAGGAAGTCCAGCAGGGGAGCCAGTTTGTACCAAAGCTCCCTGTCGTAGCGGGCCACGATAGCCAAGGCGTTGGCCGCTTTAATCATCGTCGCTGCCGACGAGATGACTCTGCGTCCCATAGCGTCCAATTTCTTTCCCTCACCGTCCGGTGGGGAAGTCGATGTGGAGGCAGCACCCCCCCGCTTTCTTCCTGGCCGCCGCGGAGACGACGGAGTCCGGGGTAGGCTGCGCCCGGAGGCACAGGGGGGCCGTGTCCGGGACCCGGTACTTCTTCTCGTACCGGTCTCTTCTAGCTGGCGTCGTGGAAGGGTTCTTGAGGAGGGTGAGGCCCGCATCCCAAATGTCGTCCAATAGAGGCGTCTTCCTCTTGGCCTCGCGCCGCTGATAAAGGAAACCTTCCTTCTTCTCCTCAGGGCAGAGTTGGAAAAGCTCGGATGCCCTGGTGGGAGGCGACGACGGTACATCCTCGTCGTATACCTCGTCGTCCGTACCCGTATCATCCCCTCGGGTGGACGGGGAGGAGGGCTGGACGGGGCGCGACGGCTGAAAAGGAGGTGGAGGGTGGGTCCTTCTTTTCTTAGTAGGGGGAACACCAGAAGGTCCCGGTTCTGGGTCCCCAGACGGGAGAGGTTCCTCCGTCGGCAACGGTAGTCTCGTCCTTATCTCTGAGCATAAGGACTGTATAGCCAACAAAATGGCCGCCGAGTTGTCTCGCGGCGCTGGCAGAGGGGAATCCGACGGGCTAACAGGGGCCCCGTCGGTACCCTCGGCGATGTCGTCGTCACCTGCGTCGGGATCCATCCCGACGGGTCGGTCTTCTTCCACGAAGAGGCCGTGGCTTAAGACCTCGACCAGTTCCTCCTCCGAGGTTGAGGCCGAATCTACGACGACGCCCTGCCCCCCCCTTTCTCTTCCCCTCGGGGGATTTCACGGGGGTCCTATCGATGGGCACAAAAGAGGACTCCCTCCGAGGTGGTAGGGAGACTCTGAGCCCCGAGGTCGCCACCACTGGTGTAGCCTGCACAGGCTGAGCCAGGGCCGCCGCGACAGTTTGGATAGAGCGCTTGGCCGGATGGATTAAGGCCTTCACCACCTTAGGTGCGCTCACCGCCTTATCCTTGAGGGGGGGGGGGGGGGGGGGGGACACCGCCTCGCTCCCCCTCAGCCTTCGAGCTCGACCGGGGCCTCTCCAGGAGCTTCGCCGGGTGCTCGGTCTTCCTCTTACCCGACCCAGAGCGTTGGCTCGTGGTTGATGGTGCCGGGGAGGGCGCGCCCTGCCTGGTGCCCGTAGAGCCCGACCGTTCGGCGCTCCCGGTGCCAGCGGACTCGCGGTGCTTGGCCTTATGTTGGACCCCCGTCGCCGGGGCGTCCTCAAAGGTCTTAGAAGACCGCTCGGATTTCTTCTTCTCCTCCTCGCCGGACGGGCTCTTCCCTTCTAGCCAGTTGGCGAGACGTTGATGGCGGTCCTTCATGGTCCGCTCCGACATGTTGCCGCAAAACGCACAGTCCTTCTCCACGTGCGTCTTGTCCTCATGTAGGCAGTAGAGACAAAAAGAGTGTTCGTCCTCCTTGAAGACGTTCTGCAGCTGGCATCCAGGGCAGACCCTGAACAGCTTTCCGGGCGTCGAGTTTCCCTTCTCCTGGGCCATGACCGGGCCTGAGAAACTTCTGGAGTCCTCCAAAAGCGTAGCTCGACGAGATCGTCACCCTTGAGGGGCGCAGACGAATCCGACACGGGTCCCCGTTGATCGGATAGAGAGTCGGTGGAGCTTGAGGCTCTTTTGACCGAAAAAAAGAAGTTTTTTGAGAAAAACGTGAAAAAAATAGCACTAACGCTCGAGAGCAATAGCACGAGGATCCCAACACATGAACGTGCGGTAAAAATCTGAAGATGGCTGCCAGAGGCGGGGCTTAGGTAGAGGGCAGTCATTGGCTGTGGTCAGTATGACACAGAGATCAGTGATTGGTTATTGCTACGAAAGACAGATCAGAAACGAAACTGATACTGGTTTTTTTCTTTACCGAGGATTCCCAGCCTGACGACGGGGAATATTCATGAGCATGTGAATCCATGCCAGACCCCATGCTGGAGAACCAAGTGTCCTCCCTCTTCTTTTCCTCCCCCACTGCCTTGCGCCCCCCCCACCCTCCCATGGTGCTTCTTTGCTTCATCCTTATACCTACAGGCTTGCATTTATGTGGCGGAGCCCTTTTCTGGGGATTCGGGTTTCTGTGAAGATTTCTCTGGTGTAGGTCTTGAGCCATTCAGGCCCCTTTTCTTTACTTGCAAGCTTTCCATTGACTCTTGGATTGTTTATTCCCACGCCTTTCTTTTGGTTGGTGCTTTATTAAGCCCCGAGTCGCAGTGAAGGCTGGTTCCACTTCTATGCCAAGGATGTTTGCTCCCTCTATCGAAGTGATTCTCCTTTGCCTGCTTTCGAACTCTAACATGAGGCAGAACGAGAAAGACCATTTGTATTTAAGGCCTCGCTTCATTAGGTCTTGCACTACCAGGCACATCATTCTCCTCTTTATGAGCGGGATCTGGGAGAGGTCTTGGAATAATTGTATTGGGGCACCTTTAAATTTAAGATCATCTGTTCGTCTAGCAGCGGCAAGGACCTTCTCTTTTTCGGTGTACTTGTTCATGGCTACCAGGACGTCTCTTTGTCTTGCTCCGTGTTAGTTTCTTTTTGGCCCCCGTCTATGGATTCGGCAACCAAGATTTTGGCAGGGTCTGCTGCGTCTATTAGGTCTGCGAAAATGTGTTTTAACTGTCTGTGGTAGCTCTGCGTCTCCAAGGATGTTTATCTTCTGTTCTTCCGAGCCACCGTATCGTCCGGCATCGTTACCTCAGCTGCGCGTTGCTGCTTCAGGTGTCCTATTCTGCAGATCTCGGTGAGGGCTGGGAGCCTCTATTGCCGATTATGCTCAGACTGGCTCTGGGGCGCACACGGTTCGTAGTTTCGGTGCAGCAGCCTTTTCTCCCCGTCAATTGATGCCTCCGGAGGTGCGCGCAGCATCTGGCGTTTCACGTTGGGTCCGCTGCAATGTCAGATAGGTGGGACCCTTGCTTCTACACCCAGAATATGTCAATTATTGCCAGGGGAGATGTTTTTCAGCATTTAATCCTGGTTTCTGAGCTGGTGGGGGTGGAGAGCACCTCTTAACGGTTTGCCATATCACAATACATTATTCTTCTTCTGGGCCATTAGGGTTATCGTTTCCTCGGGGTCCAAAACCCTGGGTAACCGGAAACGTCATTTTGCCATTTAAAGGAATACGTTACTTACCTGTAATTCCTGTTCTTCAGCATTGGTATGGAAAAAGTTACTTACCTGTAACTTGTTCTCCAGCATGGGGTCTGGCATGGAGTCACATGCTCATGAATTATAAGATTACTCACCGTAGTGACCACTTTACTCCTAGTCCATAGTCCCCTTTCCTCCATACTTATGGGACTCCTCCATCCTTTGGGACGGGACCGGAGCACTTTGTAAAAAGCATCACTTTTTTCAGAAATGTGTCCTTTTTACACGGGGTACCGCATGCAGCTGTATCCCCGCCCTTCTTAGCTCCGCCCAGTGCATCACCCATCAGTCCTTTTCTATCACCAGGTCAGAGACCTTTAAGCAATAACAGAGGAACCTTATTAGAGGGGACGGCGTATGGAGGAAAGGGGACTATGGACTAGGAGTAAGGTGGCCACTACGGTGAGTAACCTTATAATACTCCTATGTTGAGATTCCCAAGCACTCCTTACAGGAACTACGGGTGGGTGGAAACCCCCTACTGAAACAGGTTTTTCAGCACAGCCTGGCCAAACTGAGCATCAGATTTAGAGCTCAAGTCCAAACAGTAATGTTTACAAAAAGCCGATGGGGAGGCCCAAGTAGCTGCTTTCGCGATGGTCTCCCAGGGGACATTTTTGAAAGGCAACAGCAGCTGCCTTGGCCCGTACCAGATGTGCATGAATCCCTTTAGGAGGCTGGAGACCCTGGACAGTGTAAGACTCCGTAATACAGGCAGCAATCCGTCTGGCGATGGTTGCTTCGGAGGCCTGCTTACCCTGTGGATTACCAAAAGTCACCAATAGTTAAGAACTCCTAAATTCAGATGTTCTGTCCCGATGGAACTTAAGAGCTCTTCTACCATACAGGCAATGTAAAACCCTTTCAGCTTCCGAAGCCGGGTTTGGAAAGAAGACAGGCAGGGAGATTGATTTAGATGGAAATCAGAAACCACCTTTGGTAGAAAGGAAGGATTTGTCCTCAGGACAACCTTATCCTTGTGGAAAACCAAGAAGGGATGCTCCACCGAGAAAGCTTGGAGCTCACTCCCACACCTTGCCGAAGTAACGGCGACCAAGAAGGACATTTTCCACGAAAGGTGTTTAAGATCTACCGTAGCCATTGGTTCAAAAGGCTTATGGCACAAGGCCGTAAGGACCACGTCCAGATCCCACGTCGGATGCGGATTGCGAACAGGAGGGTAAAGACGCATTAGACCCCGCAAAGTGCCTTTTAACCACTGGATCTGACAGTGAAAAAGAGCACTGATCCGTGTAAAGATAGGCAGCAACAGCCGAAAGATAAGTCCTGCATGAAAGGACATGAATGCCTGACTCTGCTAGATGAGACAAAGGACAGTACCGTATCGATCGTAGCCACCCTAGGGTCCAGTTGCTTGGCTAAGCACCAATGGCTGAACCAAAGCCATTTGTTTCTGTATTGAGACCTCGTTGAGGACTTCCTGGCTGCCTGAATAACGTGCATGTTTTCAGCAGACAGGTTGAGTTGCCCTAAAGATCTGAACTCAGGCACCATGAAGCCAAGCTGAACGATTGAGCGGAGGGGTGCCACAGCTGTCGATCTCTCTGGTGAAGCAGGTCGGGGATCAACGTAAGCCTGATCGGTGCACACACCGACAGATGTTGAAGCTCTGAAAACCATAACCTGGCCGGCCACCACAGAGCTATGAGCAGAAGAGAACAGTTCACTGTTCCTCAGCTTGCAAATCGTCAGATGAATCAGAGGCAGAGGCGGAAAAGCATAGGCCCTCATGTGCCAGGGAATCTCGAGAGCATCTCCCAGCGCGTTTCTGGAGGCATACAGAGGAAGCTTCTTGTTTGCCGACGTTGCGAAGAGTTCCACTTCCGGAGTGCCCCAACACAGGAAAATCTGTAAGAGGACCTCCGCTTTCAATTCCCATTCGTAGCTGACCATTGTTTGTCCGCTCAGGGCATCTGCCATAACATTCAGCTGGCCCGGGATGTGTACAGCCACAACCCAGATGCCATGCTGAACCGCCCATTCCTAAATCTAAATTGCAAGATCCACAAGAGCAGGGGACTTGGTGCCCCCCTGCTTGTTGATGTAAAACATGGACACCACATTATCCATGCAGACGCGGACCACTTTGTTGGCAATGACCGGTCTGAACGCCTTGAGCACCAGGAAGATCACCAGAAGCTCCAGATGATTTATATGAAGGTCGGAGACTTGAAGGTCCAATGTCGCACCCAACCCCAGAAGGGAAGAGTCCGTTGTGATTGTCATCATCGGAGCGAGTTCCTGAAAACACTTGCCCACCGACAGGATGCTAATAGGACGACCACCACTCCAGGTCCACTCTCATGAAAGCTGGAATCGATACGACATGCATTACTTACCGTAATAGCATTTCTGATTGTATCTGCTTATTCACATGCTGTGCATATGGTCCGACATCCAGTGGTAACCGCGGAGTATTGCATCTGGTCTTTCGGGGCCGAAACGGGACGTCAGCATAGGCGTGTCCGTAACACTATCCCGATCGTGACGTGTAGTGTACCCAAAATCCCTCACGCGCCGAGGTCCCTCCGATTGTATTTTTTCTGCCACGAGGGAGCCCAAGGCTATAGTGAGTGAGTACATAGAGAGAGGGAAAGTAGTAAGACGTCTATGTTCCTTCCACCCCGAGCAGGGAGGTAGGGTGGGCGAATGTGAATCTAAGCAGATACAATCATCAGAAATGCTATTTCGGTAAGTAATGCATGTCTTCTGATGTAATCTGCTTAGAATCACATGCTGGTCATAGACTAGCAAGCAGTACCCAGAGTTGGAGCTGGGTTGTGAGAAGGAACAGTAGAGAAAAGATGTCTTAGTACTGCTTGTCCCACCTGAGAATCAGACCTAAAATGAGTGTCTAGGCAATAGCGTTTTGTAAAAGTCTGTACAGAACTCCAGGTTGCCGCTTTGCAAATGGACTCAAGGGGAACATTTGCAATGAATGCTATGGATGCCCCAATGCCCCGAGTACAATGTGCTCTAGGCTTGAAGGGCAGTTCTCTTTTAGCAAGAGAGAAACAGTGTGATGCATTTGACAATCCACCTTGAGATAGCTGATTTAGAGAAGGATCCCCTTCTCTACCAGCTGCCACTGAAACAAAAAACTGGTTTGTCTTCCTCAGTGGTTTCGTTCTTTCCAGGTAAAACATGACTGCCCTGCACACCTCTAGTGTGTGTAGGCTTCTTTCGGCCATGCTAGTGGGATTCTGCAAAAAGGTAGGTAGTTCAATCGATTGGTTCACATGGAACTTGGAGATGAACTTTGCCGCAAATCTGGGGTGAGTGTGCAGAACCACCGTATCCCTGTGGACTGTAACAAAAGGGGTCTAGAACAGAAAGTGCCTGTAGTTCGCTAACCCTTCTAATAGAAGTGAAAGCCACTAGGAAGGCCGTTTTATAGGTCAGTTCTTTCAGACTTGCCTTATGGATAGGCTCAAAGGGCGCTCCCATGAGCTTGGTTAAAACCACATTTAGGTCCCATCCAGGAGCTGGGTGAGAAATGGGAGGATAAATCCTCTTAACCCGTTCCATAAAGGCTTTAATCACCGGTATCTTCCACCACAACACTTTGTTGTGGTGTAGGCTGGCAGGGCAGCCAGATAAACCTTTAGGGAATTGAAGACTAACCCAGAGTCCAACAGGTGGGTTAGATACAACACAATGTGTGTGGGTGAGCAATCGATGGGATTGACGCCCTTGGAATTGCACCAGATGACAAACGTTTCCATTTGCTGGCATAGCAATAACGTGTGTTCAGTTTCCTAGCTTCCCCGAGTATGTCCATGCACCTCTGAGGGAGCTGTAGGTGTCCAAAATCTGACTTCAAGCTGCTAAATTCAGAGTTTGTGGGCATGGGTGTAGGGTCTCCCCCTGTCCCGAGACATGTTATACGGGCAGGGTAGTTTCACTGGTGGGGGAGAGGGACATTTCCATTAGATGAGCGAACCAGGGTTGGTGGGCCCACATGTGGGCCACCAGTATCAGGTTAACTGGTTCATCTTGTGCACTATCTTGATGAGAAGGGGAGACCGGGGGGGGGGGGGCAGAGCGTAGACAAATTTCCCTGACCATGTTATCCAGAGACCGTTCCCCTTGGTTCTGGGGTACCTGGAGGCATAATCTTGGCATTGGGCGTTCTCCTGAGTAGCGAACAGGTCGATCTCTGGGAAACCCCATTCTGCGAAGACGTTGGACACAATGTCTTCGTGTAGCCGCCATTCGTATTCTTCGGGCAGAGGGAAATCTCTGCTGAGTATGTCTGCCAAAAGATTGAGTTCCCCTGGAACATGTTGGGACAACAGAAACATCTTGTGTTTGAGAGCCCATATCCAAATGTTTTGGGACAGCTTGGATAGCCCTGCAGAGTGAGTGCCCCCGTTTTTTCAGGTAATACATGGCTGTAGTGCTGTCTGTTAGAATCAGCACCGTCTTCCCCTGTAGTTGCACCTGAAAGGCCTTCAAACCCTTAAACACTGCTTATAGCTCCAGTAAGTTTCTATGGTTGGACTCTACTTGAGGGGACCACCCTTCGTGCGCTGTTTGCTAAAGCAGGTGAGCCCCCCCCACCCTGTGAGAGATGCGTCTGTAGTGAGAGTGGCTTCCACTGCAGGGGTGGTGAAAGTCTTCCTCTTCAAGAGGTTTTCTCTTGACCACCACTGCAGAGAGAGAACAAGGGCTGGCGAGACAACTACCAGATCTTCCCATTGTACGCTGGCCTGACACCACTGGCTGTTGAGCCACTCTTGCATGGGACGCATGCGCAGCTGTGCGTGGGGAACCAAGTGACGCCATCATTCCTAGCAAGCGCATGGCCTTGCGCACCGTCACCTCCCGACTGGCCACATATTGAGGGATCTGAAAAAGCATGTTCTGAACCCTCTCGTTGGAGGGAAGACAAGACCGTCTTCTTTCCGAATTAGAGCTCCCAGAAATTCTTTTGTTTGACTGGGGACTAGATTGGATTTCTTTTAGTTGATTGAGAAACCCAGACTGAAGAGAAGATCTACTGTTTTTTGGGTGTTTGAAAAACATGTGTCGAATGAGTCTCCCGTGATGAGCCAGTCGTCGAGGTAAGGGTAAACTGGGACTGAGTCTGCGCAGGTGTGCTGCAGCCACTGCCAGGACTTTGGTAAACACCCTTGGCGCTGAGGCGATGCCGAAGGGGAGTACCTTGAATTGGTAATGCCTGTCCTCCATCATGAACCTTCGATATTTCCTGTGCGCTGGCAACATTGAAATATGAAAGTATGCATCTTTCATGTCCGATGTTGCCATGTAGTCCCCTTGTTTCAGTAATGGGATCACCTCCTGTAGTGTTACCATGCAAAACTTCTGGGGTTTTATGAACTTGTTCGCTGGGCGCAGGTCTGTCCAGAAGCTGTGGCTCCTCTGGGATTGGGGCCTCTACCTCTGCCGCGCGTTTCTGACCCCTTGCAGGGTAGTATGCGGTGCTTCCCGAAGTTTGTCCTGTGTTGAAGTTCCCCGTGGCAAAGTTTTGACCAGCACGAGCTAGCCCTCGAAATGACCGCCGACAGTTATTACCTCTCTGGGGGGAAGGTTTTTGTGTGATCTGTTGTAGAGACTTAAGAGTCTCATGCTCTTTCTTAACTGTTTCCAAGGCCTCATCCACCGCTTTCCCGAAGAGGTTAGATTCCTCAATGGTATTATTGATGAGGAAGGCTTGTGTTTCCGGTTTAAAACCTGAAGCACGGAGCCAAGCGGGTCTTTTAAGTAGGGTTCCTTGGGCAAGAGACCTGCCCGCTATTTCCGCAGTGTCCAGGGTGTTTTTGATCACATGCTGGTTAACTTGTCTTCTCTCGATTACAATGGAGAGAAGCTTGGATTTGGCGGGTTCAGGAACCTCTTGGAGGCCTTCCTGAAGCAGGTTCCACTGAGCATGAGCATAGCTTGCCAATAGTGTGGCATTATTAGCAATATGCGTAGTGTGACAGCCGAAATGACTAGTTGGCCTAGAGCATACAGTCTTTTGGATTCCTTGTCCGGAGGCGCTTCCCCCGTGGCAAGGGGTACTCCTGCCCTTTTCTGGGTGGTAGTCCCTACCAATGAAAAGTATAGAGGGTCGGAGGGGGAAGGGCGAACTAGTTTTTCCACTCTTGGGTTCACTGCCCGAGTTTCAGCTGGTGATACCAATGAGGGGGGCTAACCTTCTCTTGATAGAAGGAGGGGGATGGCTTGGCTAGATGGAGGCTTCTCCCTTAAGGATATCCTCTAAAAATCCTGCTAAGGCACAGCCTCTTGAGTGGAGATTTGAAAGTATTCAGCTGCTTTTTTCAACATGGAGTTGAAGGCCATTTGGTCATCTACAGGTGAGGCCTGGCGAGCCGGAGTGGATGGAGGAGAATCGAGGCACAAAACATCAGTGTCCTGATCTTGTATTTGTATTTATTTTGTTTATATAGCACATTACACCAAAACGCTGAACATTTTAACAGGATACATAAAACAATAACAGTAGAAGCAAAATTACAATAATGTATCAATCCAACAAAACAGTGAGAAGAGCAATTAAACTGGAGGGAAGAGAGCTGCGCAGTAGAACTGAGAGGGAGAGGGAGGGGTGAGGAGGAGAAGGGGGAGGGAAGGGGAAAAGGGTGAGAGTGGGGAGGAGGGAGAGAGGAAGGAGATTATCAGGGGGGAAAAGGAAGGAGGGGGAGCATGGAGGGGGGGAAGGGGTTTCATGGCAGTGAGTGGAGAAGGAGAGATTTAAGGGATGTGCGGAAAGAGAAGAAATAGAGCAGATAGAGAGAGGTAAGGAGTTCCAGTGCATGGGGGCAAGGAGCTGGAAGGAACGGAAGCGGGAGGGGGCACAAGGGGATGGAGGAACGGTGAGAAGGAAGTGGTCTGCAAAACCAAGGGAGCGGGAGGGAGTGTAGAAAGAGGGAGGAGAGATAAGGGGGAGCAAGACCATGGAGAGATTTAAAGACTAAGCAGAGGAAATGAAATTTAAGATGGGAGTGAAAGGGGAGCCAGCCAAGGGAGGAAAGGGAAGCAGAGATGAGTCACAGGAGGTGAGGAGACAGGGTACTGACGTCAGAATGGTAGATAGATTGGGGGTAGGGGGCGAGATGGGAATTTGGTAGTCCAAAGAATTAGGAGGAGCAGTAGAAGAGGCGAGAGAAGATAAGGGAGGAGATTAGAAGTTTAGTAGCATGGAAGGTGAGATAGGGGCAGACTTTGCAAATGTTAAAGAGGTGGTAACGACAGGCACGAGAGGTGAGAGAGATGTTGGGAAAAAGAGGAGTAAAAGTGACTTCCTAAATTGCGAGCATGTGCAGAGATAGGAAGATTAGAAGGAGGAAAGTGAATGAAAGGTGGAGGAGCGGGAATAGAGTTGGAGGGGAAGAATAGGACTTCAGTCTTGAGCGAGAGAAAGCAAGAAGACATCCAGTTTTTTATGGCGGAAAGACAGGAAGAGAGTCTTCTGATCTGAGTCTTATGATCTTGCTGTGTAGATGGGTCCGTTCCATCCTGCTGGGTTTCTTCCTAGTTGTCTGTGGTACCCTGCTGTTCCTCTTCATAGTTCTCCAGAAATGAAGCTTCTTCCTCTTCATTATAAATGTCCCTATATCTGTCCATGTGGACAATATTTTCCTGCTGGACGGGGACAGAAGACTGATCATCTTGATAATGAGATGGAAAATGGAGGCTTAGCTCTACCCGAGACCTTTTAGGGGATGGATGATCAGAAAAACTGATAATCTTCTCCAGCCGATCCATACACCCTTCGAATTTCTCTAGTCCATTTAGAGGACCCAGGCAGGCCTATGGGTGGAAAAATGTCGTTTTCTGCCCTACGGCGTCGAAAAGAGTCTCTTAGGGTGTCGGAAAGAGGCTCTTGACTATCTTCATACGAATCATAAGAATCGGGATCTAAAACCGGATCTGAAGATTTTTCCGCGGCTTGTCCCATGACTTTAGGCGGAACCGGGGTAAGACTGACTGCCGCCGTAATTCTTTCGATGCGGTCTTTGAAAATCTTCCGAAGATGAAAGTGCGTCCAGCCCCGATTGTGCGGAGGAAAGGACTGATGGGCGATGCGCTGGGCGGAGCCAAGAAGGGTGGAGTTACGGCCGCGTGCGGTACCCGGCGTAAAAAGAGAGGAAGGACACATTTCTGAAAAGTGTTATGCTTTTTACAAAGTGCTCCAGTCCCGTCCCACAGGACGGAGGAATGTCTCATAAGTATGGAGGAAAGGGGACGGGACGTAGCAGTATAAAGAATACATAGCAGTACATACACAACCACAGGAGGTGGCAAAGCTCATCAGCAGCAATTATTCTTAACCCCGGACCAGGCTCACCTACAAGCAAACAGGTTGCATAGCACTTCCTGGCCCACCCTGCACTCCTCTCTGCAATCCCTGTCGAAGCAGAATTTTGAGAAGGTGTGCATAAACCTCCACGTAGCAGCCCAGCAGATGCAGAGCAGGGGCACACCAGACAGGAACGTTGTTGCAGTGATCGCTCTAGTGGAATGGGCTCGAGTCAGGCAGCGGTCGGTTTGGTGACAGTGCGTGATAAAGCTGGAGAGCCACCTGGAAATTGAAGCCTTGGAAAAAGCGTTCCCATGGTTCACAGGACCAAAGTTAACGAAAGTTTGAGACGTCTTCCGGAAACTTTGTGCGTGCCACATAAAACCTCAGAGGAAGCACCACATCCAGCGAGTGCAAAATCATCTCAGCCAGCGACAAAGGCGTCGAAAAAAACACAGGCAACACCAAAGGCTTGTTGAGGTGGAATTCCGACTGAACCTTTGGCATGTGCATCTGCAACACCACCCTCGCCTCGTGCAAAGTCAGATAAGGCCGCATGCAGGACAGAGCCTGGATCTCACCTACCCTCCTGGCAGAGGCGATGGCCACGAGAAAAGCCATTTTCCACGAAAGGAACTTGAGCAGGGCTTCAGGCATAGGCCCGAAGACCCACCCGCCCCCCATGAGCCTTGTCAGTGTACCACGTGGAGTTCCCACACCGGGGCGGGCGCCTTCACAGACGGGAACTATCTGAACAGTCCTCTGAGGAACTCCTTGACTAGACGGTGGGGGTCCGTCCCGGAGACCTGTTGTAGCAGGAGATAGCCACCAGATATGATATGGCATTTATAACGCACCTATACACAAGTGTTTCAAGACGCGACAAGGGAGGGGGAACAGAGGGAAGACAGACAATGATCCTACTAGGCCAGGTGTCATTCAGATCGTGCAAATGCATGGGAAGGGGGAAGTGGGAAAGTGCGGGGGATGGAGAGGAACAGTGCAGTACATGGGATAATAGAATAAACAATAAGTAAAAGTACGACCAGCCAAGTGCAAGAGTAAGTGCAGACATCAGGTGTCAAGTGCTGGTAAAGGGACTGTAGGGATACAGAAACAGTCCAAGAGCAGAGGTTGCCACGGAGGCAGTGCAACCTGGGCCCGAGATCAGAAGTTGGCCAGGTAACCAGTGCAGTTTCAGTCAGGAAGTCAGCAGGGGAGAGGAGGAGAAAAAGCAGAAGCAAAGAGAAAGGTTTTGAGGTGCTTCCGGAACCAGAGATGATTCTCAAGTTTCAGGGAGGTTGTTCCAGAGGGAGGCCCCAGCTGAAGAAAGATCTACCAACAACTCGTCACTTGGAGAAGTGACTGACCCTGCGGGAGTTGGAGGCTGATGAGTGAAGAGCTTGAGAAGGACGATATTTATGAAGAGAGCTCAAGGTATTGAGGCCCCAGAAGGCATTGTGGACAATGCAGAGGGTTTTGAAGTTAATCCGCACAGCCACTGGGAGCCAGTGCAGAGATGTCAGTCCTGGACAGATACAATCCCTGGGCTTGAGTCCAAGGACAAGTCTCGCAGTCCTGTTCTGAATGAGTTGCAGAGGGCAGAGTAGAAGCAGGCAGATTTAGAAAGAGGCTGTTGCTGTAGTCCAGCCTAGAGAGAACCAGAGCTCTGGACGCAGTGAGCTTCTGGGGGAAGGAGAGGAAAGGAAGAATACCTCTGAGGAGGTGCAGCTGGTAGTGTGACTTTTTAGAGACTTCAGATGTGAGGAGAGAAGGAGAGTGTGGAGTCGAAGATGACCCCAAGGTTTTTAGCCTCACAGGAGGGAGCAGGAAGAGGGCCAAGAGAAGCCAGCCAGAGAGTGACAGGAAAGGAGGGAGCGGGTGTGCCAATGAGGAGAAGCTCAGTCTTACTAGCATTAAGGCAAAGATCATTGGCGGCACAACATCTCCTGGATGGCGGACAGTCAGAGTTGAGAGAGGGAGAACAGGTGGTTGAGGGTAGCCTGAAAATGAGGAGTGTCATCCTCATAGCACTGGAAGTTGGGGCAGAGCGCTGCAATGCATTGGGCAAGGCGTGCCAGGTATTGGTTGAACAGCCAGGGAGAGAGGTTAGACCCCTGGGGAACACCACAGGTAGAGATGGAGAAGAGGAAGGACCCAAGTTGAACCTGGGAGGGTCGATCAGAGAGGAAAGAAGTCTGCCACGTCAGGGTCTGACCGGAGATACCTAGGTTAACGCAGAGACGGTTGAGCAGGATGGCATAATTGACAGATGCACCTTGATGCGGCGTGATCCAGCCCCGCCTTGGCCAAAGACAAGTACGGAAGAACCTGAGGGGCCGTGACCCTCACTTTTGATCTTCTGCGTCCAGCACCAAGTTGCGAAATGCTTCCACTTGTGCCCGTAGCATTTATGATTAGACAACGCTCTGGCCCGGGCAAGGACCTCCCTGCAGTCCGCCGCCAGCTCGTACCCTCCGAACTCTAAGGCTGCAGGAGTCAAGCCTTCAGGTTCAGTGATCCTGGGTCACGGTGTAGGATTACACCTCCTTCCCTGGTGAGTAGATATGTGACCACTGGTAGCTTGACTGGAGGCGACATTGACGGGCTGAGAAGGTCCGGGTAATAAATATGGCACAGCCACCCCGGGGCAACGAGGATCATCCTGCACCGGTACCATTTGAGTTGACCGATGACTTTGAGCAGGAGCAGCAACAGGGACTGGGGGGACGCATCCCCCCCTTCCTCTCCGGTTGGTGGAACCTGCTGGCGAATCTCTGGCATTTGGAGTTAGTCGCTGTCGCAAAACAGGTCACTCTGGGGTCTGCCCCATCTGAGGAAGAAGCTGTCCACTTGATAAATCAAATCAAAATCCTGTCGAAGCTCCCACTTGTGGCAAGAGCAAAGTTCCCTGCTGAGCGAGTCGGTGATTGTGAAAAGGAATGAGGAACATCCCCTGGGCGACAACCCAGTACCACAAGTCCTGCGCCTCTCTGGAGAGCGCTGGGGATCTGGTTCCCCCCTGCTTCCAGATGTAGAACTTTGTGCTGGTATTGTCCGTGAAGACCCTCACCACCTTGCCCTTGAGGGACGGAAGGAATGACTTGAGCGCCCAGAACACTGCCCGCAGCTCCAGCACATTGAGGTGGAGGTCTTTCTCCTCCAGTAGCCAGAGGCCTCGGAGGTGGAGACGTCGGGTGTGGGCTCCCCAGCCCTCCAGGGACACGTCCGTGGTGACCATCTCTTGGTATGGGGGACTCTGGAAATCCATGCCCCCAGCGATGTTAGAGCATACACCCCACCACCTCATCTCTCGACGGAACTCCTCGTCGAGCACAATCCAGTCTGCGAAGCTTCCGGACACCGGGACCCACTGAGCGTCCAGTAATTCCTGAAGGGGCTGCACCCTGCAGAGTTTTATCAGGTAGATACACGACATCATGCCGAGCAGTGACTTGATGGTTCGTACTGTGGCGATAGTCAGTGCCAACAGCTGTTGCACCTTGCCAAGCATGGCCGCTATTCTCTCCTCCGAGGGGGCCGCCAGGCAGGAGACGGGGGGGGGATGGCAGGGGCCAGGCGCATCACCCCCAGGACATGCTGTTCCTGGGGGTGTTGCGCCTGGCCCCTAGGAACAGCGTGTCCTGGGATGGAATCAAGCAGGACTTTGGATAGTTCACTGAGAACCCCAGATCTGTCAGCAGCCGGGCGGTCCTGTGTGTGTTCGACCAAGATCTCCCTTCACTTGGCCCTGATGAGCAAGTCATAGAGGTACGGGTACACGTGTATCCCTTGCAGAAGTTGATGGGCTGCCACTGGTGCCAGGCACTTCGTAAACACCCTGGGCGCCGACTTCAGACTGAAGGGGAGGGCCTTGAATTGGTAGTGCTGACCTTGTACGATGAAGCACAGGAACTTCCAATGCTTCTCATGAATGGGGACATGGAAGTGGGCGTCCTCTAGATCCAGCGGTCAGGAAATCCCTTTCCTCAAGTTGGCCAGGCACGTTTTGCAACATGACCATCTTGAAATTTTGGGACTTGAGGTACTTGTTTAGCCACTGCAGAACGAGAAAGGGCCTCCAGCATACTAAGAAGTATCTAGAGTAGACTCCAGAGCCCCGGCATCGTCTTGGAACCAGCTCCATCGCCCCTTTTCTTAGCATGGCACGTACTTCCTGCAGGAGCAGAGGGATGTGCTGCTCCTGCCGGGCCACCGGGTACACCGGTGGTATACGCGGACACTTCTGCTGGAGCTCTAGAGTGTGTCCGTGGGCGGGAGCACCCAGCACCTATCAGTCGGTGGATATCTTTTCCCACTTGCTGATTAAGCCTGCAAGCCGACCTCCCAATGGGTTGCATGGGGGGGGGGGGGGCCCCGACATCCTGGCTGGTTCAATCCTACTTTGGGGGCTTTGTGCCACCCTGGGAGCAACTACGAGGGCCACCTCCGAAGGCCTTGGAACAACCCATGTAGGCCTCCTGGGTCATGCAACAGGAGGGTTGGCGGTATGAGGATGATCCCCCGCCAAATCCCTTTGACGATCTTCCGGATTTACCTCCCGAGGCACGAAACTAAGCCATCAACCACGAACACCGAATCATGCTGGGGGACTTCAACATCTGGTTTGAAGACGGTCACGCCAACTCCCAAAAATCACTGATTGAACAACTCACAACCATGAAACTACGACAACTAGTCAGCCAAAGGGGCAACACACTCGGCAGGACACACCCTTGATGCAATTTTCACCAAGGAAAAACTCATCACCACGGCACCGCCAATACAAATACTGTGGAGAGACTATCTCATCATCCCATTCGTGATTACTCTGCCTACCCAAGTCTGCATCCAACCTCATACAACCACCTCAAAAAGTAACTGGAAACATGTCAAAGAAAGCAACCTATTCGAACTGGAGTCAACCAAACCCAGAACTAGAGCTAGCAGACCTAGACGGAAAAACGGAGCTACTACACAAATGGATTGCAGACACAATTGACAAGACCGCCCCCAGATAAACCATTCACCCCATCTAAAAAAAGTGCAATGGCAAAATGGTTCAACCCACTATTAAGCACCATGAAAAAGGAAAACAAAAAAGATGGAACTGGAATGGAGGAAAGAATACAACCCAGACAAAAAAAAACACTGTTCCAGAGACAAATCCGCGCATACAAGAAGGAAATTCAAAAGGTGAAGAGAAGGCATTACGATGACAGAATCACCAATGCCACTAACACACAAAAAGAAATGTTTAACATCATTAAAGAGATGAGAAACCCACCAGGCGGTGACAACACCCCCAACCCCCCCCCCCAGAGAAACTATGCAACGACCTGGCAGACCACTTCAAGAAAAAAAAAATCAATGACATCCGACAAACCATACAAAACATATCAACCAACCCCAACATACTACCAAGCGAACCTGTCACAGAACCTCAGCACAAACTCAAACTTCCCTGAAATATCAGCAGAGGCATTCGCAATGCTGGTAAAACACAGCAAGAAAGCTGGATCACCCATGGATCCCTGTCCCCCGGACATCTACAAATCGATACTCGCACAAGGAACGCCAGCAGAATACTACAGAAACCTTCTGAACCTATCACTAGCAACGGTACCGAGGACCTTCAAATCAGCATATATCAAACCACTTCTGAAAAACACAAGTGGCGACGTAGAAGACCTCTCCAACTACAGGCCGATTTCAAACATTCCCTACCCGGCAAAACTGGAAACCTATGTATATAAACTAACCAAAGAACACGTAGAAAAACACCACCTGCTAGACCAAGCGCAAGTCAGTTTCAGACCCGCAAGAGGAACGGAAACAGCACTACTATCCATCTGGGACGACCTAAAAACTAACGCAGACTTGAACACAACCTCAGCCCTTACTCTACTCTACCTCTCCGCAGCCTTCGACACAGTTAGTCATGACACGCTAGCCAAAAGACTAGAAGACATAGGCATAGGCATAACAGACACCACTACACTGGACTAAATCATTCCTAGCAGACAGAACAGAAACCGTATGGATTAAACCCTTCAAATCCACTCCAAGAGTTAACGAATCGAGTGCCACAAGGATCCTCACTATCTCCACTGTACTTCAACATCTACCAGACTCTGGTTATCAGAATCTTCAAAAAGTACAACACCACATGCTACAACTACGCAGATACTCAAATTATCTAAAAAACCAAGACACCCAAGCCGACCACTCAACCCTAATCAAGTGTCTAAAAGAAGCCTTCAACTGCATGACTACCAACAACCTGAAAATAAACCCAGGAAATACAGAAATCATGATCATATCCAAAGACCAAGAGAACAAAACCGCCATCCCGTGGCCAACGGAAATGGGATCCGCACCATCACCATCTAAGGTAAGGTAGTAAAAAATCTGGGAGTCCTGATGGACAGCACCCTAACCTTAGAACCACAAATAAAAGCAACAGTCAATAAATGCTTTTTCCTCATCCACACGGAAAGAAGAATCCTACCATTCCTCTCCTTCACACACAAAACACTCACTATCGTCGCGCTCATCATGTCAAAAATAGACTATGCAAACAGTCTATCTTGGAATACCAGAATACCTCCTGAAGAAACTACAACGGATCCAAAATACAGCAGCCAGACTACGCCTCAAACTATCAAGAAGAGAACATATCACTCCTGCCCTAAAGACACTACACTGGCTCCCAGTAAAACATTGCATCACCTTCAAAACAATGTGCATAACGCACAGGGCAATCAGTGGACAATCTACACGCCAACTGGACAAGTGACGCCGGGTAGAGTGGAACACAGGCGACACCCAGGGAGACGTAGTTAATAACACCACCCTACACCTGCACTCGCCCCATAGTTACCACCAGGTACCACAGTGTTGTAGAACTGTCGGGATATTGGCAATCACCACATTAGCTGAGCTGTGGACACTGGCAGGTGCACTGGCCGTATGAGCGGGAAGGGAAGACAGGTAGGGCTGTGAGGGAGGCTGGGGGAGGAGGGGCCCAGATGTGAAAGGGACCCTGAAGGCCGGATGGTCCCAGATCAGGACAGAGACGAAGGGATGCTCCCGAACCCCATCTGGGGAGATTACAGAAGACTGGCGCCTCAATTCAGGATAGATATGCCAATTGCTAACCCAATTGCATTAACAATGTCCCCCCTCTGCATACACCTCTCAAACTCCAAACAACCACAAACCTACAGCACAACAAACCGCACAAACTTCACTACACTGCAATAACAAAACAAAAACACAGACTCGCACAACGGTACACGACGACTGCCGGCCGCAAACAGCCCAGGCCCAGCCAACGGACCCACCGGGCTGAGGCCGCCAACAGCACATCACTGCTCTCTTGCACTTTTCCAGCTTCCTCCCTCTAACCCCCCACCCACCCTTTTTCAGAGCCGTCAGAGCGCCAGGGGACAACTCCGGTGGTGATAGTGCGCGGTATAAATGTCCTTTAACATTAACTCAAACACATTGCTCAGTCTGCAGCTAGAGCAGAGCTTGAAGAGAGAACCTCAACCGTCGTCCCCCTCTGACATGGTACAGCGTGCCGTGTTGGCCCGATGGCCTTCTGGAATCTTTGATGAAAATTTGACGATTCTTGCCATTGACGGGCGACAAAAGACGCATGGATCACTGCTTGCCCGTCAAAGGAACGAAAGAGCACACAGGCTCTATTCGACAAAAATCAACTTTTTACTGAAAAAGCATGAACAATCGTAGTTCAGCTGTTGAGAATTCTCAAGTGCCAATTCCTTAGAGACCTGGAGCAACTTTGCTGGATTTGGGGACTTTTCATTTTTAACCTGGAGAGAGTGAGACACTTTTTCCCCACTCTCTAATGTATTTTTAATGTGATTTGAACTCTAGTTTCTTTGTTAAGTATGGAGTCTGTCAGGGCTGGCTGGAGTAGGTGGTCTGGTAGCAGGAAAGGGCCTGTACATAGAATAGGAAGCTCTTTCCTTAAGTATAAACATTGTGGGTTGCCCAAGTCAAGATGGAGAGAAAGAAACCTTATCTGATTGGTTTAAGGAACAATATGTTTGCTTTGTCTGATTAGTGGAAGGATAATGGGTTGGATTCTTGGGAGGTGAGCAAGATTCTAAACTGCATTTCACCCATAGTAATTCAGTGGCTGGTTGTACATTAATTAAGCTCCTTAAATAAGGCCTTTCCATAGCTCAGAGAATCCACTAAAGTAAGAAAACTGATTGCAGTGCCTGTGAGAACTTGACATCAGGTGGGATTGTTCCTTTAAAAAGTTCATAAACTGTCACAGAGAATGTTCAATCTAAAGTGATATGTACGTTGTGAAAGAGAAACCTTGAGACAAGAGAATAAGGAGGAGACATGAATAACTGATGCAAAAAGAGAGAAGACATACATATGTAATTTTTTTTCGTGTAAAAGGTTTAGTCAAAATGTTAACTCAAGTTTCAATACTTAAGGAATTCAACTGATTTGAAGCTGTTTAATGACTGTACAGTGTGGATTATGTAAACACTTTTTAAAGCAATAAGTAAAAAGAAATACGACTGTGCGACAAGTTTGTAATGTTTTGCGCATGTTGAAATTTCAAACTGCATTAGCGCGAGTTTTCGGATTTTAGCAGCGTCGTTCATGAAGCGCGTGTGCAGTGTACGATAGTGCACAAGATCACTTTTAAAGGAAAACTGCGACCGCGAGTCTTGGTATCTTTTACAGCGTCGTTCAAAGAAGCGCGTGTGCGATAGTGCGCGTGTCCTAATGAATTGTGCGCAAGACTTTTTTTAAATGAGAGCACGGGTGCGATCAGAAATAAGAGCGTGTATGCGAATTTAAAGTGCGAGTCGAGAAAACAACTAGCGCAAGGTTTTTTCTGAGTTTTGAACGTGTGTTAAAACAGTGCATGCGCGTGTTTATTTTTTCTCGTCAATATGCGCGTGTGAATTACTAATTCATGCGTGGGAGGAGCTGCATTCAAGGAACTTGAATACCTATTTTCACGCAACTCTTATACTAAAAGGAGATTCTATTAAAGGAAAAAAACTGCATTCATTAAAGCATAGGAGTCCAGACTTTACAGAGCTCTACGTAATGAAGCAAAAGTGTAAAATATCCAAGACTGTTAAGTACTTGCAAGAGTCATTTACTTTAGAGTTTTAAAGAGACTATAATGGCAAGTTACATTAAGAGAACCTAAACAGTTTTTAAGGGGTTTCAATATAAATGTATAACCTCTATGCCAGGTTAAAAAAGGTAAAGAAGATAATTTTACATAATGTAACCAAGTGTATGTCTTATCACAGATACCAGAGCCTACCAGAAGGTTGCAGGGCAGCAGTATCCCGTTTATTTTCTCCACTTCCCCTTTCTTGGGGTTCTCAGCTCAGCTTTTACTTTATGGCTGAGAGGTGAACTCCTGGCGAGGGTCAGTGGCGCCAGCATCAGCTCCTGCGGAATCCTGACAAGCCGGGCCCATGCCCGCAAACCCTGAATTTTGAATTTAGCGGCCCGGCTCCTGAAGTCAGAGTTCGGTACTTACAACTTCCTCAGAGATGCATGGACATACCCAGGGAGGCAAAAAAAAAACAAACACCAGATATTGCTACTCCAGTAAATGGAAGCGCTGTGTTATCTGGTGCAATGCCAAAGGCGTCAATCCCATTGTATTGTACCTGACTCACTTACTAGACTCAGGCCTGGTTTTTAATTCCCTGAAGGTTCACTTAGCTGCTCTTTCGGCCTACACTACGTCACAACAGAAGGTGTTATGGTGGAAAATGCCACTTGTTAAGGCTTTCATGGAAAGGGTCAAGAGGATTCATCCCCCCCATTTGTAACCCGTCTCCCAGAGGAACCTGAACGTGGTACTGACTAGGCTCACGGGGTCCCCGTTGGAGCCTATGCATAAGGCAAGCCTCAGGATCTTACCTATAAGACAGCCTTCCTAGTGGCTATTACTTCCATTCGAAGGGTTAGTGAACTACAGGCCCTTTCAGTTCTAGACCCACTTCGTTACAGTTCAGAGAGAAGGTTGTTCTGCGCACTCAACCTCGATTTGCGCCTAACTTTATTTCAAAGTTCCATGTGAACCAATCGATAGAACTACCTACCTTCTTCCAGAACCCCACTAACGTGGCCGAGACAAGCCTACACTCATTGGATGTGCGCAGAGCAGTCATGTTTTACCTGGAAAAGACTAAACCACTGAGAAAGACTAACCAGTTTTTTGTTTCAGTGGCAGCTGGTAGAGAAGGTGATCCTGTCTCTAAATCAGGCATCTCCGGGTGGATTGTCAAATGCATCACACTGTTCCACTCTTGCTAAGAGAGAACTGCCCTTCAAGCCTAGAGCACATTCTACTCAAGGCACGGGGGCTTCATAGCTTTCATTGCAAATGTTCCCCTAGAGTCCATTTGCAAAGAGGCAACCTGGAGTTCTGTACACATCTTTACAAAACACTATTGCCTAGACATGCATTCTAGGTCTGATTCTCAAGTGGGACAAGCAGTACTAAGACATCTTTCCACTACGGTTTCTTCTCACAACCCCCCTCCAACTCTGGGTACTGCTCGCTAATCTATGCACCGCATGTGATTCTAAGCAGATTAACAAGCATCAGAAGACATGCATTACTCACTGTAATAGCATTTGATTGTATCTGCTTAGATTCACATGCGCCCACCCTTCCTCCCCGCTCGGGTGTAAGGAACATAGACGTCTTACTACTTTCTCTCTTATGTACTCACGAAAGTTATTAGGCTCCATCATGGCAGAAAGTACAATCATAGGGACCTCGGCACATGAGGGATTTTGGGTACACTACACGTCACGGATAGTGTTACAGGCACACCCATGTCGACGTCCCCTTTCGATCCTCGAAAGACAAGCTGCAATACTCACGGTTACAACTGGATGTCGGACTATAAGCAAAGCATGTGATTCTAAGCAGATTAACAAGCATCGGAAACTGTTTGCAAGAGCAGTGAAGTGAAATTTACTTAACTTACATTAGTAACTTTCTAGACCCAGCACACACTATCTTACGATGGAGGGGTTACTTAGTATCCCCTTTGTTTAATTTCTCATGTAACAATTTTATGTTACCCTTTCCTCGATGAATGGCTGGTGGCAGTGGTTTACGTTTAACTACTGTGGTGTGCTTTTAACGCGGGCTGCATTCGCAGAAGTAGTAAAGCACCCAAGGGTGCCATTTTTGTCAAAATGGCCCCAGTCTTCTTTTTTCGCCGTTTCTTTGTGGAAAAGTTCGTCTTGAGATGTACTCTGCCCACCAAACCAGGTTTGGTACCTTTGTTCATTTCGTCTTTGGTGGAATTCAAGAGTGAAGCCCGCCTCTAGCTCCAGGGTGTCTGGCAGGGGCAGGAAGCAAGGGAGGTGCCCGAAACTCCCTTTGCTTAGTCTTTTAAATGACAGCAATGCACTCCTAGGCGATTGGCCGGCTGGCTTTCCGGCAAGGACAGCCACCCTGCTGGGTAACTGACAGCTGGGCTGGAATGAATGGGAAAAACCAAGGCTTTTTGGCTTGGACGGCAGAACCGACCACTGGACGAAGTAATCCGAAGAAGAACTTGGAAGAGACGCCTGCTGCAACTCCTGGACCGTTGGTTTGCCCAGTGAAGCCCTGCTGCTGTCCTGAAGCTCCGAATTCGTCTCGACTAGAGAAGCCCTGCAAGGACAACTTCTCCCATTGAGTTGGTGGGTCCAATCAACTCAAAAGTAAGCCACCTGGACATCCTCTCGAAGCTAGTTGTATTTCCACTGCAGTTGCTGCTGGAAACTAAGAGTCGGGGAGAGGAACACCAGTTTGTGTGCATTGCTTTTAAGTTGGCCAAGAGCTCCAGGAAGCAGGGCTGACCCATCCTGAGCCACCTCAACAGAGTGCTGGACCCCAGATGCAAGGAAAGCCCATCTCAACAGCCAAGAGTCTGGAGTGGTGCTATTTGCAAAGACGCAAGGAGCTGAAACCGTGAAGTGCCACTGTATAGAAGTTGGTCCTTTTCTGTCACCAACCGCCCGTTGCAGTGCAGGAGTCCGCTAGACATCCTCCCACTTGTCCCCACGACTGAGGCCCAGGAACAGTTTTTCTTCTAACCAAAGGTACTGTTAAGTCTAAAATAACTTACCTCTTGTTGTGTAACCTCACTTGTTCTCAGTTGAGATGTGTCTTGGTTGCTTCTGCGGAGTTGCCAACAGCTTCTTTACCTCACAAGCCTAATCAGCTTGTGGCCCTGCTTTGATCTTTTTTAAGATGTTAATTTTAAACCAAGGCAGGGTGACAACGGTACAACATAAATGAAGACATGAAAATCAGCATGAAATAACCACCGCCTCCCTGCATTGCCGTTGGTCAAGGGCAGCATCCCATTGGTTTGTGTTCTCTGCGTCTGATTCGGCTGTACCTCTCTCTCAGGGAGTGTCTTCTCCCCAAAGCCCACCAGACATTGCTGGGCATATAGGTCAAAGCTGGAAGTTTCCGGTTATAGTCCAACAATGGGGCCCAAATGTTCTGGAAGCGATGGAGGAGCCCAGCCCTCGCCGCAATCAATATGTCCCATATTTTCTCCCACCATTGAGACATGAAGGGGCCGTCCAAGGCTTTCCAGGAGCGAGGAGCGGGCTATCACTATTTTCCCCGCCAGAAGGCATTGGGTCAGCAGTTTGGCTTTATTTCCGGAGCGCGGATAAATCCCGGGGACCGGCACCCCCAGGAGGACAGGCTCAGGATCCAGATGGAGTGCTGTCTGGGTGATCTGCTCAATGGTAGCTAAACAGTTTCCAGAACTGTTGGATCCTTGGGCATACCCACCACATGTGGAAAAAGGAACCCAGCCTCCACACCCTCTCCAGCAGGCATGGTCGAGAGACTGGTTCATATGATGAAGCCTGAGGGGAGAGCAGTACCAACGTAGCAGAATCTTGTAGGCACATTCTCTATTGGTGATGCAGGAGGATGATGTGTGCGTTCGGGTCCAGAGGTTACCAAAAGTACTTACCTGCTTCAGAATATTTGTGACATCTCTTGTTTTGTTCTATTAACCTTTCTCTTTGAACTACTCCTAAGTATTGCTCTAAATACCACAGTGTCCTAGCTATTTAAGTCACCTGAGGGTGTAGGAAGTGTCTGTGCCATCCCAAATGGGTACTTGCTGATTTAGAGAAACTAAGAGTGTGCATTTGTGTGTTACTATTATATTGCCCCTACTGAAGAAGGCTTACTCAAACTGACTGTTAAATTAATAATTGTTTAATCAAGAAACCTTGTGTGTATGTTTATTTGAATACTTGTCACTGAATCTCTGTGCAACTCCCCTACAGCTCACATTGACCCCTCTTGAGGTAAGCCTGGCTGCTCAACACGCTACCAACCTGTGTAGTACAGACTTATACCAAAGATTGGGTTCCTATTGCCAGGAGGTCAATGTTGTTGTAGTGCACCCAAAGGGTACTTCATACAATCTTGTCTAACATCAGCTCACAGGAAAAAACAGGAGGACTCCCCAACACTTGAATGTGCTGTAAAAATCTGAAGATGGGTGCCAGAGGAGGGGCGTAGGGAGAGGGCAGTCAATGGCTGGGAGCAGAATGGCCCAGAGTTCAGTGATTGATTTAGAGGATAAATACAGTTTGTAAGTGAAACACTTTTTTCTTTTACTGAGGATTCCCAGCCTGAAGGGAATATTCATGAGCATGCAAATCCATGCCAGACCCCATGTTGGAGAACTAGGAGTTTAACCTTGACAGCTCATAGACATTCACCAGTAAACATGTTGCTTAGTTGATGTACATACAGTTTTCTCACCCTGAAAACATGGTAGAAAGCCATTCTAACAGAGGGGTGATGACCTGCTTAACAAGTGGGTAAGACCAGAGTGGGTGTTCAGTTCATGGTGTGTACACATAGGAAGAAATGTGAGCTGGATTAAAGTTTTAGAAATACTGACGAAATGGAGCAAGTTTTACCAAAACAAACTTAGCTTTTGGCTTGAACTATATTTTAAGCGAAAGTCAGGGACCAAATTACAATACTGTACCTTGGAACGAAGAGATTCTGGAGATTCAAGCATGTGAAGAAGCTCAGAGTTGTCGATCTCCAACAACATTCCAGTAATTTTCCCAGCCAAAGTTGGATGCATATTTTGAATAAGAGGGAACAGTCTTTCGCCTTAGAGAAAAAACAAATGTAGTAAATAAAATGCGAATGCAATTTTCCAGCAAAATACATGCTACAACCCATATGCATGGCCAATGAACGCCCAATCTAGAAAGGAAAATGGATCTTCATGGCAATTCCAGTACTCTTAATTCATTGCTTTTAGGGAGATCTTTACATAGCCCTCTGGTAAGGGATATGCAAGCAACCTATTGGCAGAAGTTCAAATCCAACCAACAGGGAAGCCAAACCTCTCTAAATGTAGTAGCAATTTAACAACGGTCGGGCACAACTTCAGGAGGGCTGCTTGGTCAGTACAGTTAGTCCACAAAAGTAAAGAAAACACTCCTGTTAGGGAGACTTATCATTTTAATGCTTCATCCCCTCTCCTAGAGAGCCCCAGCAATTTCTGCTGGACTTTTTTCTGAAATCCTCAATGAGTGGAGCCTTTTTTTAGGGAGAACTTATTTCTGTGTTAATTCCCTTCTACCTTAGAGACACCCAGCTCTTTTGCTGGACTTAATTTTCATCCTGAAGATAGCAAGCCCTTTTTCTCGCTCTCTCATGTGTTTTGTGCTGATTTGGACACTATTTCTTTTGGGTGTGGAGCATGACAAACTCCATAGGCATCACCTTTTGTAGTGTGACACACATCACCCTCAGTGCAGTGTCACAAGAGAAGTCCTTTGGATGTCTGTCGAGGTTAAAATACCTTCTCTTGGATAAACTACTGTTTCCATGAGCAGTAAGTAAAGTGAAATTGACTTTACTTACCTTTGTTACTTTGTAGACCCACCACACCATCTTATGTGGAGTGCTGGGAGGATACTTAGTATCCCCTTTTGTCTACCTTCTCATGTAAAATGTTTATGTTACCCTTTCTACAATTAATGGCTGGTGGCAGCGGTTTATTTTTCCTACAATTTACTGCAGGCTGAATCTTCAGCTGCAGTATTGCACCCATGGGGGCCCATTTCGTCAAAATGGGCGAAGTTGTCTTTTCTCGCCATTTCTTGTTGGAAAGGTCCTTCTTGACATTTACTCTGCACGCCAAAACAGGGTTGGTCCCTTTGTTTGCTTTGCCTCTGGCTTCAGCGTGTCTGGCAGGAAGCAAGGGAGGTTCCCGAAACTCCCTGTGCTTAGTCTCTTAGGTTACAGGAATGCCTCAAAGGTGATTGGCTGGCTGTCCTTGGAGGACAGCCACCCTGCTGTTTGATTGACCGCTACGCTGCAAATTAATGGGAGAAACTTGCATGAAAGGAGAGTTCTTTTGCAAGGGAGGCAGAGTCGACCACTGGACGAAGGAACCGAATAAGAAACTGGAAGAGAAGCTTGCTGCACCCTCCTGGACCGTTGGTTTGCCCGGTGAAGCCCTGCTGCAGTGCTGAAGCTCCCAATTTCTAATAGACTAGAGAAGCCGGCAAAGGGAGACTTCACCCCTTGGGTTGGTCGGTCCAATCAACCTCAAGACGAACTTGCCTGGAACCCCTTTCTCTGCTGGCTGTACTTTGCTGCTGCACGAACCGAGTGAGAGGAGACAAGAACACCAGGGCGAGTGCATCGCCTTTAAGCCGGACCCGAACTCCAGGAAAATACAAGTTATTCACCGTTGTGACTAACGTACTCTTAGTCCATAGTCCCCTTTCCTCAATACTGCATGGGCGTCCTTCCCAAGGTACGTGAGACAGAACCTTTTTCACCAGAAAAAAACCTTCACCTTTAAATTTAGAGGCGCGTGTGGGAGTGTGGCCCAGGGAGCATGCGCTGCCCTGAATCCGCCCTCTGGCGCCACACCTCAGTCCCCATTGACACATCGACAATAGAATTAAAATTGCCTAATGACACCAGTATTAATAGGGGGGAGGTTGGTGGGACGTATGGAGGAAAGGGACTTCCTGCAGTCCCCCGGACTACCACTGTGCAGAGCCCCAACGGCCCGGGCGCTCTGCCTCCAGGCCTGTGCAGCTGTCACCTTCATCTGCCTGAACTACCTGCACTTCCTCCAGTCCCCCGGATTACCACTGTGCAGAGCCCCAACGGCCCGGGCGCTCTGCCTCCAGGCCTGTGCAGCTGTCACCTTCATCTGCCTGAACTACCTGCACTTCCTCCAGTCCCCCGGATTACCACCGTGCAGAGCCCCAACAGCCCGGGCGCTCTGCCTCCAGGTCACAGTCCAGGCGCAACCAGCTCACCTCTTCCCGTGAGGCCTGGTTCGGCCTCACCATCTGCCAGACCTGGACGCCCAGCGAGGCTGCATCACCCTCACCATCTTAGCTCACCATCTGTGTAAGCCCTTGCAGCTGTCACCGTCATCCGCCTCGGTTGTACCCCTGACGGCGCCCCGGAAGGCCTGGGCGCTCTGCTTCCAGGCCGCAGACCGGCCGCAGCCCACCCACCTCTTCCTCTAGTGAGGCCCGCCCTATCTGCCTGTCCCGGATGCACCGCTGAACCACATCACCATCTCCTCCTAAGCTCACCATCTGCGAAAGCTCTTATCTGACAGCCACCTCTCCTCACTGCCTGCTTGGACTTTGCACACTCCTGGAGGCAAGAGGAGCCACTGGTGGCTGCCTGCCTTCACTCTGCACTTTCCTGATGGTAGAAAGAGCCAGCAGTGTCTGGTGCTGTCAGCCACCTCACCTCACTGCTTGCCTGGTCTTTGCTCATTCCTCTAGGTCAAAAGAGCCATAGCTCTCCGAAGCCCATCAACTGCAGGTGCCTCTGCCGGACGACCGCCTACCAGGCTGTGCACGTTGCTGAGCCGCCTCGCTAGCACCACACCCTTGTTCCCCTAGCCTGCACTCCATCCTGCCCTGCCCCTGAAGGGCCGCCGCTCCAGTGACTTCCTTCACCACTTACCGGAGCTCACCATCTTCAAGAGCCCTGGTGCTCCCTGCTTCCTGCCCGCCCTTGTGCTCCCTGCCTCCTGCCTGCAGGAGCCCCTTTCTCACTGCCTCCAGCCCGCCACCACTCCGCTGGACTGCTGCACAAGAATCAGCCCACCACCGTCTCCTCCTCCCAGAGACACCCGACCTGCTTCCGTGTCCCTCCTCCGGTCCTCCGCTACACATCTCTCTGCCCTGGACGCTCTGCTGCTCCACTGATCTCTCCAACTGTCCTTGATCGCTTTCTGCTGCAACCCCTTATCCTAGGTCCCTGCAGTTCTCACCTCTCCAACACCCAGCTGCTAATCTCTAAAAAAGCCCCTACCTCCCTCATCTACCCACCCTTGAACACTGCTACAGCCACCCCACTGCTTTACTCCCTCTCACCCACTGCGTTTCCCCATCCTTCTCCAAGACCTCCCCTGCCATCTTGCCCTGCCCCTCACCCCCTACTGTGCCTGCAACACCCTGACACCTACTACAACTGTGATCACTCTGCAGTGTGGCCACCAGCACTTACTCCTTTCCCCTTCCTGTCTTGCACCCTGTCTTTCCTCTCGTTGGCTCCCCTCCATCTCACTCTCCCTCCTCCTCTACCGTCCCCTCATCCTAATGTCCACCTCCCTTCACCCCCCTGCTCTTGTCCACCTCCCTTCACCCCCCTGCTCTTGCCCACCCCCTCCTCCCCGCACAACTCCTTCTCGCCCTAATCTTATCCACCTCCCCACTGTTAACCCCTCCAGCATCAACATTGCCCCCTGGAACGCCCGATCCATCTGCAATAAAGCCACTGTGACCCTCAACCTGTTCAGACTCAATCTTCACTTCCTCTGCATCAACCGAGACCTGGATCCCCCCCCTTCAATTCCACTGTCCCTGCGTCTCTCTCCACCCCCTCTTCCTCCTCATGTTTCACGCCCCTCTGGTCTCGGAGGCGGCGCTGGCCTCATTTTCCACCCTAAATGTCTTTCCTCATCCCCTACCCTCTCCCTCCCCACCTTCTCTTCCTTTGAATTTCTCTTCAAATCCTTCACTTCTCCGCAAGCGATCTATTATTTACAGACCCCCCCCGTCCCCCTCTCCTCCTACGTAGACCTGGACCATCTCTCCCTCTCCTATTCCTCAGTCCTCAGCGATTTCAACCTCCCACACTCATCCACTTCTCATTCTTCTCCTCTTCTATCACTACTCGACTCCTACCTCTCTCCCCTTACTATTCCCCTACCCATTCCTCTGGCTCCACCCTCAATCTCATCTTCCTACTCTTCTTCCCCTGTATCATCTCTCCCCAACTATCTCTCCGACCACACCTTGCTCTCCTTCACCCCCACTCCTCCCCCTCTTCATCCTCCCTTCTCCCTCCTCTCGTCGCAACCTCCGCAACTTCAACCCTTCTCTCTTCGACTCCTGTTCTTCCTCCCTTCCCCTCCTCCCAGACTTTGCTTCCCTCTCAGCTGACGACGCCCTCTCCTCACTGTCCTCTATAACCTCCAGTCTTGCAACACTATCCTCTTACCACCTCCTCCCCCTCACACAAACCTTCCCAACCCTGGCTCTCTTCTCACCTTCTGTCCATGTGCGCCCTCCTCCGTGGCCTCGAACCATGCTGGCTCAAATCCCCTTCTCCGTCTAATCAATCTTCCTATTTCTCATATCACTCGCTCTACGACTCTTGCCTCTCGTCTGGCAAGCGCTCCTACTACTCTACCCTCCTGCACTCACAAGCCTCTCATCCCCACCGTATCTTCCAGACCCTTTCTCGCCTTCTTTCCCCTCCCACCCCAGACCCTTCCACAAACTCTAAGCTCTCTCCCTCTGACTTCGCTAACTTCTTCTCATCCAAAATCCTCTCTTCGCCAGAACATCCTCTCCTCCCTGCTCTCCTCTGTCCCCCTCCCCCAGCTCTGCTAACTTGTCCACCTTCTCTCCTATCACCCCAGCATGCGCCTCCCAACTCCTATCCAAAACTCATCCTACTGCTGCCCCCTCTGATCCCATCGCCACTTCCCTCTTCCCCAAAATGTACCCTCTCCTTATCCCCTACCTAACCACCTTCTTCAACACCTGTCTCTCCTACGCCACCTTCCTTTCAGCATTCAAACACGCTACCATAATCCCTATCCTGAAGAAACCTTCTGCTAGCCCTCTTCTCGCCTCCAACTTCAGACCAATCTCCCTTCTCCCCTTCATCTCAAAGCTCGAGCGCCTAGCCTACTCTCAACTTTCTGCCTTTGTCTCATCACACTCCCTCCTCGCAAACTGGTTTCCGCGCTAAACACTCCACTTAGACTGCACTCACTTATGTCCTCAACTCTCTCCTCACTGCTCGCTATGCTAAGCAATCTTCAATCCTAATCCTCCTTGACCTCTCTGCAGCTTTTGACACTGTAGATCACCCTTTACTTCTCAACATTCTGTCCTCCTTCAGTTTCAAAGGCTCTGTCCTCTCCTGGCTCTCCTCTTACCTCTCCAATCGATTCTTCACTGTCTCCTGGGGCGGCCGCACCTCCTCCAGCCTCCCCCTGAACTATGGTGTCCCCCAGGGATCCGTACTCAGACCCGTTCTTTTCTCTCTCTATACCTCCCTTCACGCCCCAGTCATCTCTTCTTTCGGCATCTCCCACCACTTCTACGTGGAAGACACCCAACTCTTCCTTTTCTTCTCTTCCTTCACATCAGACCTCCATCACACCCTCTCCCTGCCTCACAGCCATAAAAAAACTAGATGTCATCCCACTATCTTTCCCTTAATACTGACAAGACTGAGGTACTTTTCTTCCCTCCTAACACCCCCCCCCCTTCATCCACTTTCCACCCTCCAACCTCCCCATATCTACCCATGTCCGCAATCTCGGCCTCCATCTCGACTCCTCTCTCTCCTTCTCCAACCACATCTCTAACCTCTCGTGCCTGTTGGCACCACCTCTTCAACATCCGTAAGATCCGCTCCTCTCTCACATTCCATGCTTCCAAACTCCTACTCTCCTCCCTTATTTTCTCCCGCCTCTTCTACTGCTCCTCTCCCCTATGTCGTCTCGGCCCTCAAGACTATCTTCCTCTCAACTTGGCTGGCTTCCCTTCCTCTCAACTGAAATTTCAATTCCTCTGTCTTGTCTACAAATCTCTCCATGACCTGCCCCCCCCACCTTTCCTCCCTCCTTTCATTTTACTCTCCCTCACGCCATCTCTGCAAACCTCTACCTTCTAACTGTACCCCCAGCCCCATGTGCCTCCTCACGCTTCCGCTCCTTCCAACTCTTGGTCCCCCCTACACTGGAACTCCCTACTGCTCTCCATCCGTTCCACCCCTACCTACTCATCCTTCCGCTCCTCCCTGAAAGCCCATTTTCTTCACTCACACTCATGACCCCCCCTCTACAGATTGTTCTAATGACTTGTTTCATGTTGTAAACATGCTTCTCTCACTATTGTACCAGTTATATTGTAAAGCTCTTTGGCTTAAAGTGCTATATAAACTCAATAAACAAACATAAAAGGGGACTATGAGTAACTTATAATTACTCTTACATCCCGCCCCCTTTCCTCCATACTGCATGGGCTATTACAACTGAATGTAGCCCCAGGGTGGAGAGAAGACCCTCCTTAAGCAAATAACCACCTGTCCGAAAGCCGCGTCATATCCAGAGTCGGCATCCAAACAGTAATGCTTGCAGAAAGCCGAGGGAGTGGCCCAAGTGGCCGCCCTGCTTATGACTAGCCAAGTGACATGGCGCTGGAATGTGATGGCCGTTGCCTTGGCCCCGACTGCGCAGGCATGCATGTTGGCCTGAAACGGCCTGGGCTGGCCCTCGTACGCTTCTTTGATGACCGAGACCATCCAGTGGGATATGTAGGCTTTGGAAGGCTGATAGCCTGGTCTAGAGCCTCTGAAGGTGACAAACGGGGCATCCGATTTGCGGAAGCCCATGTTCCTGTCCAAGAACCACCTCAGGGCACGCCCGACATCCAGGCAGTGCAGCACTCCCTATGCTTAGTCCTTAGGATTAGCAAAGAACGTAGGAAGGACTATTTCCTCGTTTAAGTGGAATGCAGATGGCACATTACGCAGAAATTAAGGGTGTGTCTGCAGGACTACTTTGTCCCTGTGAAAGGAACAAGTTACTTACCTGTAACTGTTGTTCTCCAGCATGGGTCTGGCATGGATTCACATGCTCATATTCCCCGTCGTCAGGCCGGGAATCCTCGGTATAGAAAAAAAAAATCACTATCAGTTTCGTTTCTGATCTGTCTTTCTCAGTAGAAACCAATCACTGGTCTCTGGGTCATACTGCCCCCAGCCAATGACTGCCCTCTCCCAAAGCCCCACCCCTGGCAGCCATCCTCAGATTTGGTAGCACGTGAAGTGGCAGTATGACCAAGTGAAGAGCTGCAGAGGGGTGGGAGGGTTCGTATGTGAATCCATGCCAGACCCATGCTGGAGAACAACAGTTACAGGTAAGTAACTTGTTCCTTCTCCAGCATGGGGTCTGGCATGGATTCACATGCTCATGAATATAAGAATACATAGCAGTATACACATGCACAACCACGGGAGGTGGCAAAAGGCTCAATATCAAGCAATACAACAACTCAACATTAAGCAACTCTTACCTCCTCACCAGGCTCTCCTTAGGCGAACAGGTTGCGCAGCACTGCCTGGCCGACTCTGGACTCCTCCCTGCAATCCCGGTCGACGCAGTAGAATCTCGTGAAGGTGTGTGTCGACCTCCACGTAGCAGCCCTGCAGATGTCGAGCAGGGGCACACCAGACCGGAACGCTGTAGTAGCAGCGATCGCTCTGGTCGAATGGGCAGCGGTCGGTTTGCCAACCGGTGACAGTGCATGATGCAGCCGGAGAGCCATCTGGAAATGGAAGTCTTCGAGCGAGCCTTCCCTTGATTCACAGGTCCAAAGTTCACAAACAGCTGTGATGTCTTCCGGAAACTCTTCGTGCGGTCCACGTAGAACTTCAGCGCTCTAGCTATATCTAGCGAGTGCAGAGTCCTCTCAGCCGGCGACGAAGGCGACGGGAAGAAAACTGGCAACACCATGGGCTTGTTGAGGTGGAAGTCCGACGGCACCTTGGGCATGAAGGAGGGGTGCGTCCTCAGCACCACCCTCGTGTCGTGAAAAGTCAAGTATGGAGGCTTGCAAGACAGGGCCTGGATCTCTCCCACTAGTGCAGAGGTGATGGCCACGAGGAATGCTGTCTTCCACGACAAACTTCAACAGCACTGAATGCATAGGCTCGAATGGGGCCCCCATGAGCCTAGTTAGTACCACGTTGAGCTCCCACGCCGGGGCAGGGGCCTTCACCGGCGGGAATGATCGGAACAGTCCTTTCATAAATTCCTTCACCAGACGATGAGACCACAAGGACGCCAGTCCTGTAGTGCTGGTGTAACGTGAGACAGCAGCCAGATGTACCTTGATGGAAGCGTGAGATAGGCCAGCCTTGGCCAAAGACAGTAGGTACGGCAATACTTGAGGGGCCGTAACCCGCAGAGGGTTAATCTTCTGTGCTCGGCACCAGACAGAGAACCTCTTCCATTTGTGTCCGTAGCACTTGAGAGTTGAGGATGCCCTGGCCTTTGCAAGAACCTCTCTGCAGTCGGCCGGGATGTCGTATCCTCCAAACTCTAGTGCTGCAGGACCCAGGCCTGCAAGTTCAGCGACTCTGGTTCGTGATGGAGAATGGCGCCTCCTTCTCTGGAGAGAAGATCCGCGTCCGCCGGCAGCTTGACTGGTGTGGACGCTGACCAGTCCAGAAGGTCCGGGAACCAGATCTGCCTCGGCCACGCCAGTGCGACGAGGATCATCCTGCACCGGGACCTCTTGAGCTGGTTGACGAGCCGGAGTAGCAACGGCGGGAATGCATAAAGGAACAGGCCGTCCCAGGGGAACGAGAAAGCATCGCCCATGCTCCTCGGTTGGGGAAACCTGCTGGCGAACCTCCGGCACTTTGAGTTCACCGCCGTCGCGAACAGATCGATCTGGGGTTCGCCCCATCGTCGAAGAGTCGGTCCACTCGATCCTGGCGCAGTTCCCACTCGTGGCACGAGCGCAGCTCCCTGCTGAGTGAGTCGGCAATGGTGTTTTTTTTTATCCCTGCCAGATGAAAGGGTATCAGAAACATCCCTTGGGCGATGGCCCAATGCCACAGATCCTGGGCTTCCTTGGACAGGGCAGGGGATCTGGTTCTGCCCTGCTTCCGAATGTAAAACATCGTGGTGGTGTTGTCGGTGAAGATCCTCACCACATTGCCCTTGAGCGACGGAAGGAAGGACCTGAGGGCCCAGAACACTGCGCAGAGCTCCAAGATGTTGTGGAGAGTCTTCTCCTCCGAGCACCAAAGGCCTCTCGCGTGGAGACCCCCGGTGTGCGCTCCCCAACCTTCCAGGGAGGCATCCGTCACCGTCACCTGGTGGGCCGGGGTTAGGAAGCCTGTTCCCGCTGTCAGATGAGCGCGGACACCCCACCATCGTATCGCCTGACGGAACGTTTCATCGAGCAAGATCCTGTCCTCGAAGCTGCCCGTCGTCTGGATCCAGTGAGCGTCGAGGAATTTTTGCAAGGGCCGCATCCGAAGTCTGCAATGGGGCACCAGATAAATGCAGGAGGACATCATTCCGAGGAGGGACTTGATAGACCTCACTCTGGCCACGTCCGTGGCCAGTAGGCGTTGCACCTTTCCTAGGATGGTCCTTATCCTTTCCTCCGACGGTGAGGCCCGCCCCGCCACTGTGGCGAGCTGTGCTCCCAGAAACAGGGCGACTTGCGACGGGACCAGGTGGGATTTTGGAAAGTTGGAGAACTCCAGGTCCGTGAGCAGCTGGACGGACTTCGCAGTGTGTTCCACGGCGAGCTCTCCCTTGTCCTTGCCCGTATGAGCCAGTCGTCCAGGTAGGGGTAGACGTGGATCCGCTGCAGGCGCAGCCGCGCCGTCACCGGTGCTAGGCACTTGGTGAACACCCTGGGCGCCAATTTTAAGCCGAATGGGAGGGCCTTGAACTGGTAGTGCCGCCCTTTGACCACGAACCTGAGGAACTTTCGTTGCCTCTTTAGAATAGGGATGTGGAAGTAAGCATCCTCCAAGTCCAACGACGACAGGAAATCGCCCACCTCCAGCTGTCCCAGCACGTGCTGGAGGGTGACCATCCGGAACTTCTGTGCCTTGATATATTTGTTTAGTCGTCGCAGGTCCAGGATGGGACGCCATCCTCCTGTCTTCTTCCTCACGAGGAAGTATCTTGAGTAAATTCCAGAGCCCCGAAGCCTCTTCGGGACGAGCTCGATGGCACCTTTCCTGAGCATCGCCCGTACTTCCAACAGCAGTTGAGGGACGCGATTTTCCTTCCTGGCCACGGGAGGAATGCAGCGGCACCTCTTCTGGAACTTGAGGGCGTGCCCCAGGGCCAGGGCGTCCAGCACCCAACGGTCGGTGGAGATGGACTCCCACACGCCGACGAACTTCGTCAGCCGCCCTCCCACCGGGGTGCTTCGGCGGGGGCCCGACCCGACGGACGGTTCAATCTTGCTTTGAGGCCGCTTTGCCTCCTTGACCACCTTGGCGACAACGGCGGGATCCACCTGACTTGCTGCGTCCCCTGTAGGCCTCCTGCGACGAAGACCTTGCCGCTTGACGGTAAGTAGAGGAGCTGCTGCCGGCTCCCTTGGAGGCACCCTGTCTGCCTCCGGAGCTCCAAAAGGACGGCCGTCGCTGTTGGAGCACACCCAGTGCACGGGCCGTCTCCGTGTCCGTCTTGATCGCCTGAAGGGATTCATCAACCGCCTTGCCAAAAAGGTTGTTCCCATCGAAGGGCATGTCCAAAACCTTGGTCTGAACGTCCTGGCGGAAATCCGTCACCCTGAGCCATCCTCGTCGTCTCAGGCAAACGCTGTTGGCCCAACTGACGGAAACCGGTGTCGGCGATGTCCGTAGCCATCGTAATGGCGTGGTCCGAGGCAATCTCACCTTCCTGCAAGATTTCCAGGGCCTCGGCCCCCTTGGCATCCGGAAGGAAGTCCAACAGAGGGGCGATCTTGAACCACAACTCCGTCGTAGCGGGCTACGATGGCCAGGGCGTTGGCCGCCTTGATGGTCGTCGCTGCAGATGAGATGACCCGTCGTCCCATCGCATCCAGTTTCCTACCCTCGCCGTCCGGAGGGGAGGTTGAAGTCGAGGCTGATGCCCCCCCCCCCCCCCCCCGCTTACTTCTTGGCCGCCGCCGAAACGACCGAGTCCGGGGTAGGTTGCGCCCTAAGGCACAAGGGGGCAGCGTCGGGGACCCGGTACTTCTTCTCGTACCGGTCCCTCTTCGCAGGAGCCGTGGCAGGGTTCTTGAGGAGGGCGAGCCCCTCATCTCAGATGTCATCAAGAAGCGGTAGGGCGAGGACCGTCTTCCTTTTAGCCTCGCGCCGCTGGTAAAGGAACCCCTCCTTTTCCTCGGGGCAGAGCTGGAAGAGCTCGGATGCCCTGGAGATCATTGCATGGAAGGATCCAATCTCGTCCCCTCCGGGGGGGTTGAGGCAGAGAAGGCCGCACTACTTGGATGAGCTCCTCTTCAGAGGTCGTGTCCGTATCCACGACGGCCAACACCTCCTCACCCCCCCTTTCCAACGAGGACTTTGTGGGGGTCTTCTCGATGGGCCTGAAAGTCGACTCCCTCCACGGTGGCAGGGAGACTCTGGTACCTGAGGGCGCCTCCACTGGTGTAGCCTCCACAGGCTGAGCCAGGGCCGCGGCGACATCCTCGATCGAGGTCCTAGCAGGGTGAATCACGGCCAACGTCACCTTCTGTACGCCTGGGGCCTTCACCTTCGGGGGAGGGTCTGAGCCTCGCTCCCCCTCTGCCGGAGTCTTCGAGATCGACCGGGGCCTCTCCAGAAGCTTCGCCGGGTTCTCGGACTTCCTCTTACCCGAGCCAGAGCGTTGGCTCGTGGTCGATGGCGCCGGGGAGGGCGCGCCATGCCTGGCAGCCAAGGAGCCCGACCGTTCGGCGCTCCCGGTGCCCGCGGTGCTTAGCCTTTTGTTGGGCCCCCGTCGCCGGAGCACCCTCACAGGACTTAGAAGACCGCTCGGACTACTACTTCTTGCCTGGCGGGCTCTTACCTTCCAGCCAGTTGGCAAGACGGAGGTGGCGATCCTTCATGGTCCGCTCCGACATGTTTCCACAAAACGCGCAGTCCTTTTCCTTTTGCGTCTTGTCCTCATGGAGACAGTAGAGGCATAACGAATGCTCGTCGTCCTTGAAAACGTTCTGAAGCTGGCATCCAGGGCAGGTCCTGAATAGCTTCCCGGGCGTCGAGCTCCCTTTCTCCTGGGCCATGTCCGGGGTAGGCCTCGGAACTTCTGGAATCCTCCAAAAGCATAATTCGACGAAATCTTCACCCTTGAGTGGCGTAGAAAACTCCGAAATGGATCCCCGTTGATCGGAAGTAGAAACGGTGGAGCTTGAGGCTCTTTTAACTGAAAAAATGAGAAAATCTCCTGAAAAAAGCGCGAAAACGCAGCAAAAGCTCGAGAGCTAAGCACGAGGACTCCCAACACTTGAACGTGCGGTAAAAATCTGAGGATGGCTGCCAGGGGTGGGGCTTAGGGAGAGGGCAGTCATTGGCTGGGGGCAGTATGACCCAGAGACCAGTGATTGGTTACTACTGAGAAAGAGAGATCAGAAACTAAACCGATACTGATTTTTTCTATACCGAGGATTCCCGGCCTGACGGGGAATATGAGCATGTGAATCCATGCCAGACCCCATGCTGGAGAAGCTTGTATATGGCTCTGAGGTGACCAGCGCCTGGATTTCACCGCCTCTACGAGCCGAGGAGAGGCCGACTGTTAGGGAGAATTCTCAAAAATTTGCTAATTCCCTTAACCTTAGAAACCATCAGCAACTTTGCTGGATTTTGATTTTTTTTTACCTGGAAAGAGTGAGAGCCTTTTTTCCCCACTCATTTATGTATTTTGATGTGTGTTTTACTCTTGTGTTCTTCGATTATGGCATTTTAAGATAACTCCATAGGCATCTTTTCATGTTTGTTACACAGCACCCTCAGTGCAGTGACAGAGGAATGTCTTTTTAGACTTCCCAAAGGTTTAAATACCTTCTCTGGGATAAGACCTGCATTACTTACCATAAAAGCATTTCTGATGTTTGCATCTGCTTATATTCACATGCTGTGCATAGTCTGCCATCACTGCAGAGTATTGCATCTTGTTTTTCGAAAGTCGAAAAGGGAACATCGAAATAAGCGTGTCTGTAATATTATCCCTATAGTGACGTGTAGTGTACACAAAATCCCTCACGCGTCAAGGTCCCTCTGTATTTTTTCTGCCACGAGGGAGCCTTATGACCAACGTGAGAGTACAGAAAAGAGAAAGTAATAAGGCGTCTATGTTCCTTCCATCCGAGCGGGGAGGAAGGGTGGGCGCATCTGAATCTAAGCAGACAACCATCAGAAATGCTTTTACGGTAAGTAATGCATGTCTTCTGATGTTTGTTAATCTGCTTAGAATCACATGCTGTGCATAGACTAGCGAGCAGTACTTGGAGTTGGAGGTGGGTTGTGAGAAGGAACAGTAGAGAAAAGATCTCTTAGTACTGCCTGTCCCACCTGGGAATCGGATCTAGAATGGGCGTCTAGTGTTTTGTAAAGGTGTGTACAGAACTCTAAGTTGCTGCCTTGCAAATGGACTCAAGGGGAACATTTGCAATTAATGCTATGGACGCCCCAGTGCCTAGAGTAGAATGTGCTCTAGGCTTGAAGGGCAGTTCTCTCTTAGCAAGAGAGAAACAGAGTGATGCACTGGACAATCCATCTAGATATAGTGGATTTGGAAACTGCATCTCCTTCTCTTCATGCCGCCACTGAGACGAAGAACTGATTAATCTTTCTCAGTGGTCTAGTTCTTTCCATATAAAACATGACCGCTCTACGCACATCAAGTGTGTGTAGGCTCTTTTCTCCCAAGTTTGATGGGTTTTGAAAGAACGTTGGTAGTTCTATAGACTGGTTGACATGGAATTTTGAAATGAACTTCGGTGCAAACCTAGGGTGTGTGCGTAGAACCACCTTATCTTTGTGAACTATTACAAAGGGATCTAGTATAGAGAGCACTTGTAGTTCACTCACTCTCCTAATGGAGGTGATAGCTATCAAGAAAGCAGTCTTAAGAGTGAGGTACTCAAGGGTTGCTTTATGCATGGGTTCGAAGGGGGGCCCATTATCCTGGTTAGTACAACATTCAGGTCCCATCCAGGAGCTGGGTTAGATATAGGAGGGTGAATCCTTTTCACTCCCTCCATGAAGGCTTTAATAACTGGAACTTTCCACCATGACACCTTATGTTGAGCCGTAGTGTAGGTGGAGAGTGCAGCTAGGTGAACTTTAATAGAATTAAAGACTACACGCGAGTCCAACAAGTAAGTCAGGTATAGAACAATCTGTGGGAGAGCAGTCAACAGGGTTGATGCTCTTCGATTTACACCAGATGATGAACCGTTTCCACTTGCTAGAGTAGCAGTAACAAGTGTTCGGTTTCCTTGCTTCTCTGAGAATGTCCATGCATCTCTGAGGGAGCTGCAAATTACCAAATTCTATGACCTCAGGAGCCAGGCTGCCAAGTTCAGGGTCTGTGGGCATGGGTGCAGCGTTTGGCCCCTGTCCTGTGACAGCATGTTGAACGGGCAGGGTAGTTTCACTGGAGGAAACAGTGACATCTCCATCAGATGAGCGAACCAGGGTTGGCGGGGCCACCAGTATCATGGTAACTGAGAAGAAGGGTCGGGGGGAAAGCATAGACAAATTTCCCTGACCATGTTATCCAGAGACCGTTCCCCTTGGAGCGGTTCTGGCGGTACCTGGAGGCGTAATCTTGGCATTGGGTGTTCTCCAGAGTTGTGAACAGGTCGATCTCTAGGAAGCCCCATTCTGCGAAAACCTTGGAGACGATGTCTTTGTGTAGTTGTCATTCATACTCTGCGGGCAGAGGGAAGTCTCTGCTGAGTTAGTCTGCCAGAAGATAGAGTTCCCCTGGTACATGTGGAGGTAAAAAGGCACATGTGTTTGAGAGCCCACTTAAAGATGTTCTGGGACAGCTTGGACAGTCCTGGAGAGCGAGTGACCCCTTGCTCTTTCAGGTAGTACATGGCCGTGGTGCTGTCTGTAAGGATAAGCACTGTTTTCCCTTGTAGGTGTGTCTGGAAAGCCTTCAGTCCTTTGAAGACCACCAGTAGTTCCAGCAAGTGTATGTGTTTGGACTGCCACACTCTGAGTCCAAACTCAGTGTGCAGTCTGATGGGATAGGTGAGCCCCCCCATCCTGTGAGGGATGCGTCTGTGGTTAGAGTGGCTTCCACTGCGTGGGTTGCAAAAGGTTTCCCCAACACGAGGTTTTCCTTCGACCACTATCGCAGCGAGAGAACCAAGGCCTGCGAGAACACTACTAGATCGTCCCGTTGTCTGCTGGCCTGACACCACTGGCTGTTGAGCCACTCTTGCAATGGGCGCAGGCGTGCGTGTGGTACCAATGACGCCATCATTCCTAGCAATCGCATGGCCTTGCGTACCGTCACCTCCCGACCGGCTACATATTGAGGGATCTGAAACAGCATGTTTTGGACCCTCTCGTTGGAGGGGAAGACTTGGCCGTCCTTTGTTCGAATTAGAGCCCCTAGGAATTGCTCGACTTGGCTGGGGTCTAGACTGGACTTCTTCTCGTTGATGGAGAAGCCCAGGTGGAACAAAAGGTCTACAGTCTTTTGGGTATTTGAGAAGCATGTTTCGTAAGAATCCCGGTATGAGCCAGTCGTCGAGGTAAGGGTAGACTGGAATGGACAATCTGCGCAGGTGTGCCGCTGCCACTACCTTCGTGAATACCTTCGTGAATACCCTTGGCCCTGAAGCTATGCCGCCAAAGGGTAGCACTTTGAACTGATGGTGTTTGCCTTCTATCATGAACCTAAGGTATTTTCCTGTGCGCTGGCAACATTGAAATATGAAAGTATGCATCTTTCATGTCCAGTGTTGCCATGTAATCCCTGTGTGGGCAGGGGGATTACCTCCTGCAAAGTCACCATACGAAATTTGAGGTTTTACGAATTTGTTCGCTGGGTGCAGATCTAGTACAGGGCGCATGGTTAAATCCTTTTTGGGTATAAGGAAGTACACTGAATAAATACCCCCCTTTATCTGTGATAGAGGCACAACATCTATTGCTCCTTCTTCCAGCAGCAGTTCGACTTCCTGAAGGATGGAGAGGTGTTCCGGTGATAGGCGTCTTCCCCTTGGGTGTCTGAATGTAGGGGACAGACTGAATTCGATGCAGTAACCGCGGGCTATTGTTGACAGTACCCAGCGGTCTGTGGTAATTCCCCCCCCAAGCTTGTAGGAATGATAACCGGCCCCTGACCAGAGATGCATGGGAGGGGCCCCAAACTTTCGTGTCATTTGGTGTTGGTAGCCCTCTGGGAGTGGAGCCCCGACCTCTTCCCTTGCCTCTCTGAGCATACTGTCCACTGGTTCCCTGAGGGCGGCGGGGGGGGGGGGGACCAGTTACTGGCTGAGGATTATTGTTGTTGATTGTGTGGTTGGCCACGAAAAAGCACCTGTTGCCGTAACCTTGCTTATTAGGAGGTCTTGTGATTTTGTCCAGTCTCTTTAGAGTTTCGTGTTCCTTCTTAGTTGTTTCCAGTGCGTCAACCACCTTGCCAAACAAGTTTGAGTCTTCAAGGGGTTTGTTGATGAGCGACGCCTGTGTTTTTGGCTTGAACCCCGAGTTTCGGAGCCAAGCATGACGCTTAAGAAGTACACCCTGGACTAGTGACGGGCCAGCCGTTTCCGCAGCATCCAAGGTGTACTTGATGATGCTTTGGTTTACCCGAGTACCTTCTGTCACAATGGCTAACAAGCGCGTTCGCAAGGGCTCAGGGGCTTCTTGTAGGCCTTCGCGTAACAATCCCCATTGGGCATCAGCGTAGCTTGCCAACAAAGTTTTGTTGATGGCAATCCGTGTGGAAAAAAGCTGCTGAGGATGTAATCCTTTTTCCCCCAAGGCATGAAGCTTCTTCCCCTCTTTGTCTGGGGGTGCTTTGTTAGTAGATAGTGGAACCCCCACCATTTTCCTCGTGGTGGTTACTACCAGGGAATCAGGTATGGAGTGACCCCTAATTAAGGGATCAGAAGGTGAGGGTCTAAAAAGCTTCTCTATTCTTGGGTTGACCCCTCTAACGCAGGTGTAGATAAAGAGGGAACGAGACGTCTCTTGACTGAGGCAAGAAGGGCTATGGCTTGGCTAGTAGGCGGCTTTTCCTAAATTATTTTCTCCACAAAATCTACTTCTGGGGTAATTTCCCCTGTGTCAATTTTAAAATGTGCTGCCGCCTTGCGTAGCATTGCATTGAAAGTGGGTTGATCATCCACAGATGAAGGGTCTCTGACCAGTGTGGTCAGAGGAGAGGGCAGATCTAAACATCAGGGTCTGTAGACGCCCCTGGTGACTGCCAGGGCTGTGGTTCACATATGTCTGGGTCTTCCTCAAAGTCCCCTACAGGTTCTTGTAGATCCTCAGTATTTAGGAATTCTTAATCTTCCTGAAAATGTGGATCCTCTTCAGTGAGGTCATATGTATCAATTTCTTCCTCAAGTGGGTCAAAGTCTTGGAAATTTGGCCCTAGGGTCTTCATGGAGTACCTCGCTTGGCCTTTTGGGTGTAATGTGTTCAGAGGTGGACACAAACCCATCTAGTCTGTCCATAGACGATTCAAATCTTTCCCTAGCCCACTGGGATAACCCTGAATGGTCTAGTGGCAGAAAGCCTGCTCCTCCGCCTCTAGGCGTTGAGATCTCTCCCATAGCACGGAGGATATACCCCCGTCGCCCTCTGAGAACCCTTCTCGTAGGCACAGCACTGGGGACGCATCTCTGGGTTTTCCCTTCGACGTGGGGGGAGGTTCAGGCGTACCCTCCATAGATTTCAGCGTCTGACCTTGTGAGCGGGTTTCGTTGACTCTTTCACCACTCGTTTCCGAGTGTCCTTGGAGACCATTCTAGCTAAGCTTTCCACGACTAGTTTGTCCATCGAGGACTGGTCGTGAATGGTTATGGTCGACGGACGCTCTTACGAGGCGCGTATGCGGCTGCAGGGAGGGCTGGCGACCCTTATGGTCGGCAGAGGCTGCCGGTAGATTCTGCGTCTCCCAAAATCTAAAAGGAGTCCTGTCCGTAGCTGAGGATGTAATAAGTGATAACGACCCCGAAGGAAAGGGTGGGGGGGGGGGGGGAGAGAAGGAAAGGCATTCTAGAAGAAACAAATGTCCACAACAACCCCCACTCTCCATACTGAGTAGGCCGGCGAGGCCGGTCCACGTCCACGGGTCCACGTGTTCGGCAGCACCGATAGGATTTTCTTTTTGGAAAGGTCCTTCTAGTGTTTGTCTGTGTGCCAAAACAGGTTTGGTTTCTTTGTTTCTATGCCTTTGGCGGGCTTCAGGACTGAAGGCCGCCTCTGGCGTCTGAGTGTCTGCGGTGGGCAGGAAGGGAGGGAGGTGCCCGAAACTCCCTGTGCTTAGTCTTCTAGGAGTCCCAAATGCACTCTGTGGTGATTGGCTGGCTGACTGTCCGGCAAGGTCAGCCACTCTGCTGGGTGAGTGGCAGCTAGGCTGGAAGGAATGAATGAAAGAGAAAACCAGACGAGTTTCCTAGACTAGAAAGCAGAGTCCACCACTGGAACGAAATAACCGAAGACGAGCTGGAAGAGGGCGACTGCTGCAACTCCTGGACTGTTGGTTTGCCCAGTGCAGCCTTGCTTCAGGTCTGAATTGCCAAGTTCATCTCGACAGAGAAGCCCCTTCAAGGACGACTTCTTCCTTTGAGTTGGTGGGACCAATCAACTCGTAAGCCACATGGATACCATTCTTGAAGCTGGTTAGGATTAACCAGGGTGAAGGACACCAGCTTGTGTGCTTGATGAACAGCTACTTGAACTGAAGTGACTCCACTTCGTCCGCGTTTTCAGACAATCCCGTGCAGTGCAGGAGTCCCCCAATGTCCTCCCTCTTGTCCCCATGACAGAGGCTCAGGAACAGTGAGATCTGCAGGAACTGCCAGGAACTAACGTCTTCAGCTGCATCTTTTGCTTCATATTAAGGTACTGTGACAACCCGGTTGAGAGAATGCCTCTCTCGGTGAAAGTTCGAGAAACTTTCCCAACTTGCAGGTCTAATCAGCTTGTGACCCAACATACGATTCTTTTTCGAACAAACTACTTCTGAGAACTTTGGCAAAGCCTTTACCGTTTACTCCAAGAACTACTCTTTCCTATCGAAGACACTAGTCCATTGACTTTGGCCTAGGCCTATTGAACTGAATCAAGTCCTCTAGTGACCTAAAACTATTTGCACTGCCTAAGAAAGTATTTGTGATCTGTTCTGCTAACTTGTGCCTTTTTACTCCCATTGAAAGTAAGGAACAAGTTACTTACCTGTAACTGTTGTTCTCCAGCATGGGTCTGGCATGGATTCACATGCTCATGAATATTCCCCGTCGCCAGGCTGGGAATCCTCGGTAAAGAAAAAATCAGTATCAGTTTCGTTTCTGTCTTTCGTAGTAGTAACCAATCACTGATCTCTGCGTCATACTGACCACAGCCAATGACTGCCCTCTACCTAAGCCCCGCCTCTGGCCATCTTCAGATTTGGTAGCACGTGAAGAGGCAGTATGACCAAGTGAAGAGCCGCAGAGGGGAAGGCGGAAGGGTTCGCATGTGAATCCATGCCAGACCCATGCTAGAGAACAACAGTTACAGGTAAGTAACTTGTTCCTTCTCCAGCATGGGGTCTGGCATGGATTCACATGCTCATGAATATAAGAATAAATAGCAGTACACACATGCACAACCACGGGAGGTGGCAAAAGGCTCAACATTAAGCAATACAAAAAACTCAACATTAAGCACTGCTTGGCCGACCCTGGACTCCTCCCTGGAATCCCGATCGACGCAGTAGAATCTCGTGAAGGTGTGCGTCGACCTCCACGTAGCAGCCCTGCAGATGTCCAGCAGGGGCACACCAGATAAGAACGCCGTAGTAGCAGCGATCGCTCTGGTCGAATGGGCTCTCGGACGGCCTGGCAGCGGTCGGTTAGCCAACCGGTGGCAGTGCATGATGATGCCGGAGAGCCATCTGGAAATAGAAGACTTCGAGAAAGGCTTCCCTTGATTCACAGGTCCAAAGTTCACAAACAGCTGTGATGTCATCTGGAAACTCTTCGTGCGGTCCACGTAGAACTTCAGCGCTCTAGCCACATCCAGCGAGTGCAAAGTCCTCTCGGCCGGCGACGAAGGAGACGGGAAGAAAACAGGTAACACCAAGGGCTCGTTAAGATGGAAGTCCGACAGCACCTTGGGCATAAAGGAGGGGTGCCTCCTAAGCACGAACCTCGAGGCATGGAAAGTCAAGTACAGTGCCTTGCAGGATAGGGCCTGGATCTCTCCCACTCGTCGTGTGGAGGTAATGGCCACTAGGAATGCAGTCTTCCACGACACAAACTTCATCGGTGCGGAGTGGCACGGCTCGAATGGGGGCCCCCATGAGCCTGGTCAGCACCACGTTAAGTTCCCATGCCGTGGCCAGGGCCAGGGCCTTCACCGGCGGGAACGACCGGAACAGTCCTTTCATGAACGCTTTTACCAGTCGATGGGACCACAGGGACGTCCGTCCTGTGGTTCTGGTATATCTGGAGATCGACGCCAGATGAATCTTAATGGAGGCATGGGCAAGCCCAGCCTTTGCCAGCGATAGCAGGTACGGCAGCACTTGAGGGGCCGTAATCCGTAGGGGGTTGATCTTCTGTGCTCGGCACTAGATAGAGAACCTCTTCCACTTATGACCGTAGCATTTGAGAGTCGAGGACGCCCTGGCCTTTGCAAGAACCTCTCTGCAATCGGCCGGTATATCGTAGCCTCCAAACTCTAGCGCTGCAGGAGCCAAGCCTGCAGGTTCAGCGACGCCGGGTTGTGGTGGAAGATGGCGCCTCCTTCTCTGGAGAGAAGGTCCGCGTCCGCCAACAGCTTGATGGGAGGGGACGTTGACAAGTCCAGAAGGTCCAGGAACCAGATCTGCCTCGGCCACGCCGGTGAGACGAGGATCATCCTGCACCGGGACCTCTTGAGCTGGCTGATGAGTCGAAGCAGCAACGGCAACGGAGGGAACGCATACAGGTATAGGCCGTCCCAGGGGAACGACAACGCATCGCCCATGCTTCTCGGCTGGGGAAACCTGCTGGCGAACCTCTTGCACTTCGAGTTCGTCGCTGTTGCGAACAGGTCGATTTGGGGTTTGCCCCATCGTCGGAAGAGTTGATCCTCCTGATCCTGGCGCAGTTCCCACTCGTGACAAGCGCGCAGCTCCCTGCTGAGCGAGTCGGCGATGGTGTTGCTTTCTCCTGCCAGGTGGAAGGGAACCAGGAACATCCCCTGGGCGACCGCCCAGTGCCACAGATCCTGTGCCTCCTTGGATAGGGCTGGGGATCTGGTGCCTCCCTGCTTCCGTATGTAAAACATTGTCGTGGTGTTGTCTGTGAAGATCCGCACCACCTTGCCCTTGAGCGACGGGAGGAACGATTTGAGAGCCCAGAACACGGCTCGGAGTTCCAGGACGTTGATGTGCAGGAGCCAGAGGACTCTTGCGTGGAGATCTGCGGTGTGGGCGCCCCAACCTTCCAGGGAGGCATCCGTCGTCACCGTCTCCTGGTACGCCGGCGTCTGAAAGTCCTTGCCCGCCGTGAGGTGCGCTGGAACGCCCCACCACTGAATCGCCCGCCGGAACACCTCGTTGAGGGGGACCCTGTCTTCGAAGGTGCCCGTCGCCTGCATCCAACGGGCGTCGAGAAATTCTTGAAGAGGGCGCATCCGTAGTCTGCAGAGGCGCACCAGGTAGATGCAAGAGGACATCATCCCCAGGAGGGACTTGATGGACCTCACCCTGGCCACGTCCGTGGCTAGCAGGCGCTGCACTTTGCCTACAATGGTCTTCGTCTGTTCTTCCGACGGGGCCGCCAGGCGCCTCACTGTATCGAGCTTCGCTCCCAGAAACGGGGCCACCTGCGATGGCACCAGGTGGGACTTTGGGTAGTTTATGGCGAATCCCAGGTCTGAGTAGCTGGACGGTCCTCGCAGTGTGTTCGACGGCGAGTTCCCTCGTCCTTGAGCGGATGAGCCAGTCGTCCAGGTAGGGGTAGACGTGAATCCCCTGCAGGCGCAGCCGCGCCGCCACTGGTGCTAGGCACTTGGTAAAGACCCTGGGGGCCGACTTCAATCCGAACGGCAGTGCTCTGAATTGGTAGTGGCGTCCCTGGACGACGAACCTGAGGAACTTTCAGTGACTTTTGAGGATGGGAACGTGGAAGTATGCAGCCTCCAGGTCCAACGACGATAGAAAGTCGCCTTCCTCCAGCTGTCCCAGTACGTGATGGAGGGTGACCATCCTGACCTTTTGTGATCTGATGTATTTGTTCAAGCGACGAAGGTCCAGGATGGGGCGCCAGCCGCCTGTCTTCTTCCTGACGAGGAAGTACCTTGAGTACACCCCGGAGCCTCTTCGGGACAAGCTCGATGGCGCCTTTCCTGAGCATCGCCCGTACTTCCAACAGCAGTTGCGGGATGTGATTTTCCTTCCTGGCCACAGGTGGAACGTGAGGGCACTTCTTCAGGAATTAGATAGAGTGCCCTGTTGCCAGGGTATCCAGCACCCAAAGGTCAGTGGAGATGGACTTCCACACGCCGACGAAATTCGTCAGCCGGCCTCCCACCGGGGCGCTTCGGTGGGGGCCCGAGACCACGGCCGGAGTCCTGCTTGAAGGTGGTGGCCTTGCCGCCCTGGCCACCTTGCCGACAGCGGCGAGGCTCTCCTTGCTTGCCGCGACCCCTGTAAGCCTCCTGAGACGAGGAGCGTGCCGCCTGGCGGTAGGACGACGAGCCACCGCTGGATCCCTTGGAGGCACTCTGCTGGATCCCTTGGAGGCACTCTGTCTGCCACCGGAGCTCCGAAAGGGCCGTCGTTGCTAAAGGGCTCGGGCCGTCTCCGTTTTTATGGCTTGGAGGGATTCGTCCACCGCCTTCCCGAACAAGTTGCTGCCGTCGAACTGCATGTCCAACACCCTGGTCTGGACGTCCTGACGGAAGTCGGTCGCCCGGAGCCAACCCCGTCGTCATAGGCAAACACCGTTGCCCAGCTGGCGGAACCCGGTATCGGCAATATCGGTTGCCACCGTTATGGCGTGGTCCGACGCCACCTCGCCCTCTTGCAGTATTTCCAGGGCCTCGGACCTCTTGTCGTCCGGCAGGAAGTCCAATATGGGGGCCAGCTTAAACCAGAGCTCCCTGTCGTAACGGGCCACGATCGCCAGGGCGTTGGCCGCTTTGATCGTCGTCGCCGCCGATGAAATGACCCGCCGCCCCATGGCGTCCAACTTCTTTCCCTCGCAGTCCGGGGAATTCGACGTCGAGGCTCCTGACCCCGCCGCTTTCTTCTTCGCCGCTGCCGAGACGACCGAGTCTGGCGTTGGCTGGGCCCTGAGGCACAGGGGAGCAGTTTCGGGTGCCCAGTACTTCTTCTCGTACCGGTCCCGTTTGGCTGGTGCCGTGGAGGGGTTTTTGAGAACCGACAGGCCCTCCTCCCAGGTGTCATCGATTAGAGGCACCGCGATGACAGTCTTCCTCTTGGCCTCCCGGCGCTGATAGAGGAAACCTTCCTTTTTCTGCTCCTCCGGGCAGAGCTGGAACAATTCGGACGCCCTGGCGATCATGGCGTGGAATGAGCCAATCTCGTCGGGCGGCGAGGCCCGTGCGACGGGAGACCCGTTCCGTCGTCGTTGCCCTCAGAACCCGTCGTCGAGCCCAACGTACCGTCATCTCCCGACTCGTGGGAGGATGAGGAGGGAACTGTAGGCCTTACGGGGGCGAGCGGAGGAGAGGGTTGGGTCCTCCGTCGTTTGTTCTGAGGACTTCCCGACAGGGCCAGGTTGCGGGTCCTCCGGCCTGGACCGTGGGAATCTCGTCCTTATCTCAGAGCATAAGGACTGGATGGCAGACAAAATGGCCGCCGAGCCAACCTGAGGCCTAGGTTCCGGCTGTGCCGGAAGGGAAGGCTGCTCTTCCTCGCCATCGTCGTCTTCCTCGGTTATTTCCCGAGGATCTTCCTTACGGGATCGAACCTTCTCGAATTGGACTTCGAGGTTCCTCACGGCCTCGGTCAGGTCCTCCTCCGAGGCTGACTCCGAGCTCGAGGAGGCTACCGTGCCCCCCCTCGCTTCTTCCATCATGGCGGCCACGACGATGGGCTCAAAAGAGGATTCCCTCCTTGGCGGCAGGGAAACTAGTCCCGGAGGCAGTCTCCGCTGGCGGGGTCTCTGCCGGCTTGGCCAGAGTCGCCGCGATCACCTCGATAGAGGCCTTTGCCTGCTGGGTAGGGGCGTTCACCACCTTGGGTGCGTCCCGGGCCTTCTCCTTCAGGGGAGGGGCGACGCCTCGCTCCCCCTCTTCCAAGATCGGACGGGGCTTCTCCCGAAGCTTACCCGGGGTCTCGGACTTCCTTTTCCCCGAACCGGAGCGCTGGCTCGTGGTTGACGGTGCCGGGGAAGGTGCGCCCTGCCTGTTGACCGAAGAGCCCGACCTTTCGGCGCTCGGAGCCAGCGGACTCGCGGCGCTTGGCCTGGTGTTGGGCCCCCGTCGCCGGGGCGCCCGCACAGGACTTAGAAGCCCGCTCGGACCCTTTCTTCTTCTTCTCACCCGTTGAGCCCTTCTCCAACCAGCTGGCGAGAAGGGATCGACGGTCCCTCATGGTCCGCTCCGACAAGTTCTTGCAGAACTGGCAGTCCTTCTCTACATGAGTCTTGTCCCCATGAAGACAGTAGAGGCATTGCGAATGTTCGTCTTCCTTAAACACATTCTGCAGCCCGCATCCAGGGCAGCTGCGAAACAGCTTGGGTCCGGGCGACGAACTCGCATCCTGGGCCATCTCGAAGTAGGCCGCAAATCTGGAATCCCCCAAGAAGTTGATTTGACGAAATCTTCACCCTTGAGGGGCGTAGGAAAATCCTGCAACGGGTAGCCGTTAACGGGAGTAGAAACGGTGGAGCTTGAGGCTCGATTAACCGAAAAAAAATGTGAAAATTCACCTGAAAAAGTGCGAAACACGCAGTAAAAGCTCGAGAGCTAAGCACGAGGACTCCCAACACTTGAACGTGCGGTAAAAATCTGAAGATGGCTGCCAGAGGCGGGGCTTAGGTAGAGGGCAGTCATTGGCTGTGGTCAGTATGACGCAGAGATCAGTGATTGGTTACTACTACGAAAGACAGATCAGAAACGAAACTGATACTGATTTTTTCTTTACCGAGGATTCCCAGCCTGACGGGGAATATTCATGAGCATGTGAATCCATGCCAGACCCCATGCTGGAGAACTGAAATGCCACTTTGCTCCTATTTCAAGGGAGCCTCATTTATTCAGTAAATCATTGGTTTGATATTGAAGTGTGTTTGTGTATATTAAGTTGCCGCCTTCTAGTGAATGTTTTCTAAATGATTGTGTAATACATTAAGTGTTTTACCAAGAAACCTTGAGTTTAAGTGTCTACTTGAACCACTGATTTTAAGACCTGTGTAACCTCTTGTACTGCTCACATTCCCTCTTGAAATGAGCCTGGCTGCTCAGCTCGCTACCACAAAACTGTGTAGTACAGACTTATACCAAAGGTTGGTTTTTGCTTAGTCCTAATTGTATGTGGTGGTCCCAGAGGTTACAGCATGCAATTCTGCCTAACACCGACCAGTAAGGCCCTCTTGATGGTGACCAGGCTGATGTACGCTGACGCCATTGGTTCAAACGGTTTGTGTGCCAGGGCTTCCAATACTATGTTAAGGTCCCACGCGGGGTGTGGCCTCTTGATGGGCGGGTAGAGCCTTGCGAGCCCTGTAAAATGTTTGATAGGATTGAAGGAGAAGATTTCCGCCCCCCCCCCCCCGCCCCTCCTCAGAGTTCCTCTAAGCCCCGATGGCTGCAAGGAATGTACGACAGTTGTCCACCTGGACCCCCGAATGGGCGAGGTGCACAGAGAAGGAAAGCACGTCGTCCAAGGTACATGCCTGAGGGGAGTTGGAGGGTGGGGGGGGGTCGATTTCCTTGGAGTCTGCCCAGTGGCAGAACCGGGTCCATTTGCTTTTATATTGGGCCCTGGTAGCTTTGCTCCTTGTCCCCTGTAGGATCGCCAGATTAGCCTGGGGGAGGCTGAGGTGCCGCAGAATTACCTGCTCAGAAACCATGCTGTGAGGGCTAGTTTGAGGTGCTGGGTGGATGACCTTGCCCCCCCCCCCCTGCTGCGCCAGAAGATGTTGGGCCCGTCGGGAGGTGAATCCGAGGCATCTCAGAGGCTCAGCAGCTAAGAAAACCATTGCCTGGCCGGCCACCATGGAGCCATTAGAATGATGTTGAGTTGGCAAGACCCCTTGATCTTGCAAATCACTCAATCAGCGGTGTGGGCGGGAAGGCGCAAGCCTTAATGTCGTTCCACTGAAGTCGAAATGCATCTCCAGGGAGCCGGGGCCCTGTCTCTGTCCGGAGGCAAACTGATGTCACTTCTTGTTGTGCCAAGTGGCCACCTGGGGATAACCCCACCTGTTGAAGATCTACTGAATCACGATGTCTTTTAGCTGCCACTCAATTGTCCGCTGCCAACCTGCTGAGCCTGTCCGGCTCTAGGTTGGATTCCCCCGGGAGGTGGACTGCCGTGAAGTAGATGTTTTGCAGGGCCCACTCCGACATGCTGATTGCCAGTCTGCACAGAGAAGGGGATCTGGTGTCTCCCCGCTTGTTGACGTAGTACATGCTGGTCAAGTGGTCTGTCTGCAGGAGGACAACATTGCCCCTGAGAAGTGGTAGGAATGCTCCGAGCGCTAGCCAGATGGCGTTCAGCTCCAACCAATTGATGTTATATTCCTGCTCCTGTCGAGCATGGTGGCCCCAATTTTTAGGTACCGGTGTTCGCGTTCGGGAAAAATCATGGTAGTTCTTTATAAAACCACTGCCACCAGCCATTTCAATAGGAAAGGGTAGCTTTTGACAGCTACTAGAGTGTTTAGACATAGGGGATACTAAGTAACCCCTCCAGCACTCTATAGGAAGATAGTGTGTGCTGTGTCTATGAATTCAAGAAGAGTAGTAAAGTCAATTTAACTTCACATTCTCTGGGGAACAGTAGTTCATCCCAGAGAAGGTATTTAAACCTTGGGAAGTCCAAAGGACATCCCTGTGCCACTGCACTAAAGGTGCTGTGTGACAATGAAAAGATGCCCCCTATGGAGTTATCAAACTCCATAACCAAAAAACACAAGAGTAAAACACATCAAAATACATGAGTGGGAATAAAGGTTCACACTCTTTAGGTAAAAAAAAATCAAGTCCTCAAAATCCAGCAAAGTTGCTGGGGGTCTCTAAGGGAAGGGAATAAGCACATTTCTGAGAATTCTCCCTAACAGAGCGCACGCCCCACCATCTTATCGCCTGACAAAACCCCTCAAGAGCGATCTTGTCCTGGAAGCTTCCGGACACTTGAATCAAACAGGCATCGATGCAGGACGACATGCCGAGCAGAGACGGTCCTCACAGCGGCGATCTTCAGAGTGAGCAGCCGTTGCACCTTGCCCAGGATGGCCGCCAATCAAGCCACTGTGTTGAGCCGGGATCCCAGGAACAGCACGTCCAGCGATTGAGTCAAGCAGGACTTTGCATAGTTCAAAGAAAACCTCAGATCCGTTAGTAGGCAGACGGTCCTCGCCGTGTGGTCGACAGCAATGTTCTTGGAGCTGGCCCGAATCAGCCTGTCTTCCAAGTAAGAGTAGACGTGGATCCCTTGTAGTCGCACATGCGCCGCCACTGGCGCCAGGCACTTGGCGACAACTTCAATCCGAAGGGAAGGGCTTTGAATTAGTAATGCTTCTCCTGAACGACGAATAACAGACATTTGTGGTGTCCCTTGTGAATTGGGATGTAGAAGTACGCATCCTCAAAGTCCAGCAACGACAGAAAGTCTGCCTCTTCGAGCTGCCCAAGCACATGCTGAAGATTGACCATTCAGAACTTTTGGGACTTGATGCATTTGTTTAGACAGCAGAGGTCAAGGATGGGCCTCCAGCCCCCAGTCTTTTTCACAAGGAAGTACCTTGAGTACACTCTGAAGCCGCTTTGGGACGAGCTCTATCGCCCCTTTCTTTAGCATGGCCCACACCTCCAGCAGCAGCTGACGGGTGTGGTTTTCCTGCCGGGCCACCAGGGGTATTCGAGGACACTTCTGTTTAAATTCCAGGGTTTGTCCGTGGGCAAGAGATGGGAAGAAAAAATGGGCTGAACCCTCTTTTTTTGGGGGCCTGACTCTAGAGGGTAAACAGGTACAGAAATAGAGGGGAATAGAGTCAACGGCTTCCCTGGCCAAAAGCGTGACAGGGGGGGGGTCAACACCACCTTGCAGAAGAGCTAGGTAGCTACTAGCTTGAAAAGAGAACACCGAAGGTGCAAAAACAAAGGTTTATTTCAACAAGAAGACATATTGACAGAATATTTGTGTGCCGTAGCACATGGTATATGCATACTGAAGTACATTTTATAGTCTGCATATTGGTGAGTTAGTACAATTAGTGACAGACTATTACATGTATTGTTCACAGTCACAATACATTAACACTGACTGAACAATACATGTAATAGACTGTCACTAATTGTACTAACTCACCAATATGCAGACTACAAAACTACTTACGGTGTTCTCTTTTCAAGCTAGTAGCTACCTAGTTCTTCTGCAAGGTGTTGTTGACCCCGTCACACTTTTGGCTAGGGAAGCCGTTGACGCTATTCCCCTCTATTTCCGTGGGCGAGAGATTCCAGCACCAAACGGTCAGTGGAGAAGGTCTTCCACACCTGACTAAGTTCAGCAACCGGCCTCCCACCCGGGTGCAAAGGTGGGGGCCCGACGTCACGACCTTGCATGGACGTCAGAGGGCCGCCTTGGGGTCCCTGGCGACAAGGTCCTCCTCCGAAATTCTAGGAACGGCCCCTGTTGGTTTCCTGGACCGTGAAGCGGGAGGGCTGGCAGTAAGAAGAGTCGCTCCCGCCGAAACATCCATAGGACTTGCCTCCTGAGGACTAAAATGATGGTCGTTGAAGAGTGCCCAAGGCACGTGCCATCTCTGTCCTGATGGCCTGTAGAGACTCTACAGCCTTCCCGAAGAGATGGTCTCCGTCAAAGGGCATGTCCATAACCCTCGTCTGAACGTCCCGACAAAAGTTGGTGGCCTTGAACCAGCCACGACGACTAAGGCAAACGCTGTCGCCCATCTGGCTGAACCCTGCATCGGCGTTGTCTATGGCCAGCGTGATGGCGTGGTCCGACGCCACCTTGCCTTCCTGCAGAATTTCCAACGCCTCTGACATTTTGCCGTCTGGGAGGAAGTCCACGATGGGAGCAATCTTGAAACACAGCTCCCTGTCTGGGCGCGCTACGATGGCGGCCTTGATGGTCGTGGCCGCAGAGTAGATAACTCGTCGTCCAATGGCATCTAACTTCTTCCCCTTGCTGTCTGGAGGGGTGGACGCTGCCTAAGAACAATCGCCCGACGACTTCTTGGCCGCTGCCAATACCGAGCCCAGCGACGGTTGGACCCGCAAGCACTTGGGCACAGAGCCCGGCGACGTTTGGACCCGCAAGCACTTGGGCACAGAGCCCAGCGACGGTTGGACCCGCAAGCACTTGGGCGCAGAGCCCAGCGACGGTTGGACCCGCAAGCACTTGGGCGCAGAGCCCAGCGACGGTTGGACCCGCAAGCACTTGGGCGCAGAGCCCAGCGACGGTTGGACCCGCAAGGACTTGGGCGCAGAGCCCAGCGACGGTTGGACCCGCAAGGACTTGGGCGCAGAGTCCGGTACCCTGTACTACTTCTCAAGGCGATCCCTCTTCGCTGGGGCCGTAGAAGTGTTCTTCATGAGAGACAAGAAATCTCATCTAGAAGTGGGACAGAGAGGATGGCCTTTCTCTTCACCTTGCAGCGCGGGTACAAGAAGCCCTGCTCCTCTGGAGCGAGCTGGAAGAGCTCCAAAGCCCTGGAGATCATCGCATGAAACGAGCCTATCGTGCCTGGCAGGGTTCACTGGTGAAGCACACTTCTGACTCCAGCGTGTCTGGCAGGGCAGGAAGTGAGGGATGTTCCCGAAACTCCCTGCGCATAGTCTCCTTGGTTACAGGAATGCACCCAAAAGGTGATTGGCCGGCTGGCTAATCTTGGAGGACAGCCACCCGGCTTTGTGAGTGACAGCTAGGCTGCGAATGAATGGAACAAGTTACTTACCTGTAACTGTTGTTCTCCAGCATGGGGTCTGGCATGGATTCACATGCTCATGAATATTCCCCGTCGTCAGGCCGGGAATCCTCGGTATAGAAATAATCAGTATCAGTTTTGTTTCTGATCCGTCTTTCTCAGTAGTAACCAATCACTGGTCTCTGGGTCATACTGCCCCCAGCCAATGACTGCCTTCTCCCTAAGCCCCACCCCTGGCAGCTATCCTCAGATTTGGTAGCACGTGAAGTGGCAGTATGACCAAGTGAAGAGCCACAGAGGGGTAGGCGGGAGGGTTCGCATGTGAATCCATGCCAGACCCATGCTGGAGAACAACAGTTACAGGTAAGTAACTTGTTCCATTCATTCCCCCCACTCATGTATTTTTATGTGTTTTACTCTTGTGTTCTTTGATTATGGAGTTTTAGATAACTCCATACGCATCATCTTTTCATGCATGTGTGTTACACAGCACCTTCAGTGCAGTGACACAGGGATGTCTTTTAGACTTCCAAAAGGTTCAAATACCTTTTCTGGGGTAAACTACTGTTTCCCAGAGAATGTAAGGTTAAATTGACTACTAGTCTTTTTAAATTCCTAGACCCAGCACACACCATCTTCCTATAGAGTGATGGAGGGGTTACCTAGTATCCCCCGTGTCTAGAAACACATGTAGCAGTCAAATGCTACCCCTTTCCTATTGAAATGGCTGCTGACAGTGGTTTTACAAACTACCATGATTTTTCCCGACCGCGAACACCGGTAGCTAAAAATCATGTGATGTTCATGCACGTTGGGGGGAATTGGAGGTGTCCAAAACAGTCTTGGTTACAAGACGTTTGGGAAATTGTGATTTAGCACTGGGTGTGAGGTTATCTAAGGTTCTTTGCCTCTCCCATCTCATGATGTTGGGGATGATTTGATTGCTCCGAAGACTGGAGCCATGGAATGTTGCATGGGAAACTATGAAAGATACCAATGCTTGAGAAAGAACCTTTTTTAAAACGGAACTGGGCAATAGCACTACTTCAAGAGAAGAGTACTTGGCCAAGCTATCAGTGAGGACTATTCAGGGAAAGGTGGGGAGAAGTAATTTGTTTGTGTATACAAAGGTTGGAAGAGCAGCATATAATTGTTCAGTGTAATCTAACAGGTGTACCTCTTATCGATTAGCCGATATTCACAAGCCATGTAATGCCTGAAATGTATTTAGTGCCAATAGCCTTTCTCCTGGGAGAATTAAGAGTGAAGCAAGAAATATTAGTTGACCAGTTCCTGATAGAGTAACACTTAACAATATGGAAAAGTAGAAAAGGCCAGACAGGGATACGAAAAAAAAGCTGCAGCCCAGACTTTTGACATTACAGCAGGGGAAGAAACAATCTGAAGATGTTGGATTCTAGGTACTTGCACACATGACACCCACATCAAGATCTTAAGCCGTTTAGAATATCACTTCAACTGTACATGATTACCAAACCCAGATAAACCCTACAACAACAAGAATCTTAGACTAAAACATTATGCTACTTACCTAACATTTGTTTTTGTTCTTGTGGAGGTGCAGATGCCAACATGGAAGCAGTCAACGGCTCCTGACCTTGTACATGAACAGCAGGCTAAGGGTTTGAAGTACAATATTTTATTTTTTATTCAATGCAAATTAGTTTATTTTCTTAGCAAAGATCAACAAATCTCAAAATGTCAGCAGAATCTATAGATCAAAAATACATGTAGCTGTTAGATCCAAAAAATAAAATAAAGAAGATTAGTAACCATAGTAAATCATGTACTCTGCACTTTAGCTCCTTCAGCTGTACATATGAGCTGTCTAATGTTGGGAAGGAACCAGGGTCTTTCCGGACCCCCAAGCACTTTATAGTTAGGCAAGTCCTCTTCAAGGCGCTATAATGGACCAGGTGGGGGTGGGCACTGGGAAGGCACTCTCATGCAGACAATCACATATAAGCACCTAAGAAGGTAGTTATTGTCCAAATATAAGGCGCTATTTATTAGCTGGATAGATTTGTAATGTCAGATCCCAGGCATTGTAAAAGGAACAAGTTACTTACCTGTAACTGTTGTTCTCCAGCATAGGTCTGGCATAGATTCACATGCTCATGACTATTCCCCAGTCGTCAGGCTGGGAATCCTTGGTAAAGAAAAAAATCCGTTTCAGTTTCATTTCTGAACCATCTTTCTCCTAACAATCAATCACTGGTCTCTGGGTCATACTGCCCCCAGCCAATGACTGCCCTCTACCTAAGCTCCTCTGGCAGCCATCTTCAGATTTGGTAGCACGTAAAGTAACAGTAGGACCAAGAGAAGAGCCACACAGGGGTAGGCAGGAGGGTTCGCATGTGAATCCATGCCAGGCCCATGCTGGAGACCAACAGTTACAGGTAAGTAACTTGCTCCTTCTCCATCATGGGGTCTGGCATGGATTCACATGCTCATGAATAATACATAGCAGTACACACATGCACAACCACGGGAGGTGGCAAGGCCCAACATTAAGCATCTCTTACTGCCTAACCAGGCTCACCTTCAAGCTAACAGGTTGCGCAGCAATGCTTGGCCGACTCTGGACTCCTCCCTAGAATCCCGGTCAACGCATTAGAACTTCATGAAGGTGTGCGTTGACCTTCACACAGCAGACCAGCAGATGCCAAGCAGGGGCACATCAGACAGAACAACACACTTGCAGCGATCGCTCTGGTCGAATAGGCTCTTGGACTGCCAGGCAACGGTCGGTTTGCCAACCGGTGACAATGGATGATGCAGCCGGAGAGCCACCTGAGAACGGAAGCCTAGTTCACATGGCCAAAGTTCACAAAAAGTTGCGACGTCTTACGTAAACTTGTGCGGTCCACATAGAACTTCAGCGCTCTAGCCACATCCAGCGAGTGCAAAGTCCTCCCAGCAGGCGACTAAAGCGTCGGGAAGAACACAGCCAACACGAAGGGCTCGTTTAGATGAGTGACGGCACCTTGGGCATGGAGGGGTGTGCCAGTAGCACTACCCTCGTCTCGTGGAATGTCAAATAAGGTGGTTTACAAGAGATCTCTCCCACTTGTCGTGCGAAGGTGATGGCCACAAGAAAAGCTGTTTTCCACAACAAAAATTTCAGTGGCGCCGAATGCATAGGCTCGAACGGAGGACCCATGAGCCTAGTACGCACCACATTGGACTCCCACGCCAGGGCCGGAGCATTCACCGGCAGGAACGAGCAAAATAGTCCTTTGACAAACTCCTTGACCAATCGATGCAACCATAAGGATGATCGTCCTGGAGATCTGGTGTAGCGGGAAATAGCCGCCAGATGAACTTTGATGGATGCATGGGCCAGTCCTGCCTTGGCCAACGACAGAAAATACGCAAGCACTTGCGGAGCAGTGACACGTAGAGGGTCAATCTTCTGAGTACGGCACCAAACGGCAAACCTCTTCCACTTGTGCCCGTAGCATTTGAGAGAAGATGAAGCTCTAGCCTTGGCAAGCACCTCCTTGCAATCCGCTGGGAGATCTTAGCCCCAAAACTCTAGTGCTGCAGGAGCCAGGCCTTCAGGTCAGCAATCCTGGGTCATGGTGCAAAAACGCACCTCCTTCCCTGGCGAGAAGATCTGCGACTGCTGGAGACGCTGACATGTCAAGAAATGATAATTTACTCACCGTAGTCCTTAGTCCCCCTTTCCTCCATACTGCATCGGCGTCCCTTCCAAGGGACGGGAGACAACCTTTTTCCATCAGAAAAAAATGTTTTTCCCTTAGAAGCACGCAGGGGTGCGGCCCAGGGAGCATGTGCTGCCGTGACTCTGCCCTTTGGTGCCACACCTCAGTCCCCATTGACGCGTCGACAATAGATTTAACTTTGCCTGATGACACCAGTATTATTAGGGGGGAGGTTGGTGGGACGTATGGAGGAAAGGGACTAAGAGTATGTTAGTCACTACGGTGAGTAACTTATAATTATTCTCACGTCCCGTTCCTCCATACGGCATGGGCGAATACAACTGAATGTAGCCCCAGGGTGGAGAGGAGACCCTTCTTAAGCAAACAGGTTCCTGAGAACCACCTGTCCGATAGCCGTATCAGATCTAGAGCTGGCATCCAAACAGTAATTCTTGCAGAAAGCCCAGGGAGTGGCCCAAGTGGCCGTCATGCTTATGACTTGCCAAGGGAGATGGCGCTGGAAAGCGATGGCCGTTGCTTTGGCCCCGACAGCGTGGGTGTGCATGTTGGCCGGAAGCGGCTTGTGCTGGCCCTCGTAGGCTTCCTTGATGGCCGAGACCATCCAGCGAGATATGGAGGCCTTGGAGGCCCGATAGTCTGGTCTTCAGCCTCCAAAACTGACAAACAGGGCGCCCGATTTGCGGAAGCCCTTGGTCCTGTCCAAGGGAAATTTCAGGGCACGCCGGACATCAAGGCAGTGCAGCACCCTCTGTGCTTCGTCCTTGGGATCTGGAAAGAACGTAGGAAGAACTATTTCCTCGTTCAAGTGGAAAGCAGATGGCACCAATGGCCGAAATTGCGGGTGCGTCCGCAGGACTACCTTGCCCCTGTGAATAACAGTCACTCACCGTAGTGACTACCTTACTCCTAGTCCATAGTCCCCTTTCCTCCATACTTGTGGGAAATTCCGTCCTTCGGGATGGTACCAGAGCACTTTTGTTAAAAAGCATCCACAATTGAAAATGTTTGTCCTATTTTTACACGGGGTATCGCACGTGGCCGTAACCCCGCCCTCCTGAGCTACGCCCCGCGCATCGCTTTTCAGTCCTTTTCTATCGCCAGGTGTGCAACCATTTAAGCAATAGTAGAGGCTACTTTGAGGGGATAGCGGGCGGGAGATGGAGGAAAGGGGACTATGGACTAGGAGTAAGGTAGTCACTACGGTGAGTAACTTTGTTATACTCTTATGGAGGAAAGTACTCTTTCCTCCATACTTGTGGGAGATTCCCAAGCACACCTCACAGGTAATACGGGTGGATGGATACTCTTAACTGGAATAGGTTCTTAAGAACAGCCTGGACGAATTGGTCATCGGCCCTGGGGCTCAGGTCGAAGCAGTAATGCTTACAAAAAGCTGATGGGGAAGCCCACGTAGCCGCCTTGGCAATGGTTTGCCAGGGAACATACTTTTGGAAGGTAACAGCAGCCGCAATGTCACGTACAAGATGGGCATGAATGCCCTTCAGAGGTTGAAGGCCCTGAATGGTATATGCTTTAGAAATGCCAGAGGCAACCCATCGGGAGATAGCCTTTGAAGCAGGTTTTCCTTTCGGGTCTCCGAATGTGAGAGTTGAGAGGAGCACCCGAGTTCACTTGTTCTGTCAAGATACAACTTCAGGGCTCGCCCGACATCCAAGTTGTGTAAGACTCTTGGCATCTGAGGCCGGATTCGGAAAAAAGAGACAATGAGATGGATTGATTCAAATGAAAATCGGGAACCACTTTAGGCAGGAAAGGAGGAGGAGTGTGGAGCACAGCCTTATCCTTATCGAATGTGAGGAATGGATGTTCCACAGATACAGCTTTAAGCTCGGTTACTCGCCTTGGCAAGGTCACTGCAATAAAAAATGTGACCTTCCAAGAAAGGTATTTGAGATCAGTAGTGGCCATGGGTTCAAATGGTTTATGGCATAAGGTGGTGAGGACCACTTTCAAATCTCATTTGGGATGAGGATTGCGTACCGATGAAAAAAGATGCAATAGACCTGCAAAATGCCTTTTAATGACTGGCTTCGTCAAAGAAAAGGAACAGCTGTCAGTGGACAGGTAGGTGGCAATAGCCGACAAGTAAGTCCTACAAGACAAGGCAGGGATGCCCGAAGCTGCAAGATGAGATATAAACGAAAGAACAGTGTCCATCGTAGCGTGCTTGGGGTCGAGCTGCCTAGGTAAACACCAGTGGCAAAAACAGAGCCACTTGCTCCTATATCAAGACCTCGCAGAAGGTTTCCTGGCCGCTTGGATAATTCCCATATTGTCCTCAGACAAGTTAAACTGCGCTAATTATCTGAATTCAGGCACCAGGCCACCAAGCTGAACGATTGTGGGGAGGGTTGCCACATATGAGGATCGCACTGGTGAAGCAGGTCGGGAATCAACGGCAGTAGATTGGAGGAAGAATCGACAGATGCTGAAGTTCTGAGAACCACAATCTGGCTGGCCACCAAGGAGCTATGAACAGGAGAGTGCAATTCGATGTATTCCTGAGTTTGCAGAGTGACCGATGAATGAGAGGAAGCGGCAGGAAAGCATAGGCCTTCATATTGTGCCACGGGATCTCGAGCGCGTCCCCTAAGGAGGAGACTCCTAGACCGTTCCTGGAAGGATAAAGAGGAAGTTTCCCGTTTGTAAAAGTTGCAAAAAAGGTCCTTTTCTGGAGTGCCACACTGGTGGAAAATGGTGGAGAGAACCTCTGTGTACAGTTCACACTCTTAGCTGGCTGCTGTCTGGCAGCTGAGGGTCTGCAGTCACATTGAAGTGACCCGGAATGTGTACAGCCAGCAGCCAAATGTCATGCTGGATGGCCCATTCCCAAATTTAAATGGCGAGGCCCACAAGGGGCGGTGACTTGGTGCCACCCTGAATGTTGATATAAAACACTGCCACTGAGTTGTCCGTGTGGATACGGACCACCTTGTTCATGAGGGACTGTTGAAAAGCTTTTAACGCCAGAAAAACAGCCAGGAGTTCCAGATAATTGAAAAGAAACTGCCTGTCCTGAAGTGTCCATAGATCGAGAACCTGGAGATTATCCAGCATCGCGCCCCACACCAGAAGGGAGGAGTCTGTGGTAATCGTCACTTGTGACTAGGGCTCCTGAAACGAGGCTCCCACAGAAAGATTGTTGGTCGAGGACCACCATAGTAGATCAGTCATGCAGGATGGAACTGGGATCATCTTGGAATCAGAGTCCAAAGCCTGACACCAAGAGCTCCGAAGAGCCAGCTGAGTATGCCTCATTTTCAGACATGCAAGAGGAAGGGCTAGCACGCAAGAAGCCATGAGGCCCAGAAGTCTCTGAAACCAGCAAGACGTCATGAGCGCTGATTGGAGGAAGAGCAGACATGTGGTGGATAGATCCGCAATCCTGTCCACCATTAGGAACACCTTGGAATTGATCGTATTCCAACGGAAACCCAGGAAACTCAGGTCATGGGAGACCGTCATGGAAGATTTCCACCAGTTCACCGACAGCCAAAGGTGGAACAGGAGCTGGAAGAGTGACTGAAGATTGCTCAATGCAGTCTGTGGACAAGGGCTGCGTAGGAGCCAGTCCAAATACGGATATACATAAACGCCCTGTAGCCGGAGGAAAGCTGTGATCAACATCTTTGTAAAGACACACAGCGCCGAGAGAGCAAAAGGGAGCTCACGGAACTGGAAATGTTCCCCTCCCAGAGAGAAGCACAGATATTTCCTATGCGGCCTCCATATCATGATGTGCATGTAAGCGTCCTGAAGGTCCACTACACTGAGCCAGTCGCCCTTCCGAAGAGAGGACTTTATTTGGCAAGGTGAGATCATTTTGAATTTCTCTTGGGGAAGAGAAAGATTGAATTCGAAAAGATTGAGGATAGTGCGCAGGCCAGCCTGGTTGGGTTTGGGCACTGAACAGACTAGATCCCCTTCCTCCCCAAGGTGAACAGGTGCCACTGCTGAGGTCTAGAGGTTTCTATACCTCGGCTGGGAGGGAGGGCGTCCCGATCTGCTCGAAAGGAGGGTTGAAGTGTGGGGGAGGGGCAAGAGAAAGCCCACCCGAGCGATGGACAAAACCCACCGGTCTTTAGTGATGGTCTGCCACACTTCCAGAGGAGACGAGATTAGCCCTCTCACCGGAGTCTCGTGCGACCAACAAAAAATAGAATTTTGCTCATTTGTTGGCAGGGAGACTACCTGTCCCTGGAGAAGAGACTGATGGGCGAGAGAAAAAGCGGCCGCCCTGCCGTTGTTGCTGTCGGTGAGTCCCACCAACCGGAGCATCAGTTCAACACGCACAACTATCCTGAAACCCCCTGAACCCAGAGAAGGGTAGAGTCTGGGATTCCGACCTCTGTGTGCTCTCACTGAGCAGAGCTGCTCATCGATGTCCTGATCCGCTTGAGGTTCATCCAACGAGGCGGGAGCAGAAGACTGGTCCACCACGCATACCTCCTCAGGTTGTAAAGTGTTGTTCCAGTCCGCCAGGGTCTTCTCTATAGGAGAAAACAGAGGTAGAGGAGGACGAGGTCCAGAATGAAGTGGTGGAAGGAGTGGCACCATCGGAACATTTGGGGCTGAAGGTGGGACAGGAGGCTCAGAGTACACCTCCCTGAACAGACGCTTGAAAGACGCCTTCATAGGGACAGAGTGCATGAGCATTTGAAATTTCCTGAATAACTGATCCTTAGCCAAAGGCTTTGGCGTAGTTACAGGCAGAGGCCGCTTGTGAGGGGCATACCCCCAAGAACGCAAGGACGGCGGTTGCCATGAAGGCCCACCACTGGCCGGGTCCACGGAAATCAGTGGAGCGGAAGCAGGAGGTAGCGAGACTGTATGCGGCAGCGGTGTCCGAGCACGCGAGTCAAATGAAGGACAGAACGGATTTCTGTTGTCCACATGGCGTGGAAAAGGCTGCTCAGCCCCAAAAGTAATGCTCTCGGCACCAGACGGCGTGAACATCGGACTAAGGTATCCAAAATGGCCCCCGTGAACAATGGTTGGGCTGCCATTTTGTCGACACCTGAGGAGAACTGTGTCACATGTGGAGCTGAGGCAATGGTCTCCTCAGGGGAGTCCGGGGACTGCAACACCACCTTAGCCTTAACACAAGGATCCTCAGCAGAGCCAGTACTGGGTATCTTATGACCCGCCACAAATTCCGCAGAGGAACCTCGGCAGAGCCGGTAGTAAATGAGTAATGGTCTGTGACCGCCCTCTTCAATCCCTCTACAGAACCGGTACCACTAAGACCCTGAGCGTGGAACGGTTGAGGGATATACCTCCCCGACAAGACCTTTAAAGAGGGTCTCTCGGATCGGTCAGTGCTGGCCTTAGCCTCAACAAGAGGAACCTCAGGGTTTAACCCGGTACGTAAAGCTCCCTCAAGAGGGGCCTTAAGCCATGACTCGGTATGAAAAGCTCCAGAAACTGAGACCTAAGGGCAAACCCTGGTATCCAGAGCCACAGACAAACTGGGCTTAACGTTAGCCTCCAAATGGGGAACCTCGGAACGATGTCCGGTAATGGCAGGTCTGCAGCGAGAACCCTCAGAGAACACTCCGGTACACCTATTAGGTCCCTGGGGCTCCTCTGTGGAACCCCTGGTGACGGAGCTACACGAGCCCCTTCCGGACCTGGTAGACCCTGGGAAGGAGTCCCTTGGCCAGGGCGCCCTAAAAATTAAAGAACTTACCAGGTGTTTCTTCTTTTCATTGATGAAAAGCTGGAATAGAGTGGAAGAACGTGTTTAAGACGACGCTGAAGTGCCCGGACGGAGAGGGAGTCGCAGTAGAAACACGCATCCCAACGATGTTCTGGGCCTAGGCACTCCAAGCAAAGAGTGGGGATCCGCCCTAGCGAAGCGACATTCGCATGAAGAACAGGACACGAATCCCCAGCATAGACGGAGGACTAGACGACCGGGGAACCTGAGCAGAAAGGAAGGACAAAGGGAACACAAAAATTCACAGTGATGCTAGTGCGTCCAGCCCCAACCGTGCAGAGAAAAGGACTGAAGGGCGATGCTTTTTAACAATAGTGCTCTGGTCCCGTCCCGAAGGACGGAATGTCCCACAAGTATGGAGGAAAGCGGACGGGATATAGGAGTAATGTATGTCGAAAACGATAATGGGGAGAGGGTATGGACAGTTCTGGGACAAGAAGTTGAACCAGCGAGGGAAAATGAATGGGAAGGTAAAAGGTGGCAGAAATAATGAAGAGGCAGGGCAAGAAAGATCGAGGAGAGGAGGCGGCGAGAAACCCATCCCTGCCACAAGAGGCAGTGCGAAGGCATAGGCCGAGCAATCGACCAGATTTAATGGTGGTAGTACAAGATCAGAAAAATACTAAAAAAAAGGGGTTGAAATAAACGAGAGACATGCAGATGCCTCTTATACATAAAAGAGGAGGGATAACGCAGTAGGTGCCATGGCCTCAAATGGACACAAATAATTTGATTAAAGCTCTCCCCCAGTTTACAGTCAGAGCCAGTAAATGGATCTATGAATATGAAAAACAACCAGCAGGCACCAGGAGACCATAAGAGTTTACTGGTCGCCATAGTTGTATACCCAGCTTGGGATATATGGGTAAGGGCTGGGTAGCCTGGGATAATTCCTGCAACTAACGAACATGATGGAGCATCCTTTAATGAAGGGCATGGGATGCCTTACGAAAGATGTACACAGATAACCCTGACTTACATTCTTTAATGCAGTACACAATGGGTGATGACCCAGTTAGGTTTATTAAGTTACAGGAAATGTGGAGAGTTGAGACGGGAGGGCAATTGGATCACTCAGTACCAATTTTCTATTTTATCGCAAAGAGGGGATTAGCAAAAGAGGTCCAGAAGGCACTAGGTAAAACCAAAGGTTGGGTGGAGATACAAAGTATAATAGTCCACCAGTGTAAGAGAATCGAAGAGCGGGACAGGGAGACCGCTTAGAAGCAGCAAACGGACAAGGCAAAACTAGTGGAAAAGAAACTAAATAAGGTTTTCGTTCAAGCACCAGTGACGGCACCAGCTCAGGGGGAAGGGACAGGAGATACTCAACAGATTGTGAATGCCACAATTGCGGCACTATGGGCCAAAGGAGGACAGACAATGGGGTGGGCGACAGTACCCCAACCCATAGTGGCAGTATGAATGAGCACCAAGAGGACTGGGGGATTTTGAGGAGCAAGAGCAGGAGGCTTTGGGGGGATAGGGCCCTGGGGAGGATTGGTAACATCACAGTGCTGGTAATGCTGGAGATGGGGGCATTTTGCAAGGGAATGCAGGAACAGGCCTGGGATTTAATTATGGACCATCACCTCCAGGGCAGGGATTCCAAGGGCCTCAAGGAATGAGAGGCCCACAATTTGGGCGAGGGGAGGGGTCAAAGTCAGTTCCCGGGGCAACAACCGCAGCAGGGTGAGGGAACACAGTTTTAACAGAATGGCAGGGGGAACGTGCGCCCCATTCCAAGGAGTTACAATGCCACAGTCCTCCGGCAATTCCGCCGTCGCTCCCGTTCTCCATGAACGTGTGAACGGATGCCATGTCCTCCTCGTTCAACGAATAAATATCCATGCATTGGGGCACAGTAGAGGCTTGCACTGCCCCCCAGCTCCCCCAACCCCACTCTTTGCGGCCAGAGGTGTCGGAGGCAGGCTCAGGGATGGCATCTCCTCCGGTGTTTTCTTCACCGGCTTCGCTGAAGCCTCCTGCATGGGAGGAAGGGCCACTCTGGGCGTAGCCGGGTTGCCCTGGACCAGGTAAGCACTGTTCGCTTTCGAGAGGGCGGCCGCCACCAGCTCGATTGCAGAGGATGACTTTTCCTGGACCACTCGGCCTTCAGAGGCAGGTAGGCCACCTTAATCAGTGCCTTGGCCTTTCTCCGGCTTCTCCCGCAGCTTCCTGGGGTTAGCAGACTTCCTCTTCGAGGAGGCGCTAGAGCGATGGCTGGAGATGGAGGCAAATGGTGATGAAGATGACGATCGGGCACTGCTCGTCGCGGGAACTGCATGTGCGGTGACCCAGACAGGGACTTGCAGTGGTTGGCCTCGTCTTGGGCCCCCATGGATGGAGTGCCTTCAAAGGACAGACTCACACTCCTGGGACCGGCCCATCCTGGGTGAGGCATGCCCCTGCTTGCCGCACAGGGTAGAGGCCTTGGCGTTGAGACACGCCGTCAATCTGCTGTGCCGATCCTTCATGGTGCGTTTGGTGAATCCAAGGCTAATTTCGCAATAATCCTTGTGTTACGGTGGAGACAGTAGGAGGCAGTGCGAGTGTTTGTCCTCGCACAAACATTCCTCAATCAGCTGGAGCAGAGCTTGGAGAGAACCTCCGTCCTTCTCCTCTGACATGGTCTGGCGTGCAGTGTAGGACTGTTGGCCTTCTGGAATATTCGATGAAAATTGAACAATTCTTGCCCTTGAGGGGCGACGAAAGACGCTGACAAACGGATCCCTGCTTGCCGGTCAAAGGAACGAAAGAGCACACAGGCTCTATTGATAAAACTCAAACCAGTTACAGAAAAAGCTCCAAAAAAAATCGTAGATAAGCTCACTAGGCAAAACATTAGGACTCACAACACTTGAACGTGCAGTAAAAATCTGAAGATGGAGGAGGGGCTTAGGGAGAGGGCAGTCATTGGCTGGGGGCAATATGACCCAGAGCGCAGTGATTGGTTTAAAGGAGAAAGACAGTTTGAAAGTGAAACTTAGTTTTTACTGAGGATTCCCGGCCTGACAGGTAATATTCATGATTATGTGAATCCATGCCAGACCTCACCATAGAGAAAAAACAATAAATAAAACTGAATGTCAATCACTACGCCAAAACATGCAATCAACTGAAAATAAGGAAACCTACCTGCTGCATAGTTACTTGAGGTTGTGCATTGAGATGCTGCTGAGGATTACGGACACCTGCAGCATACTTATACTGAGGAACTGCTCGCACTGCAGGTGCAGTCGCTGCAGCAGCAGCAGCTGGGCGTGGTCCCATTGTCTGTGTGGATGTATTAGCTGAAAGAAAGTACATGTCGTCAGTGAAGAATCATATGTGGCAAGATCAACAAAATAGTGCACTCTAGCTACTTACCAACACGCTGGGCCGACATAACTCTTGGGACCTGAGAAGAGGCTGGTCTCATGGCACTAAAGGTTGGTGGCCTTGGAGCTGCTTGACGTATTGCACCAGGCATGTTCTGGAATGCTGCATTTAAAACATCAAGTGTTACAAATGCATCTTATTTAGAACTGAGTGACAATGCTATTGGATCAGGTATTTTGTTCTTTTTAAGTTAAATCAAATGTTACTACAGTTAATGGAATATATTGTTAACCAATTACCTTTTACATTGATGCCCTACCTGGGAACGCCCAAAGCACCAAGTTTAAATTTACAAACCAGGTTAAAAGTGCAGCACCACAGGATTTTGCTGAACAAAGAATTAACCAGAAGCAAAACCCATCACACAAGAGAGTACCTTGTTGGGAAAATAAGTTACTCACCGTAGTGACTACCTCAACTCCTAGTGCATAGTCCCCTTTCCTCCATACTTTTGGGATATTCCGTCCTGTCGGACAGGACCAGAGCACTTTGTAAAAAACCATCAAATTGACAACTTTGTCGTCCTCTTTTTACGCAGTGTACTGCACGCGGCCGTAGCCCCGCCCTCCCTAGATCCGCCCCACGCATCGCCATTCAGTACTTTTCTATCGCCAGGTCTGAGACCATTTAATCAATAATAGAGGATACTTATTAGTGCGGACGGCAGGCGGGCGTATGGAGGAAAGGGGACTATGGACCGAGAGTAAGGTAGTCACTACGGTGAGTAACTTAATTATACTCCTACGTCCCGCCCCCTTTCTTCCATGCTTTTAGGAGATTACCAAGCACTCCTCACAGGAAAACGGGTAGATGGAACTCCTTTACTGCAAGAGGTTTTTAAGAACTGCCTGCCCGAACTGAGCATCGGCTCTGGAACTCAGGTCTAAGCAGTAATGCTTACAAAAAGCTGATGGGGAAGCCCACGTAGCTGCTCTGGCAATGGTTTCCCAGGGAACATACATTTCTGGAAGGCAACGGCAGCCGCCTTGCCCCGCACAAGATGGGCATGAATTCCCTTTGGAGGCTGAAGGCCCTGAACGGTATACACCTCCGAAATACAGGAAGCAATCCATCTGGATTTGGTTGCTTTCGAGGCCGGCTTTCCTTTTGGGTCTCCGAAGGTCACAAAGAGCTGGGAAGAGTTCCTCAGTTTAGATGTTCTGTCCAAATAAAACTTTAGAGCTCGTCCGAGATCCAAATTATGCAATACCTTCTCGGCGTCTGGAAAGAAAACGGGCAAGGAAATAGACTGGTTCAGATGAAAATCGGATACCACCTTTAGAAGGCAAGGAGGATTGGTCCGGAGGACAGCCTTATCCTTGTGAAAGGTGAGGAAGAGATGTTCTACAGACAAGGCCTGAAGCTTGCTTACACGCCTTGCCGAAGTCACAGCAATCAGAAAAGCCATTTTCCACAAAAGGAACTTTTAAGTCCACCGTAGCCATGGGCTCAAAAGGTTTATGGCATAAGTCACGGAGGACCACATTCAGTTCCCACTTTGGATGCAGGCTTCGCACAAGTGAATAAAGATGCAATAGACGTGCAAAGTGTCTTAATGACAGTTTGTCAATGAAAAAGAGCAAGAGTCCGTGGACAGGTAAGCAGCAATAGCCGATAAATAAGTCCTACAAGACAAGACATGTATGCCTTAAGTTGCCAGATGAGAAACAAATAACAGGACCGTGTCGATGGTAGCTTCTCTGGGGTCCAGCTGCTTTGCTAAATACCAGTGACAGAAACTGAGCCATTTGCTCCTATACTGAGACCTCAAAGGTTTTCTAGCCGCCTGGATAGTACGCATATTATCCGCAGACAAGTTGAAACTTTGTAAAGATTTGAACTCCGGCACCAGGCCGCCAAGCTGAATGATTGTGGGGAGGGGTGCCACCTCTGCTGATCGCTCTGGTCAAGTAGTTCGGGAATCACCAGAAGCCTGATCAGTGAGCAGACAGATGCTGAAGCTACGAAAACCAGAATCTGGCTGGCCACCACGGGGCTATGAACAGGAGAGTGCAATTTGTTGTGTTCCTCAGCTTGCATAGCGCCCAGTGAATCAGAGGAAGAGGCAGGAAGCCGTAGGCCCTTATGTTGTGCCATGGAAACTTGAGAGCATCCCCCAGGTAAAAAGCTCCGAGCTCGTTGCTGGAAGCATAAAGAGGAAGTTTCCTGTTTGATGACGTCGCAAAGAGGTCCACTTCTGGAGTGCCCCAATGGCGAAAAACGTTGGAGGATCTCCGTGTCCAGCTCCCACTCGTAACTGACCACCACTCGCCGGCTGAGAGTCTCTGTAGTTACATTCAGCTGGCCCGGAATGTGCACAGCCAGCAGCCAAACACCATGCTGAACGGCCCATTTCCTAATCTGAATGGCTAGATCTACAAGGGGAGGTGACCTGGTACCCCCTGCTTGATGTAAAACATGGATACTGCATTTTCTGAATATGCGGACCACTTTGTTTACAATCACTGGCTTGAAAGCTTTGAGAACCCAGAAAATCGGCAGAAGCTCCAGATAATTTAGGTGAAATTGTCTGTCCTGTGGCGACCACCGAAAACCTGAATATGATCCATCATCGCGCCCCAACCGATAAGGGAGGAGCCCGTCGTAATGGTCGTTTGAGGAGAGAGCTCCTGAAAAGGAGCACCCACCAACACCATAGGAGATCTGTCATCATGCAGGGTGCGACCAAAATCCTTTTGGTGTCCGGGTCCAATGCCTGAAGCCAGAACTCCTAAGAGCCATCTGTCTGAGTCACATTTTGAGATGAGCAAGGGGAAGAGCAAGCATGCACGAGGCCAGGAGGCCTAGAAGCCTCTGGAACCGCGAGGCCATGAGGCCTAGAAGCCTCTGGAACCGCGAGGCCGACATGCTCTCTGCCTGAATGAAAACTTGACAGTTGGTAAACCGATCCGCCATCCTGTCCACAGTCAAGTACACTCTGCAGTCGATCGTGTACCAACGGAAACCCAGGAATATCAGGTCCTGAGAGATCGTCATGGAGGATTTCCGCCAGTTCACCGACAGCCCCAGACCGAACAGGAGCTGAAGGAGACTGAAGATTGCTCGAGGCTTTCACTGGACAAGGACTGTGGCAGAAGCCAGTCGTCCAAATATGGATACACAGGAATACCCTGTAGCCGTAAAAAAGCTGCGATGACCGACTTCTTCGTGAAGACATGCTGCGCTGAGACCAAAAGGGAGCACTCTGAATTGGAAGTGCGCCTCTCCCAGGGAGAACCGCAGATATTTCCGATGCGGGCTCCAGATCAGGATGTGTCCTGAAGGTAGACAACGCTGAGCCAGTCGCCCTTCTGAAGAGAGGACTTTATTTGGCAGGGTGTGATCAACGTGAATTTCTCTTGGGGAAGAGAAAGGGTGAACTGGGAAAGGTCTAGAATGGTGCGCTGGCCAGCCTGATTCGGAGATTGTTTATTGCAACCTTTGCAATGCAACCGGCATCAAATTACGTCTCGCTCTGCTGGAGTCTTGTCAACCGGAGACAACTGAAGCAGAGGCGGAAGAGGTAGCGGCGGGCTGAGAGGTAGAGGTGGTACCGCTGCCGGAGCGACAGGTGCCGTGACTGGATACGGCACCAGAGGGCAGATCTCCCTAAAAAGGCTTTAAAGTACTCCCTCATGGATCAGTGTTCATAAAACTCTGAAACTTCTCAAAAAAGGCATCTCTGCCGAAACTTTAGGAACCGGGATGGGCAGAGGCCGCTCATGAGGGGCATACCCCCACAAACGTAGTGAGGAAGGCTGCCAAGAGGGCCCGCCACCAACAGGGTCCACATAGACAAGTGGGGCAGGAGGAAGCAAGATCGTATGCGGTAGTGGCATCGTAGCGCGCCAGTCACAGGAAGGGCGGAACGGGATAGCATGGGTGTGAAGGAAGAATCCAAACGGGCCACCGTAGAGCACGCAGGAAGGCCTGCCATTTTGTGAGCACCTGAGGAGAACTGCGTCACATGTGTGGAGGAGGACGGTGACTCCAGAGATTGGTCAGGGGACTTGATCGAAACTTTAGCCTTGACACAAGGATCCTCGGCAGAGCTGGTACTATGGGGCCTGGGATATTTACTGGCCATCCTGTCGTGACCCTTTGAGTTAGCCTCCAAGAGAGGAACCTCTCCATGCCCCCTCAACAGAACCGGTAACACTGCGAGCGTGGGAAAGTTGAGAAAGCCACCCCACAGCCAAGACCTTAACAGGTGTCTCAGTTCTGTTGGTACACACCTTAGCCTCGATAAGGGGAACCTCGGAATAGAGTCCTGTCTTTATAGCTCTCCCGAGAGGGGCCCCAAACCGAGGTTCGGTACAGAAAGCCTCAACGGAGGCCTCAGGGCGCATCCCACTGTCTGTGTTGGAAGGTCCAGACAAGGAGACTTTGGAGCGAACTCCGGTACCCAACGCCTCAGCACGACTAGGCTGGCTATTAGCACCTGATTGGTGAACCTCGAACCGTGATCCGGTATCGGCAGTTCCCTCGCGGGAACACTCAGATAAAACCCTGGTACACCTATTAGACCTGCGAGGCACCTCAGGAGAAACCCTGGTCGCAGAGCTTTTGAAGCGCCTCCCGGACCTGGAGGAACCCGGGAAGGAGTCCCCCAGCCGGGGTACTTTTCTTTCTGTTGGTGATGAGTTGAAAGTGCTTTGGAGGAACTCTGGAAGATCTCCCACTGACGAAGACGACGCTGAAGTGCCGGACCAAACGGGAATCGCAGCAGAAACACAAGTCCCAACAGTGATCCGATCCCAGACACTCCAAAGAGGATTGGGATCCGGCCTAGTGAAGCGACGTTTGCAAGTGGAACAAGCGACAAATCCTAAACGATCCGGCATTGACCGAGTACTACGCGACCGCAGAACCGGAGCAGGAGAGAAGGACAAAGGGAAAAGAAAAAGGTCTTCCCGATGCAAGTGCGCCCAGCCCCGACCGCGTGGAGAAAATGACTGAAGGGCGATGCGCGGGACGGAGCTAAGGAGGGCGGGGTTACGGCTATGTGTGGTACCCCGCGTAAAAAGAGAAGGACAAATTTTTGAATGTAATGCTTTTTTACAAAAAGTGCTCCGGTCCAGTCCCGTCCCACAGGACGGAAAGTCCCAAAAGTATGGAGGAAAGGGGACGGGACGTAGGAGTATGAAATGTACTCCGTGTAGTGGCGACAGTACTCGGTCCATAGTCCTTTCCTCCATCCTTGTGGGCACCCCAAACCTGGGGAGGGTACTGGAACCTTTGGCAACAAAAAATGTAGCTTCCCCTTTAAATTTAGTATAGCGCACAGGGGCGCGGCCTCAGGTGTCTTTTGTAGGGTATAAGAAGTGTGTGTGCCATACCCAATGGGTATCATCTGATTTAGAGAAACTCAAGAGTGTTTTGAAGTGTATTATAATTGCTACATGGTTTGCATAACTGACTTAAATTAATAATTGTTCAATCAAGAAACCTTGAGTGTAAGAGTTTATTTGAATACTTGTCACTGTGAATCTCCAACCTCTCCACTGCTCACATTGCCCCCTCTTGAGTTAAGCCAAAGGTTGGTTGTTGTTGCCAGGAGGTCAAGGTTGCTGTAGCCTTCCAAAGGATACTGCACACAATCTTACCTAACACTTAGCCCTTAGTTGGACTTAAGAAAAACAACTGTCCTAACTAGTACTTGTGATATGAGCAATGGCAACTCCTTCAGGTGTGACATGTTAGGCAAGAATTGATGTAGTAAACCTGTGGGAGACTACACAACACCACTTGTCCTCTTGGTATTTGGTAACACACCTTTTGGTTTAGGCATGTACTACACAAGCTGGTAGTGTAACTGAGCATCTAGGCTGATCAAGAGGGGTAAATGTGAGCTGTAGCAATGCAATTCGCAAATACAAGTAGCCAAGTTACACTTACAAGCAAGATTTCTGTTATGGAACAAGTTACTTACCTGTAACTGTTGTTCTCCAGCATGGGTCTGGCATGGATTCACATGCTCATGAATATTCCCCGTCGTCAGGCTGGGAATCCTCGGTAAAGAAAAAACCAGTATCAGTTTCGTTTCTGATCTGTCTTTCGTAGTAATAACCAATCACTGGTCTCTGCGTCATACTGACCACAGCCAATGACTGCCCTCTACCTAAGCACCGCCTCTGGCAGCCATCTTCAGATTTGGAAGCACGTGAAGTGGCAGTATGACCAAGTGAAGAGCCGCAGAGGGGTAGGCGGGAGGGTTCGCATGTGAATCCATGCCAGACCCATGCTGGAGAACAACAGTTACAGGTAAGTAACTTGTTCCTTCTCCAGCATGGGGTCTGGAATCCCGGTCGACGCAGTAGAATTTCGTGAAGGTGTGCGTCGACCTCCACGTAGCAGCCCTGCATATGTCCAGCAGGGGCACACCAGATAGGAACGCCGTGGTAGCTGCGATCGCTCTGGTGGAATGGGCTCTCGGACGGCCAGGCAGCGGTCGGTTTGCCAACCGGTGACAGCACATGATACAGCCGGAGAGCCATCTGGAGATGGAAGCCTTCGAGAGAGCCTTCCCCTGATTGATAGGTCCAAAGTTCACAAAGAGTTGTGACGTCTTCCGAAAACCCTTCGTGCGGTCCACGTAGAACTTCAGCGCTCTAGCTACATCCAGCGAGTGCAAAGTCCTCTCAGCCGGCGACGAAGGCGACGGGAAGAACACAGGTAACACCAAGGGTTCGTTGAGATGGAAGTCCGACGGTACCTTGGGCATGAAGGAGGGGTGCGTCCTGAGCACTACCCTCGTGTCGTGGAAAGTCAAGTACGGGGCCTTGCAGGAAAGGGCCTGGATCTCTCCCACTCGTCGTGCGGAGGTGATGGCCACAAGAAAAGCTGTTTTCCACGATAGAAACTTCAACGGGGCCGAGTGCAGAGGCTCGAACGGAGGTCCCATGAGCTTGGTCAGCACCACGTTGAGCTCCCACGCCGGGGCCGGAGCCTTCACCGGCGGGAACGATCTGAACAGTCCCTTCATGAACTCTTTCACCAGACGATGAGACCACAAGGACGTCCGCCCCGTGGTTCTGGTGTATCGGGAGATCGCAGCAAGACGAATCTTGATGGACGCGTGTGCCAGACCAGCTTTGGCCAGCGTCAGCAGGTACGGCAGTACTTGGGGAGCCGTAATCCGTAGAGGGTTAATCTTCTGTGCGTGGCACCAGACAGAGAACCTCTTCCATTTGTGTCCGTAGCATTTAAGAGTCGAGGACGCCCTGGCCTTTGCAAGAACCTCTCTGCAATCGGCCGGTATGTCGTATCCTCCAAACTCTAGCGCTGCAGGAGCCAGGCCTGCAAGTTCAGCGACTTCGGGTCGTGGTGGAGGATGGCGCCTCCTTCCCTGGAGAGTAGATCCGCGTCCGCCGGCAGCTTGATCGGCGGGGACGCTGACAAGTCCAGAAAGTCCGGGAACCATATCTGCCTCGGCCACGCAGGTGCGACGAGGATCATCCTGCACCGTGACCTCTTGAGCTGGTTGACGAGCCGGATTAGCAGAGGCAAGGGAGGGAACGCGTAGAGGAACAGGCCCTCCCAGGGGAACGAGAAAGCATCGCCCATGCTCCTCGTCTGGGGAAACCTGCTGGCGAACCTCCGGCACTTGGTGTTCGTCGCCGTCGCGAACAGGTCGATCTGGGGTGTGCCCCACCGTCGGAAGAGGCGATCCACCAGATCCTGCCATAGTTCCCACTCGTGGCACGAGCGCAGCTCCCTGCTGAGTGAGTCGGCGATGGTGTTTTTTATCCCTGCCAGATGAAACGGCACCAGAAAAATCCCTTGGGCGACGGCCCAATGCCACAGGTCCTGCGCCTCCTTGGACAGCGCTGGGGACCTGGTTCCGCCCTGTTTCCTGATGTAAAACATGGTGGTGGTGTTGTTGTCGCTGAAGATCCTCACCACCTTGCCCTTGAGGGACGGAAGGAAGGACCCGAGGGCCCAAAACACTGCACGGAGCTCCAGGACGTTGATATGCAGGGACTTCTCCGTCGGGAGCCAGAGTCCCCTTGCGTGCAGATTTTCGGTGTGCGCTCCCCACCCTTCCAGGGAGGCATCCGTGGTCACAGTCACCTGGTGGGCTGGGGTCTGGAAGTCCATGCCCGCCGTCAGATGCGCGCGGGTGCCCCACCACCGTATCGCTCGTCGGAAGCTCTCGTCGAGCTTGATCCTTTCCTCGAAGCTGCCCGTCGTCTGGATCCAGCGCGCATCCAGGAATTCTTGCAACGGGCACATCCGGAGCCTGCACATGGGAATGAGGTAGATGCAGGAAGACATCATCCCGAGGAGGGACTTGATGGACCTCACTTTGGCCGCGTCGGCCACCAACATCCGTTGCACCTTGCCCAAGATGGTCCTGGTCCTCTCCTCCGACGGGGAGGCCAGAAGGGACACTGTGTCGAGCCTCGCTCCCAGAAACAGTGCGACTTGCGCGGGCACCAGGTGGGATTTGGCGTAGTTCACGGAGAATCCCAGGTCCGTGAGGAGTTGGACGGTCCTTGCCGTGTGGACCACGGCGAGCTCCCTCGTCTTGGCGCGGATGAGCCAGTCGTCCAGGTAGGGGTAGACGTGGATCCCCTCGCGGCGCAGCTGCGCCGCCACCGGTGCGAGGCACTTGGTGAATACCCTGGGTGCCGACCGTAGTCCGAAGGGAAGGGCTTTGAACTGGTAATGACGCCCTTGGACCACGAACCTGAGGAATTTTCGGTGCCCCTTTAGGATGGGAATGTGGAAGTAGGCATCCTCCAAATCCAACTACGATAGGAAGTCTCCTTCCTCCAGCTGACCCAGGACGTGCTGGAGGGTGACCATCCGGAACTTCTGCGCCTTGATGAACTTGTTCAGACGTCGCAGGTCTAGGATGGGGCGCCATCCTCCCGTCTTCTTCTTCACGAGGAAGTATCTCGAGTAGACTCCGGAGCCCCGAAGCCTCTTTGGGACGAGTTCGATGGCGCCCTTCCTGAGCATCGCCTTTACCTCCAGGAGAAGTTGAGGGACGTGAAGTTCTTTCCTGGCCACGGGGGGGACGCGCGGACACCTTCTTTGAAACTCGAGCGCGTGGCCCCGGGCCAGGGCGTCCAGCACCCAACGGTCGGTGGAGATGGACTCCCACACGCTGACGAAGCCCGCCAGCCGGCCTCCCACCGGGGTGCTTCGGTGGGGGCCCGACCCCACGGCCGGTTCAATCCTGCTTGGACGCGGCCTTGCCGCCTTGGCCTCCTTGGCGACGACGGCGGGGTCCGCTAGACTTGCCTCGTCCTCTGTAGGCCTCTTGCGACGACGAGCGGGCCGCTTGACGGTAGGAAGCGAAACCGCCGCCGGAACCTTTGGAGGCGCCCTTGCCTCCGCTGCTCCGAAAGGGCGTCCGTCGTTGCTGCAGAACTCCAAGGGCCCGGGCCGTCTCAGTATCCGCCTTGATGGCCTGAAGGGAATCGTCCACTGTCTTCCCAAACAGGTTGTTCCCGTCGAAGGGCATGTCCAGGACTCTGGTCTGGACGTCCTGCCGGAAGTCCGTAGCTTTGAGCCATCCACGACGTCGAAGGCAAACGCCGTTGCCCAGCTGGCGGAACCCAGTGTCGGCGATGTCCGTCGCCACGGTGATGGCGTGGTCCGAGGCCACCTCACCTTCCTGCAGGATCTCCAGGGCCTCCGCCCTCTTGTCGTCCGGCAGAAAATCCAGCAGGGGAGCTATCTTGTACCAGAGCTCCCTGTCGTAGCGAGCCACGATAGCCAAGGCGTTGGCCGCTTTAATCGTCGTCGCTGCCGACGAGATGACTCTACGTCCCATAGCATCCAATTTCTTTCCCTCGCCGTCCGGCGGGGAAGTCGATGTGGAGGCCGCGCCCCCCCCCGCTTTCTTCCTGGCTGCCGCGGAGACGACGGAATCCGGGGTAGGCTGCGCCCGGAGGCACAGGGGGGCCGTGTCCGGGACCCGGTACTTTTTCTCGTACCGGTCTCTTCTAGCTGGCGTCGTGGAGGGGTTCTTGAGGAGGGAAAGGCCCTCATCCCAAATGTCGTCCAACAGAGGCACTGCGAGGACCGTCTTCCTCTTGGCCTCGCGCCGCTGATAAAGGAAGCCTTCCTTTTTCTTCTCCTCAGGGCAGAGTTGGAAAAGCTCGGAAGCCCTGGAGATCATGGAGTGGAAAGATCCGATCTCGTCGGGCGGAGAAGCCCTGGCGGGAGGCGACGACGGAATATCCTCGTCGTATGCCTCGTCGTCCGTACCCGTCGCTGCCGTGTCAGTCCCCGTATCATCCCCTCGGGTGGACGGGGAGGAGGGCTGGACGGGGCGCGACGGTTGAAAAGGAGGTGGTGGATGGATCCTTCTTTTCTTGGTAGGGGGAACACCAGAAGGTCCCGGTTCTGGATCCCCCGACGGGAGAGGTTCCTCCGTCGGTAACGGTAGCCTCGTCCTTATCTCGGAGCATAAGGACTGTATGGCCAACAAAATGGCCGCCGAGTTGTCTTGCGGCGCTGGCAGAGGGGAATCCGACGGGCGAGCATGTCGTCGTCGTCACCTGCGTCGGGGTCCATTCCGACGGGCTGGCCTTCTTCCACGCCTAGGCCGTGGCTTAAGACCTCGATCAGCTCCTCTTCTGAGGTTGAGGCCGAATCTACGACGACGCCCTGCCCCCCCTTCTTCCCCACGGAGGGTTTCACGGGGGTCCTATCGATGGGCACAAAAGAAGACTCCCTCCGAGGAGGCAGGGAGATTCTGGGCCCCGAGGTCGCCACCACTGGTGCAGCCTCCACAGGCTGAGCCAGGGCCGCCGCGACCGTTTCGATAGAGGGCTTGGTCGGATGGATCAAGGCCTTCACCACCTTAGGTGCGCTCACCGCCTTATCCTTGAGGAAGGGGGCACTGCCACGCTCCTCCTCTGCCTTAGAGCTCGACCGGGGCCTCTCCAGGAGCTTCGCCGGGTGCTCGGCCTTCCTCTTACCCGACCCAGAGCGTTGGCTCGTGGTTGATGGTGCCGGGGAGGGTGCGCCCTGCCTGGCGCCCGTAGAGCCCGACCGTTCGGCGCTCCCGGTGCCAGCGGACTCGCGGTGCTTAGCCTTATGTTGGGCCCCCGTCGCCGGGGCGCCCTCAAAGGTCTTAGAAGACCGCTCGGATTTCTTCTTCTTCTCGCCAGACGGGCTCTTACCCTCCAGCCAGTTGGCGAGACGTTGATGGCGGTCCTTCATGGTCCGTTCCGACATGTTGCCGCAAAACGCACAGTCCTTCTCCACGTGCGTCTTGTCCTCATGAAGGCAGTAAAGGCAGAAAGAGTGTTCGTCCTCCTTAAAGACGTTCTGCAGCTGGCATCCAGGGCAGACCCTGAACAGCTTTCCGGGCGTCGAGCTTCCCTTCTCCTGGGCCATATCCGAGACCGGGCCTGAGAAGCTTCTGGAGTCCTCCGAAGTGTAGCTCGACGAAATCTTCACCCTTGAGGGGCGCAGACGAATCCGACACGGGTCCCCGTTGATCGGATGTAGGATCGGTGGAGCTTGAGGCTCTTTTGACCGAAAGAATCGAAGTTTTTTGTGAAAAAGCGCGAAAAATAGCACTAACGCTCGAGAGCAATAGCACGAGGATCCCAACACATGAACGTGCGGTAAAAATCTGAAGATGGCTGCCAGAGGCGGTGCTTAGGTAGAGGGCAGTCATTGGCTGTGGTCAGTATGACGCAGAGACCAGTGATTGGTTATTACTACGAAAGACAGATCAGAAACGAAACTGATACTGGTTTTTTCTTTACCGAGGATTCCCAGCCTGACGACGGGGAATATTCATGAGCATGTGAATCCATGCCAGACCCCATGCTGGAGAAAGTTATTTAACATCAGTTTTTAAATAAGCATTCTTTAAAAGGGGCAATATATGTGACAATCAAATATACTTTAAAATACTTTTCCTGAATCAACACAAAGCTAGTAGACACCCTTTAGAGATGCTTTTTACACACTTCCTACACCCTGAGGTGACTTCACTAACTAGGAAAATAATGGCATGTATATGTAATGGCATTTATATATCACTAGTATACTTTGTAGATTCTGAGGTTTGTAGAAAGGAAAGATTAAGGGAAAGAAAAAAGGTTAAACAAGTTCTGAGAGCACGTGAGTACTCTACCAATAAAGTCTGGTCAAAAACCTTTTCCCAGCAATAATAGTTTAAAACCAAGTTATCACTCTGAGGAACAGTAAATATCAAAGTCAAGTGGACTAGAAGAGTCTGCAGGGAGCCAGGAGAGCCAACGTCAATTGGAGCACAGGCTATGGGACTGAGGCACTTCTTAGATAAAAGTCTTGCACAAAGTTAGTTAGTTGAAGAAAAATCACTGTAGAGTCACAAGCTGTTACACTTGGTAGAGCTGAAATCAACTCTAGCAAAGTAGCTACTGCAAGTCTCAACTGAGAAGAGCAAAGCTAAAGACACTGAGCTAAGTACACCAAGTCGGAACAGTACCTTTGGTTAGAAGAAGAGTGGTGCAGCTGGCTTCTCTGTCTGGATGCAGTGATGCAGATCCAAGGTTCCTGGGCCTCGCCTCAGTCATGGGGACAAGAGGGAGGTTGTATGGTAGACACCTGTGGCAGCAATTCTGAGGTCGGCGTCAGCTATGGGCTCTTTTCAGATCAGCAGCACTTCGCGGTTTCAGCGCTCAATAAAACGCACCACCGCAGTTCTTGGACACAGGTTGGGCTTCTTTCATTCCTTGAGTCCTGGTGGTGAGGGGACTTTAGCTCTGGTCGTCCTGCTTCTGGAGGGTCCTGGGGAGACTCCTGGAGCTTCTGGCCGGCCGGCTTGCAGTGTAAGGTAAGATTGTATGTAGTAACCCTATGGGAGACTACACCAGCCTCCTCGTGGTAATAGATAACCCATCTATTGGTATAGGTCTGTACTACACAAGTTGTTAGAGTGACTGAGCAACCAGCCTTATCTCAAGAGGGGTAAATGTGAGCTCTAGAGATGTAACAGATTCACAATGACAAGTATTCAAATAACATTTCTACTCAAGGTTTTCAAGTAAAATAATTGTGTATTTAACCGTTTGTTTTAAATAAGCCTTCTTTGAAAAAAAAGGCAATATGCAACAATAGAAATACATTTCATAATACGTCCTCAGTTATAAGATAACTAGATAACCATTTGGGGTGTCACGCACACGTCCTACACCCTGAGGTGACTTCACTTGTTAGGACACTTTACACTTAATGCAATACTGAGTTTGTGGAAAAGGAAAGGTTTAGGGAAGGAAAAAGGTTAGCAGGTTCTCAGAGCATGTGAATACGTTTCAATCCTCCCAATGAAGTCTAGGTTAGACCTTTCCCAGCAATACAACTTAAACTTCTGCACCACCTAGGAGGGACAGTTAAAACCAAAGTCAATGGGTCAGAAGAGTCTGCAGGGAGCCAGGACAGTCCAAGTCCCTTTTCACAAGGTCTATGGAGCCAAGGCATTTATTTAGATAGCACAAACGTCGTGCACAAGGCTTTAAGAGAGTTTTTTGAAAAAGAATCATTACAAGGACACGGAAGTGACTCAAGTGTTTTGCTGTTGGGCTGTTCTGGACTCGAGGCATTTTTCACTGCCCAAATTGCTCGCCATCTGAAGTGGAGACGTGCCTTTGTGGAAAACACTGGACTTTCCTACCATAAGTAATTGTTACTGCTTTCTTGCATGGACTTTACTTTGAGCTCTAAGCTTTGAGCTTTGCTGTAGTTCTCTTCCACACCTAACGTCTGATTTTTTTCTTTTCACCCACAGCCCCGCCCCTTGCCTCTCAGCCTCACTACTTCTGCGGTGGCCACGCGCACCTGCAAGTGCCCCGAAAGCATTTTGCTGTTGGGCTGTTTGGCTGCAAGGTGGCGTATTGTATACCACGCACTATATACTCTCAGCTCATGTGTGTGGAAATGTCCATTAATTGCAAAATTCACGCATATAGTTTCCTTTTTTTGCGTCATATGGCAATGGTTTGGATTGCAGTTTACATGGTGGTTGTCCAATCGTGGTGATCATCCCATGTAAAGCTTTCCTGATGAAGCTGCTAATGAACTGCTCAAGCTGTTTTGCAAGTTTTAAATAGTCTAAAGTTTATTGCGTACTGAAATACTTGTGCCTTACTATTAAGTAGGGGTGTACCGAACTTCAGCTTCGAGTAAGTATTCGGCCGAATTTCAGCTGAAAACCACCTATTCGGCTTCAGCAAAGGTTCCTGGAACACTTACTCGAAGCCGAAGTTATAAATACATTTTTTTTAACATCCTCTTTCTATGATTAGCAATCTTCTCTCAGTGTGAGAGAAGATAGCCAATCCTAGAAAGTAGAACAGTGGGAACGCAGCAGTAGCTAGTAAGCTGATCGCTTACTGGCTGCTGCAAGGGGCACAAGGAAAAATACCCTGCTCCGAGGTGGAGACTGGAAGAAGACACCCGAGGAAAGACTGACATCGAGGCGGCATCAGGTAAGTCTGGTCTCTCTTACGCCAAGAGCCCCCCCCCATGCCCCTCCCCAACTGAGCTTTGCTTCTGAGACCCTGGACCCACTATGAGTTGTGCATGTGCTTTATCTGCTTGAAGCAACATGGCTGTTGCCCAAAAATGCAGTGCTTTTTAAGTCATTCCCCATCCCATGAAGTCATGAGGGGTGGAAGAAATTGCCTAAGAAGCCCAAAAACTATGTGCTATAAAACATGGGAGCTGGTGCTGTACTACTGCATCATCCATTAAATAACAAGTTTGTGCTGAGGTGGGAGGTTCTAAACCATTTTAACCAGCAGAGGGAAGTGTGAGGAATCACGGTACCCGTAGTCCAAACACACCCGGGGAGCCACGGGTTGGGCTGCAGATTCATTTACTTTCGTTCTGTGTGTGCAGACTGTGTGAACCTAGTTACTGTGGAGTTCTTACAAAATGTAGGAACACATGCTGGCCAACCACTGAATGAGGCAACCGAGCACACAAGTTTCACTTAGTAAGCAAATGGCAGGAAACCGAGTTCGTGCCATTTTCAATTAGCAGGCTCACTTTGAATGGATGCGTGTCTTGATGACTGCGGTGGATGAGAAAAAGCATACTCGCCAGCTCTAAAACATACAAGCAGCGGTGTGCTGTGCGCACACGTACCGCTGAGGGGGGCGAGTGACCCATGTATGCCTGGCCAGTAGCTTGCCCTGGAAATGGGCAACCCCCGGCGCTCACGCAACAGAACATGCTAGTTCCTCTGCATGAAACTAGGCAAGATAATTTCCAGCTCTTCTCCGCCTCACCTCTGCCACTTTTCCTTCTATTCTTCCATTTTCTGGTTACATTTCCATACAGTGATTAATCCCAGCGTATTCCCTGGGCAACGCTAGATCTCCTTGCCATACGAACTTGAATTTCTGGCTTGCACTGTGAAAATCAGTAGCATTTCGGCCTATAACTTTTGAAGAAAGTGTGGTCTTTAAACAGTTTGCGCTGTTGCCGTAGAAAGGCAGGAATCTTGCGAGGCCAGAGAAGAGAACTGCGATTATTTACTTCCCGTCTGCACATGGCCGGCGGATCCGGGGCTCTGTTAGATTGCATGCAATAGGAATGAAGCACAGTGGCGTTACTACCCCATCAACATCATAAAGGAAAGTGTCAGAGGAGTGAAGGGCTGCCTTTAGGCATGGGCAACCCAGGCATTCCCCCAAGGTGCCACATTTGCGCTGCTGCCACACCACCTCACTGGGGTGGTGGGGGGTGTCTTTCAAGGGCGGACTTTTAAGGGATCTCCCGAGCCAGTGTGGTGAAGGCACCCTATTGAAATGAAAGTGCACTGGTCTCGTGCTGGCTCCAGGCGCTCCAGCACAAGAGCTGGACGCTTTCCATTTCAATAGGGTGCTGCTCTCATGCTGGTGTGACAGGGCAACCCAAAATGTGCCTCCACCCTTGACCGGGGAAGGGGGGCACAAAATGTTTTGCACAAGGCACTGCCAGAGTTAAGACTGGCCTTGCATGAGTTTACAATGGGTGCCAACTTCATAAATGTATTGGTGGGTCCCAGGCAGTGATGTGAAAACACCACATTAGAGCTGTAGCAGAAGAGACAGTGTGTGCCCATTCATCCCTCAACACTTGCGCTCCTAGTGGATGGCATTTTACTTGGATGTTTTGTTTACGTGTGCCATTTGGGGTGTCATCACTGGGCTATCATTTGCACAGGTATCCAAAAGGAGACATGGCTCACCTGCCCCAAAACACAAAGCGCAGCGTCAATTTAGTCATCAAACACGAGCCAACAATTACAACCTTTTAATATTCGGAAGGGCACGCAGGATGAATACAACTAAATGTCTGAAAATGTGTAATATGGGGTCAATTTTAACATTATTTCCAGGGCCTCTTTTGGTTGTGCAAATGCTCAAATGGTGTTGAAAAGGGCAGCTCAATGTGTGCATCCATGATGCATGCATTCACATGCTCTTAATGTCTTGTGAAGCCGTACTTCTCATGTTCTGGAAAATGTATTAAAAAACCAACTATTCGGTACACCCCTACTATTAAGCGACCTGTATTGCTTTGTACTCCATTTTCCAAATGTTGTACTTCGGAATACTAAGACTCTGTTACCGCCTGCAAACTTCCCTATGGTTGTCAGCCTACGTAGCGGCAAGTGCTTTCCAGGCGGTATGGCGAAAATGGGTCTAAACACGGCTCCCATTCAACTTCATGACTCTAGTGAGGACGTGGCTGCGACCTTTCCACAGGATCTATTATCAAATGAACGTGCTATGGATGTTAGGACTGACTCCTACAGCCAACAATCATTAGCTATTGAGCCGAATGATAGTCCTTATACACTTAGGAACATCACTTCGGCAGATTCACATTCAACAGTTTGTGACGGCCGGGTGAGGCTATCAAAGTCATTGTTGTGCTGCCGCCAGTGTGACATTTGGTGAATCATCTGCCCATGCCAATTGTTGCTTGGATGAGCCGTTTAATTGTATTTCAGACATTTCTATATTGGCACCTACTCTTCAGAAAGAATGGGGGAACAAAAAAGTAGAATATCTCTGGGTCCTTCTCCGGCTGTGTTTTTACCCTCTGAAGTTGACGGCATCTGCTTGCATAACATGCACGGGGGAACTTTGCAGATTCTAACATCCATCACAGCAGGCAGTATCGATGTCGGGCGTCCCTCTACGAATTCACCTAGGCCGCTTAATCTACACAAACCTAGGACTGACTAACACGAACGATCACATGGGTTCCCTACTAGCGCAGGTATGGACCACTCTGGTACCATCGATGAACATAATGCATCCGTTAGACATACTACTAGTCCTGACTCTAGTGCGACCCACAGTGCTGATACTCATTTCTGGTATCGAAGACTCGCTAATTGAAAAACTTCACTAACCGCTTAATTGTGCTGTGTCTAATAAATCTACTCAAACTTCCCTTCATGCATCATCTGGTGCACTAGTACCGCCTTCATACGCAGAAGTAGTATCTAATGATGCAGCAGGTAATGACTTGGAGCATGTGGCTTCCTCTCCTATGCTGTTGGAAGTGATCCAGTTAAATGCCCTCAAACTGGATGATGTATTCAGATAACATGCATTGCTTACCGTAAAAGCATGTCTTGATTCAGCTTAGATTCACATGCTGTGCATATAGTCCAACTTCCAGTGGTCACCGCAGAGTATTGCATCTCGTCTTTCGAGAATCGAAAGGGGACGTCAACATGGGCGTGCCTGTAACACTATCCGTGACGTGTAGTGTACCCAGAATCCCTCAAGCGTCGAGGTCCCTACGATTGTATTTTTTCTGCCGTGAGGGAGCCTTTGACTAACGTGAGCAAGTACAGAAAAGAGAAAGTAAAAGATGTCCATGTTCCTTCCATCCGAGCGGGGAGGAAGGGTGGGCGCATGTGAATCTAAGCAGATACAATCATCAGAAATGCTTTTACGGTAAGTAATGCATGTCTTCTGATACTTGTTAATCTGCTTAGAATCACATGCTGTGCATAGACTAGCGAGCCACACCCGAAGTTGGAGGTGGGTTGTGAGAAGGAACAGTATTGAAAAGATGTCTTAGTACTGCCTGTCCCACCTGAGAATCAGACCTAGAATGAGTGTCTAGGCAATAGTGTTTTGTAAAGGTGTGTACAGAACTCCAGGTTGCCGTTTTGCAAATGGACTCTAGGGGAACATTTGCAATAAATACTATGGAAGCCCCAGTACCTCGAGTAGAATGTGCTCTAGGCTTGAAGGGCAGTTCTCTCTTAGCAAGAGAGAAACAGTGTGATGCATTTGACAATCCATTTCGAGATCGTAGATTTGGATGCAGGGTCTCCTGTTCTACCTGCTGCCACTGAAACGAAAAACGTATTTGTTTTTCTTAGTGGTCGAGTTCTTTCCATGTAAAACATGACTGCTCTGCTACATCCAGTGTGCGCAGGCTTCTTTCCCCCATGTTTGAGGGATTTTGAAAGAACGTTGGTAGTTCTATGGATTGGTTCACATGGAACTTTGAAATGAATTTGGGCGCAAACCTAGGGTGAATGCGCAGAACCAACTTATCTTTGTGAAGTGTTACAAAGGTGTCTAGAACTGAGCGCTTGTAGTTCACCGACTCCCCTAATGGAAGTAATGGCTATTAAAAAGGCAGTTTTGTAAGTGAGCTCTTCGAGACTTGCTTTATGCATGGGCTCGAAAGGAGACCCCATAAGTCTAGTCAACACCACGTTTAGGTCCCATCCGGGAGCTGGGTTAGAAATGGGAGGATGAATTCTCTAGGCGTAAACACATTTCCCTGACCATATTATCCAGAGTCTGTTCCCCTTGGAACGGTTCTGGGGGTACCTGGAGGCGTAATCTTGGCATTGAGAGTTCTCCAGAGTTGCTAACAAGTCGATCTCTGGGAAGCCCCATTCTGCGAAAACGTTGGAGACAATGTCTTCGTATAATCACCATTCGTACTCCATGGGTAGTGGGAAATCTCTGCTGAGTACAACTGCCAGAAGATTGAGTTCCCCTGGAACATGTTGCAACAGGAACATGTGTTTGAAAGCCCACTTCCAAATGTTCTGGGACAGTCTGGACAGCCCTGGAGAGAGTGCTTTCAGTGCTTGGAATACTGCTAATAGTTCCAACAGGTTCATGTGGTTGGATGCTATATCTGACGACCAACTGTGCGCTGTCTGTTGAAGAAGGGGAGCTCCCCACCCTGTGAGAGATGAGTCTGTAAGAGCGCCGACCGGGCTCAGTCCGTCGAAGATCCGTGGACCGTCTTTGGCGGGGAACTGGAACAGCCATCGATGGAAGGGACGGTAGGGTAATATCAATAACCGTATTATATTACGACCAAAGGTCGAAGAGCACAACAATTTCTATGGACGAGCTCTGCATAAGGCGACCAGTATGCTGGGGGGAAAAAAACAATCTGCGGGCCTCGACGCGTGAGGGCTTCTGTGTACCCTTCACGTCAGGGATAGTGTTACAGGCACGCCCATGTCAACGTCCCCTTTCGATTCTCCAAAGACAAGATGCAATACTCTGCGGTGACCACTGGATGTCTGACGATATGCACAGCATGTGATTCTAATCAGATTAACAAGCATAAACTTAAGTAATTTCTCAAAAACCGAGTCTACAAGGCACTAGTGTGGCTCCTAGTGTGGAACCACGGTTTTGGTTGATGACCCTGGAGCTAATAGTGGGCCTCAAGTAGATTCTCCTTACAGTCCAACGCCTCTGGTTGAAATCATTGACCAAGCAGAAAACACTTAAGTCGATGTTGCTGATACAAATGACTCCTGTATCATTAACAGCTCTAATGATTCTATCACGCATTTGAACTCGCGTAAATTGAGACGAGCTCATGCGAGAGCATTAAAACGAAAAAACGAGGAGAAAAAATACAGAGCCATCAGGCCAAAAAACCAGTCGATATCCAAAGTCCTAGGACATAATTCCAACACAAAACATCTGTGTAATATGTTGAATGATGATGCAATCATCTCAATCAACTGAACGAGGAGTCGAAAATGGAACTGAATTTAGACAAACCCGGCGGGAAGGAGGTAAGAATAAACGGTAAGACAACTGCTGTGGCATCGACCTCTACCGCCCCACTTCTATCACACAACGTCCGAATGACAACACTCCTTCCACCGTCGTTGAATCATAATAAAAAGCCAACTATCGCAGTACTATCCAATGGCTTGTAACAAAATAACCGGAGCCACTCTTGCAGGTTGTTCAAGTAATGTTATGACCTCGGACACACCGTCGAAACGGTTTGTTGTTCAGCCCTTGCCTTACGTAGGATTGACAACAGGTCTCCAGGTAAATTCTATGACTTCATCAATTCCGGAAGCTGATTCCGTCATACCAAACAGTTAGCTCGGTTGGTTCCATCTGCTGTTAGTGTTAGGAAAAACAACAAGTGTGCGCTGCTTATAGAGCCTTGCCCATCTGCACTGACTGGTAATAAATCCACAATCAACAACTCAGTTTAAGTTCTGATAAGAACCCAGATACTGTTCAAATATGCAAAGAACTTAATGCAGTGGGGAACGATGGTGAGATTTATCTGGACACCCCGCTTATTTTGGGGTGGATAAGTGATCGCAAGAAAAACAGCCCCAAAAGATTAAATCGCTAATGTCGAACATCTTTAGAAACAGTCCACAATTGCGCACTTTACACTCTGATGACACTGAGTGGATTAGATTGGCAATTCATAACTTTCTTATGATTTGTGCCCCACAATCAGTCTTTAATTCAAAATTATTGTGGGATCACAAAGGAGACTTTGGAACGTGTGGCTTCTCTGTTTATTCTCAACACTTGAAGAGGTGACCGAATTCCTCAAACTATCAGTGACTGCCTCTATTCTTGAAAGTACCCCATCCTTCTCAATTCTTCTGACCGTAATGCTGATTTAATCACATACATCTTCTTTGGTAGGGGCAGCCTCCAATATAACTTGGCTAGCACCATTACTGTCTTCTATCGTCGAAATGACCAGAGTTTCGAAACAACCCTAGCCAAGCTCCAATCAGGGTTATTTCTTGGAACTGTTGTGGGCTAACAACTTCAACACTTGGCTGAGCTCACTATCTCCAGAAGAATATCCTATCTTAATATTTATGCAAGACACCAGGAGCACAAAATAAAATGTTCTTACAAGCTCTGTACCAGCCGTGCAAGGCCGCTCAGGCCGACCCGCTGGAGGTGTAGCGATATTAGTCAATAATATAGTCAATCACCACCCTTCAGTGATAACATGTAGCAACAAAATTTTAGCGATCGAATATTCTAAAGCGGTTGCTCCTCGGATAGGCTTTATTAATTTGCATTTACTTTAATCCGATTAAATTGTCACTGGATGATTTTTTTTATCGATTAGATGCAGTTTTAGAAGATGCTCTTCTTAAGAATTCAGAATATTTTATTATGGGTGGTGACTAATTCTTTGAGCTTCGGGTCTAACCTTGCATTCTAAACTTCATTCAGAGTGAAATCCACATTTGAAGTCATCAAAGAGGGTGTTCCGACGGGTCCAATACCTACTTGATTGGAACATACATTTGGTGAATTTTAGGAGTGGTTCGCACCTTGGCTAAGGGGTAATTCCTTCTCATAAATGGACCACTTTTTCGTATCAGCGAGTTTATTGGGCAGTGTTGATTTTGTGTTGATTTTTTATCTATTCTGGAACACCATTTGAGTGATCATTCGCCTATCTTTTTACAATTGTATTTGAAAACAGCCTCTTGCAAGTGACCCAATTTTGGGTTTATTTCAGTCTGACCAATTGAGAACTTTGGTGAACTGGCATCCCTCACTATGTAGGAAACTTACTTAACTTGTAAATGGAGACTCCTGGCGTGTCCTCGATAACCATCAGCTGACATACAATGCCTTCTTACGGGAGTCGTGGAACACGCTTGTGATAAAAAAAAAACATATGAACCTCGGTCTAGCACGAAAAAATCTCATTTGTATAATGCTTTAATAGCACAATACAAACGAGAGAAGAATCGTAGCCTTCGGTTGCTAACTCAACAAAATTTGGGTGAATTAGGATATTTTGCAGCAAAACAGTATCCTTCAAAGGTATCATAAGCAAATGAAAATCATCAAACATCAAATACATCTTAAGGATAACCAACGGATGATGCATTTATAGGGCAAATCTCGCAGTATATGGGCGATACTCTGAGGAAATTCCTATACGGACCAATGTAGTTTAGCCGCCTCTATTTCTTCAACTTGTTGGCAACTATATATTGCACTGAGGAATATCTCTTCTCTGTGGAAGATATAATTTGGGCTATCCAGAGATTAAAAACATCTAAAGCTGCAGGGCCTGACGTGATCCCTTCGTGTATTATAAAAATCTGACCCACACTTTTGGGCAGCTCTTTTGTTCACTAAATTCGACAATATTTTTTGTTCTAATACTATTCCGGATTCATGGCGAAATGCCCTCCGATTCACAAGGAACAAGTTACTTACCTGTAACTGTTGTTCTCCAGCATGGGTCTGGCATGGATTCACATGCTCATGAATATTCCCCGTCGTCAGGCTGGGAATCCTCGGTAAAGAAAAAACCAGTATCAGTTTCGTTTCTGATCTGACTTTCGTAGTAATAACCAATCACTGGTCTCTGCGTCATACTGACCACAGCCAATGACTGCCCTCTACCTAAGCCCCACCTCTGGCAGCCATCTTCAGATTTGGAAGCACGTGAAGTGGCAGTATGACCAAGTGAAGAGCCGCAGAGGGGTAGGCGGGAGGGTTCGCATGTGAATCCATGCCAGACCCATGCTGGAGAACAACAGTTACAGGTAAGTAACTTGTTCCTTCTCCAGCATGGGGTCTGGCATGGATTCACATGCTCATGAATAAAGAATACATAGCAGTACACACATGCACAACCACGGGAGGTGGCAAAGGCTCAATATTAAGCATCACATCAAACTCAACATTAAGCATCTTACCTCCTCACCAGGCTCACCTCAGGCGAACAGGTTGCGCAGCACTGCTTGGCCGACCCTGGACTCCTCCCTGGAATCCCGGTCGACGCAGTAGAATTTCGTGAAGGTGTGCGTCGACCTCCACGTAGCAGCCCTGCATATGTCCAGCAGGGGCACACCAGATAGGAACGCCGTGGTAGCTGCGATCGCTCTGGTGGAATGGGCTCTCGGACGGCCAGGCAGCGGTCGGTTTGCCAACCGGTGACAGTACATGATACAGCCGGAGAGCCATCTGGAAATGGAAGCCTTCGAGAGAGCCTTCCCCTGATTGACAGGTCCAAAGTTCACAAAGAGTTGTGACGTCTTCCGAAAACACTTCGTGCGGTCCACGTAGAACTTCAGCGCTCTAGCCACATCCAGCGAGTGCAAAGTCCTCTCAGCCGGCGACGAAGGCGACGGGAAGAACACAGGCAACACCAAGGGTTCGTTGAGATGGAAGTCCGACGGTACCTTGGGCATGAAGGAGGGGTGCGTCCTGAGCACTACCCTCGTGTCGTGAAAAGTCAAGTACGGGGCCTTGCAGGAAAGGGCCTGGATCTCTCCCACTCGTCGTGCGGAGGTGATGGCCACAAGAAACGCTGTTTTCCACGACAGAAATTTCAACGGAGCTGAGTGCAGAGGCTCGAACGGAGGTCCCATGAGCTTGGTCAGCACCACGTTGAGCTCCCAAACCGGGGCCGGAGCCTTCACCGGCGGGAACGATCTGAACAGTCCCTTCATGAACTCTTTCACCAGACGATGAGACCACAAGGACGTCCGCCCCGTGGTTCTGGTGTATCGGGAGATCGCAGCAAGATGAATCTTGATGGACGCGTGTGCCAGTCCAGCTTTGGCCAGCGTCAGCAGGTACGGCAGTACTTGGGGGGCCGCAATCCGTAGAGGGTTAATCTTCTGTGCATGGCACCAGACAGAGAACCTCTTCCATTTGTGTCCGTAGCATTTAAGAGTCGAGGACGCCCTGGCCTTTGCAAGAACCTCTCTGCAGTCGGCCGGTATGTCGTATCCTCCAAAATCTAGCGCTGCAGGAGTCAGGCCTGCAGGTTCAGCGATTTCGGGTCGTGGTGGAGGATGGCGCCTCCTTCTCTGGAGAGTAGATCCGCGTCCACCGGCAGCGTGATTGGCGGGGACGCCGACAAGTCCAGAAGGTCCGGGAACCATATTTGCCTCGGCCACGCAGGTGCGACGAGGATCATCCTGCACCGCGACCTCTTGAGCTGGTTGACGAGCCGGATTAGCAGTGGCAAAGGAGGGAACGCGTAGAGGAACAGGCCCTCCCAGGGGAACGAGAAAGCATCGCCCATGCTCCTCGCCTGGGGAAACCTGCTGGCGAACCTCCGGCACTTGGAGTTTGTCGCCGTCGCGAACAGGTCGATCTGGGGTGTGCCCCACCGTCGGAAGAGGCGATCCACTAGATCCTGCCGTAGCTCCCACTCGTGGCACGAGCGCAGCTCCCTGCTGAGTGAGTCGGCGATGGTGTTTTTTATCCCTGCCAGATGAAACGGCACCAGAAATATCCTTTGGGCGATGGCCCAATGCCACAGGTCCTGCGCCTCCTTGGACAGTGCTGGGGACCTGGTTCCGCCCTGTTTCCTGATGTAAAACATAGTGGTGGTGTTGTCGGTGAAGATCCTCACCACCTTGCCCTTGAGGGACGGAAGGAAGGACCTGAGGGCCCAAAACACTGCACGGAGCTCCAGGACGTTGATATGTAGGGATTTCTCCGTCGGGAGCCAAAGGCCTCTTGCGTGCAGATTTTCGGTGTGCGCTCCCCACCCTTCCAGGGAGGCATCCGTGGTCACTCTCTCCTGGTGGGCTGGGGTCTGGAAGTCCAAGCCCGCCGTCAGATGCGCGCGGGTGCCCCACCACCGGATCGCTCGTCGGAAACTCTCGACGAGTGTGATCCTTTCCTCGAAGCTGCCCGTCGTTTGGATCCAGCGCGCGTCCAGGAACTCCTGCAACGGGCGCATCCGGAGCCTGCACATGGGAATGAGGTAGATGCAGGAAGACATCATTCCGAGGAGGGACTTGATGGACCTCACCTTGGCCGCGTCGGCCACCAACATCCGCTGCACCTTGCCCAGGATGGTCCTGGTCCTCTCCTCCGACGGGGAGGCCAGAAGGGACACTGTGTTGAGCCTCGCTCCCAGAAACAGAGCGTCTTGCGCGGGTACCAGGTGGGATTTGGCGTAGTTCACGGAGAATCCCAGGTCCGTGAGAAGTTGGACGGTCCTTGCCGTGTGAACCACGGCGAGCTCCCTCGTCTTGGCTCGGATGAGCCAGTCGTCCAGGTAGGGGTAGACGTGGACCCCCTCGCGGCGCAGCTGCGCCGCCACCGGTGCGAGGCACTTGGTGAATACCCTGGGTGCCGACCGTAGTCCGAAGGGGAGGGCTTTGAACTGGTAATGACACCCTTGGACCACAAACCTGAGGAATTTTCGGTGCCCCCTTTAGGATGGGATGGGAATATGGAAGTAGGCATCCTCCAAATCCAACGACGACAGGAAGTCTCCTTCCTCCAGCTGACCCAGGACGTGCTGGAGGGTGACCATCCGGAACTTCTGCGCCTTGATGAACTTGTTCAGACGCCGCAGGTCCAGGATGGGGCGCCATCCCCCCGTCTTCTTCTTCACGAGGAAGTATCTCGAGTAGACTCCGGAGCCCCGAAGCCTCTTTGGGACGAGTTCGATGGCGCCCTTCCTGAGCATCGGTTTTACCTCCAGGAGAAGTTGAGGGACGTGAAGTTCTTTCCTGGCCACGGGGGGGACGCGCGGGCACCTTCTCTGGAACTCGAGCGCGTGGCCCCGGGCCAAGGCGTCCAGCACCCAACGGTCGGTGGAGATGGACTCCCACACGCTGACGAAGCTCGCCAGCCGGCCTCCCACCGGGGTGCTTCGGTGGGGGCCCGACCCCACGGCCGGTTCAATCCTGCTTCGACGAGGCTTTGCCGCCTTGACCTCCTTGGCGACGACGGCGGGGTCCGCCAGACTTGCCTCGTCCTCTGTAGGCCTCCTGAGACGACGAGCGGGCCGCTTGACGGTAGGTGGAGAAACCGCCGCCGGAACCTTTGGAGGCGCCCTTGCCTCCGCTGCTCCGAAAGGGCGTCCGTCGTTGTTGCAGAACTCCCAGGGCCCGGGCCGTCTCAGTGTCCGCTTTAATGGCCTGAAGGGAATCGTCCACTGTTTTCCCAAACAGGTTGTTCCCATCGAAGGGCATGTCCAGGACTCTGGTCTGAACGTCTTGACGGAAGTCCGTAGCCTTGAGCCATCCACGCCGCCTAAGGCAAACGCCGTTGCCCAACTGGCGGAACCCAGGGTCGGCGATGTCTGTCGCAACGGTAATGGCGTGGTCCGAAGCCACCTCACCTTCCTGCAGGATCTCCAGGGCCTCTGTCCTCTTGTCGTCCGGCAGGAAGTCCAGCAGGGGAGCCAGTTTGTACCAGAGCTCCCTGTCGTAGCGGGCCACGATAGCCAAGGCGTTGGCCGCTTTAATCGTCGTCGCTGCCGACGAGATGACTCTGCGTCCCATAGCGTCCAATTTCTTTCCCTCACCGTCCGGTGGGGAAGTCGATGTGGAGGCCGCACCCCCCCCGCTTTCTTCCTGGCCGCCGCGGAGACGACAGAGTCCGGGGTAGGCTGCGCCCGGAGGCACAGGGGGGCCGTGTCCGGGACCCGGTACTTCTTCTCGTACCGGTCTCTTCTAGCTGGCGTCGTGGAAGGGTTCTTGAGGAGGGTGAGGCCCTCATCCCAAATGTCGTCCAATAGAGGCAATGAGAGGACCGTCTTCCTCTTGGCCTCGCGCCGCTGATAAAGGAAACCTTCCTTCTTCTCCTCAGGGCAGAGTTGAAAAAGCTCGGATGCCCTGGTGATCATGGAGTGGAACGATCCAATCTCGTCGGGCGGAGAAGCCCTGGTGGGAGGCGACGACGGTACATCCTCGTCGTCCGTACCCGTCGCTGCCGTGTCAGTCCCCGTATCATCCCCTCGGGTGGACGGGAAGGAGGGCTGGACGGGGCGCGACGGCTGAAAAGGAGGTGGAGGGTGGATCCTTCTTTTCTTAGTAGGGGGAACACCAGAAGGTCCCGGTTCTGGGTCCCCCGACGGGAGAGGTTCCTCCGTCGGCAACGGTAGTCTCGTCCTTATCTCTGAGCATAAGGACTGTATAGCCAACAAAATGGCCGTCGAGTTGTCTTGCGGTGCTGGCAGAGGGGAATCCGATGGGCGATCAGGGGCCCCGTCGGTACCCTCGACGATGTCGTCGTCACCTGCGTCGGGATCCATCCCGACGGGCCGGTCTTCTTCCACGCCGAGGCCGTGGCTTAAGACCTCGACCAGTTCCTCCTCCGAGGTTGAAGCCGAATCTACGACGACGCCCTGCCCCCCCTTTCTCTTCCCCTCGGGGGATTTCACAGGGGTCCTATCGATGGGCACAAAAGAGGACTCCCTCCGAGGTGGCAGGGAGACTCTGAGCCCCGAGGTCGCCACCACTGGTGTAGCCTGCACAGGCTGAGCCAGGGCCGCCGCGACAGTTTCGATAGAGGGCTTGGCCGGATGGATTAAGGCCTTAACCACCTTAGGTGCGCTCACCGCCTTATCCTTGAGGGGGGGGGACACTGCCTCGCTCCCCCTCCGATGGGGCCTTCAAGCTCGACCGGGGCCTCTCCAGGAGCTTCGCCGGGTGCTCGGCCTTCCTCTTACCCGACCCAGAGCGTTGGCTCGTGGTTGATGGTGCCGGGGAGGGTGCGCCCTGCCTGGCGCCCGTAGAGCCCGACCGTTCGGCGCTCCCGGTGCCAGCGGACTCGCGGTGCTTGGCCTTATGTTGGACCCCCGTCGCCGGGGCGTCCTCAAAGGTCTTAGAAGACCGCTCAGATTTCTTCTTCTTCTTCTCGCCGGACGGGCTCTTCCCTTCTAGCCAGTTGGCGAGACGTTAATGGCGGCCCTTCATGGTCCGCTCCAACATGTTGCCGCAAAACGCACAGTCCTTCTCCACGTGCGTCTTGTCCTCATGTAGGCAGTAGAGACAAAAAGAGTGTTCGTCCTCCTTGAAGACGTTCTGCAGCTGGCATCCAGGGCAGACCGTGAACAGCTTTCCGGGCGTCGAGCTTCCCTTCTCCTGGGCCATGACCGGGCCTGAGAAACTTCTGGAGTCCTCCAAAAGCGTAGCTCGACGAAATCTTCACCCTTGAGGGGCGCAGACGAATCCGACACGGGTCCCCGTTGATCGGATAGAGAGTCGGTGGAGCTTGAGGCTCTTTTGACCGAAAAAACGAAGTTTTTGAGAAAAAACGTGAAAAAATAGCACTAACGCTCGAGAGCAATAGCACGAGGATCCCAACACATGAACGTGCGGTAAAAATCTGAAGATGGCTGCCAGAGGTGGGGCTTAGGTAGAGGGCAGTCATTGGCTGTGGTCAGTATGACGCAGAGACCAGTGATTGGTTATTACTACGAAAGTCAGATCAGAAACGAAACTGATACTGGTTTTTTCTTTACCGAGGATTCCCAGCCTGACGGGGAATATTCATGAGCATGTGAATCCATGCCAGACCCCATGCTGGAGAAAAAAGGTTATCCGCATGACCCCAACAACTATCGGCCTATAGCCCTCATGGATGCGGCAGCTAAGGCGTTTGCAATTCTACTCTTGAAAGCTTCATTCATGCGAATAGACATCTATTCGAAGTACCAGGTGGGTTTTCATAAAGAAAAGGGAACTTCCCTTAATGCTACCTTAGTTGCCCACATCCTAGCGAAGTCAAAACTAACAAACTCAGGCCCCATATATATTGTGGCTTTAGACTTATCTTGCACCTTTGATTGTGTTGTCAGGGAAGTGCTCTGGACAAAGTTATTGTCACTGGGATTCTCGTATAGGCTTGTGCAATTAGTTGCAATGCTTGACGCAAATGACAATGCATTACTTACCGTAAAAGCATTTCTGATGGTTGTATCTGCTTAGATTCACATGCTGTGCATAGGTCCGACATCCAGTGGTCACTGCGGAGTATCGCATTTTGTTTTTCGTAGTCGAAAAAGGGGACGTCGACAAGGCGGGTCTGTAACACTAACCCTATAGTGACGTGCGTTGTACCAACAATCCCTCACGCGTCGAGGTCCCTCTGTTTGTATTTTTCTGCCCTGAGGGAGCCTTCTAGACGTGAGTACAGAAAAGAGAGAAATATAGAAAAGGATGTCTATGTTCCTTCCATCCTAGCGGGGAGGAAGGGTGGGCGCATGTGAATCTAAGCAGATACAACCATCAGAAATGCTTTTACGGTAAGTAATGCATTGTCTTCTGATGTTTGTTAATCTGCTTAGAATCACATGCTGTGCATAGACTAGCGAGCAGTACCCGGAGTTGGTGGTGGGTTATGAGAAGGAACAGTAGAGAAAATATGTCTTAATACTGCCTGTCCCACCTGGGAGTCAGATCTAGAGTGTGCATCTAGACAGTAGTGTTTTGTAAAGGTGTGCACAGAACTCCAGGTAGCCGCTTTGCAGATGGACTCAAGGGGAACATTTGCAATGAACGCTATGGAAGCCCGAGTGCCTCGAGTGGAATGTGCTCTTGGCTTGAAGGGTAGTTCTCTCTTAGCAAGAGTGTAACAGAGTGATGCATTGAACAATCCATCTAGATATAGTGGACTTTCAAACTGCATCTCCTTCTCTTCCTGCTGCCACAGAGACAAAGAATAGATTAGTCTTTCTCAGTGGTCTGGTTCTTTCCATGTAGAACATGACAGCTCTGCGTACATCTAGTGTATGCAGACTTTTTTCTCCCAAGCTGGAAGGGTTTTGAAAAAACGTTGGTAGTTCTATTGACTCGTTTACATGAAATTTCGAGATGAACTTTGGTGCAAACCTTGGGTGTGTGCGTAGAACCACCTTATCCTTGTGAACTGTTACAAAGGGGTCTAGTACAGAAAGAGCCTGTAGTTCACTTACTCTCCTAATGGAGGTGATGGCTATTAGGAAAGCAGTCTTAAGAGTGAGGTCTTTAAGAGTTGCCTTGTGCATGGGTTCGAAAGGAGGGCCCATGAGTCTAGAAAGTACCACATTTAAGTCCCATCCGGGAGCTAGGTTAGCTATCGGAGGGTGTATTCTCTTTACCCCCTCCATGAGGGCCTTGATAACTGGTATCTTCCACCACGACACTTTAAATTGGGAAGTGGTGTATGCAGAAAGTGCCGCTAGGTGGACTTTAATGGAATTGAACACTAGACCTAAATCCAGTAAATGGGTCAAGTACAGAACAATGTTAGTGGGAGAGCAGTCAACCGGGTTGATGCTCTTACCTTTACACCAGATGACAAATATTTTCCACTTGCTATAATAGCAGTGGCGAGTATTAGGTTTTCTGGCTTCCCTGAGGATGTCCATACATCTCTGCGGGAGTTGTAAATGTCCAAATTCTATGATCTCAGGAGCCAGGCTGCCAAGTTCATAGTCTGAGGGCATGGATGCAGTGTCCTGCCCTTGTCCTGTGACAGCATGTTGTACGGGCAGGGAAGTTTCACTGGGGGAGATAGGGACATCTCCATCAAGTGAGCGAACCACGGCTGCCGGGCCCACATTGGGGCCACTAGTATCATGGTAACCTGCTCCTGGTGCATCTTGTGCACCACTTTGTTGAGAAGGGGAGTCGGGGGGGAAAGGCGTAAACAAATTTCCCTGACCATTGAATCGACAGACCGTTCCCCTTGGACTGGTTCTGGGGGTACCTGGAGGCGTAACTTTGGCATTGTGAGTTCTCCATAGTTGTGAACAGGGCTATTTCCGGGAATCCCCATTGCGTGAAGACGTCTAAGACGATGTCTTCGTGCAATTGCCATTCGTACTCTTCGGGCAGGGGGAAGTCTCTGCTGAGTTTGTCTGCTAGCAGATTGAGTTCCCCTGGTACATGTTGTGATAGTAGGAACATGTGTTTGAGAGCCCACTTCCATATATTCTGGGACAGCTTGGACAGTCCTGGAGAGTGAGTGCCCCCTTGCTTGTTGAGGTAGTACATGGCTGTGGTGATGTCTGTGAGGACCATCACTGTCTTTCCTTGTAGGTGTTCCTGAAAGGCTTTCAGTGCTTTGAACACCGCTAGTAGTTCCAGCAGGTTTATATGCTTGGATGCTAAGCTCGGAGTCCACGCTCCGTGAGCAGTCTGATGGGATAGGTGAGCCCCCCCATCCTGTGAGGGATGCATCTGTGGTTAGAGTGGCTTCCACTGCGGGTGTGGCAAAAGTTTTCCCTAATAACAGGTTTTCTTTTGTCCACCACCGTAGCGAGAGAACCAAGGCCTGCGAGACCACCACTAGATCGTCCCATTGTCCGCTGGCCTGACACCACTGGCTGTAGAGCCACACTTGCATTGGGCGCAGGTGCGCTTGAGGTACCAAATAAATACATGACGCCATCATCCCTAGCAAGATCATTGCTTTGCGTACCGTCACCTCTCGACCTGCCACATAATGGGGGATCTGAAACAGCATGTTTTGGACCCTCTCGTTGGAGGGGAAGACAAGGCCGTCCTTTGTTCGAATTAGAGCCCCTAGGAATTGTTTGATTTGGCTGGGGTCTAAGCTGGACTTCTTTTCGTTGATGGAGAAGCCCAGTTGGGACAAAAGGTCTACGGTCTTTTGGGTATTGGAGAAGCATGTTTTGTAAGAATCCCCTGTTATGAGCCAGTCGTCGAGGTAAGGGTATACCGGGATGGATAACCTGCGCAGGTGGGCCGCTGCCACTGCCAGTACTTTCGTGAATACCCTTGGTGCAGATGCTATCCCGAAGGGTAGTACTCTGAACTGGTAGTGTTTGTTCTCTATCTTGAACCTGAGGTATTTTCTGTGCGCTGGCAACATTAAAATATGAAAGTATGCATCTTTCATGTCTAGTGTTGTCATGTAATCCCCTTGTGATAACAGTGGGATTACTTCCTGCAAGGTCACCATACAAAACTTTTGGGGTTTGACAAACTTGTTCGCTGGGCGTAGATCTAATACAGGGCGCATGGTTAAGTCCTTTTGGGTACAAGGAAGTACACTGAATAAATACCTTCTGTTACCTGAGATAGGGGGACAGCCTCTATAGCTTCTTTTTTCAGTAGCTCTTCTACTTCTTGAAGAATGGTGAGGTGTTCCGGTGTCATGCGTCGGTTCCGTGGGGGTCTGTACTTCGGGGAACCGTTGAATTCGATGCAGTATCCGTGGGCTATGGTGGATAAAACCCAGCAGTCTGACGATATTCCCTCCCATGCTGATAGGAACGATGTTAGCCGGCCCCCGACAGGTGATGCATGGGAGGGGACCCGAATCTTCGGGTCATTTGTTGGTATTGGGCGTGGAACCTTTGGGGCTGGAGCCGCGACCTCTTCCTTTGCCACGGCGTTGGCCTCTTTGACTGAACTGGGTGTTGTTACCCTGGTTAGAGGGCCAGTTGGTAGCAGAGTAAAATTGCTGTTGGTTTTGCTGCTGGCGTTGGCCATGAAAGGAGCGTCTATTGCCATAGCCGCGTCTGTTAGAGGGCCTAGAAATTTGGTCAAGAGTCTTGATGGTATCAAACTCTTTCTTCGCATGTTCTAGGGCCTCATCAACTGCTTTCCCAAACAGATGTGTTTGTTCTATGGGCTTATTTATCAGGGAAGCCTGGGTTTCCGGCTTAAATCCCGAATTGCGCAGCCAGACATGGCGTTTGAGAAGTATTCCCTGAACCAGGGAACGGCCAGCCGTCTGCGGCATCTAAGGAGTTCTTTACGATGCCCTGGTTTACAAGAGTTCCCTCTGAGATTATAGCTAACAGGCGTGAACGCAGGGGTTCTGGTGCGTCCTCTGCTTCGCTGCGCAGCTTGCTCCACTGTGCATCTGCGTAGCTAGCTAGTAGGGAATTGTTATTTGCAATCCTAGTTGAGAAGGCGGCGGAGGTCGTGATTCTCTTCCCAAGTGCATAGAGCTTCTTGCCCTCTGTCAGGTGGTGCCTCACTAGTGGATAGTGGTACCCCCGCTCTTTTTCTTGTATTAGTAACTACGAGGGAGTCCGGAACAGAATGTCCTCTGATGTACAAAGGGTCAGAGGACGAAGAGCTTTTCTATCCGAGGGTTGACCCCCCTCTGACTAAGGCAGGATTGGAAAGGGAAGGAGTTATTCTTCTCTTTATAGAAGCCAGGAGCGGAATAGACTGAGTAACAGGGGCTTTTTCTTTAATAACTTTCTCTACAAAGTCTATGTCAGGAAGAGTTTCCCCTGTGTCTATTTCAAAATGCGCTGCTGCCTTGCGCAATAGTGCATTAAGTGAAGGTTGGTCATCTATGGGAGAGGTGTTTCCAATAGGTGAATCCTTGGGAGGAGAAGGGTGAAAGACATCAGGGTCTGAGTGCACTGATGGGGATTGCCAAGGCTGCACTGATGGGGATTGCCAGGGCTGCGAGGTAGCTGTATCTTCTTCAAAAGCTCCTGCACTAGTGTAAGGATCTTCTTCAAACCCCTCTTCCTCATGTTCTTCCTCTCCACCCAAACACTCATCTTCCTGGAGGTATTGCTCCTCTTCAGTGAGGTCATATACGTCCGTAGAAGGGGGAAACAGCCTAGGAATCTTGACCCTAGGGTCATCCTGGGGCCATTCTCTTGGTCTTGTGTGTGGGTGGGTTTTGGCTTCCCAAAAACCTTTCCATTTTCTCCATACAAGAATGGAGTCTTTCAAGGGTCTCATGGGGGACCCCTGAATAGTCTAGAGGGGGGAAATCAGTGTTTTCACCTTCAAAACGCTTAGAACGCTCCCACAACGTCGAAGAAAGGTTTCCGTCTCCCTCTGAAAAGCCCTCCGGTAGTTCAGAAGTGCCCTTAGATGAAGGGGGCAGTTCCTGGCTACTCTTGTGCTTTTTCGGCGTTTCTATAGCTTTTTGTGCGGTATTCGACGTTTGTTTCGTCGTCCGCTTACGTTTGTCTTCGGAAACAATTCTCGCCAGGCTCTCGACAACGAGTTTGTCAGAGAGGGCTCTGGTGTCGACATTGCCTGCGTTACGCGTTGTTCCTCGACGGCCGCTCTATGGAGCGTTACGTCGGATGATTTTGAGGTAGCGCCCGTGTTTGATGAAAGCCCAATCGCTGGTCGCGGCTGCGTTTGCGGGTGGGGCTTGAGACCCTTACGGTCTGAGGTAGACGCCGGAGTGCCCTGCGTCCCCTTCGGCGCTGATGGATCCTTCGTCTTCGACGAAGAAGAGCCGTGGGTTGTGTGCTTAGGCCTATAGGGTCTATGTGCGTCCTTGTCGCCGGGGTGTTCATCCCCATAAGCAGGGCGTGAGCCGAGCCCGTTGGGGCCGGGGACGGACGTCGAGGAGCGCGAGCGCTCCTTCTGGGGGTTAATGACTTCCGTAACGGACGTCGAGTTATCACCCTCCTCGTCACTTTCTGTAACAGCGGCAGCGGGTGAGGAAACTGACTTCGACATAGCGTAGTCCGGCCACCTCTTAACTTTTCGTTCTTTAAGAGTTCTTGGTTTCAAGAGCTTACAGGCCGCGCAGCTGTCCTCCTTATGATCGAGGGGCAAGCAACAATTACAGAGCTTGTGTTTATCCTTCCAAGTGTATTTGCCCCTACAGCGTGGGCAAAACTTAAAAGGTGTCCTCTCCATAGCTGAGGCAATAATAACTGGTGATAACAACCCCAAGGGAAAGATAGGGGAGAAAGAAAGACATTCTCAAAGAGAAGATAAAAGTTCGAACCCCCACTCTCCCTACTGTATGTTGGCCGGCGAGGCCAGGCCACGTGTTAGGCAGTGCCAAAGGATCTCCTTCGTCTCTTCCCCTCTGTCGAAAACTTGCTCGGCGGAGAAACAGCTTCACAGCTAACGTCGAGGGGAGGGATCTTTAACAATATAATAAGTATAATTAAGGACCGAGGTCCGTAGTAAGTATTTGCAATGTCTCTCTAGGAGCTCCGCGTAAGGCGACCAGAAGCTGGGCGGAAAAAAACAATCTGAGGGACCTCGACGCGTGAGGGATTGTGGGTACAACGCACGTCACTATAGGGATAGTGTTACAGACACGCCTTGTCGACGTCCCCTTTTTCGACTACGAAAAACAAAATGCAATACTCCGCAGTGACCACTGGATGTCGGACCTATGCACAGCATGTGATTCTAAGCAGATTAACAAACATCAGAAACAACATTTCAAGTTCGGGTCACACAAGATAGTACGCTCACTCCTCCCTTACTCACAATGACAGGAGTCAAACAGGGGTGCAATCTCGCCGCAACTTATTTAACCTATACATCTGCGATATGGATAAATTGTGGCTAGATCCATCAATGTACCTGGCGAGACTAGGCAAGTTAAAGTTACACTGGATTTGTTTTGCCGATGATATTATCCTGTGGCAGGACACCACATGGTCTACAGCAAAAGCTAAACAAATTACAGGAATTTGCCAATCACCATAACTTGCGGGCTAATTCCTTAAAATCCAAGATCATAATTTTTACTAATAAAAAACGGATAAAGTTCTATCACTGGAATATTGCCAGAGCATCAATTGCAGCCTAAAAATTAAAATTGTCACAGATGCGAATAGTATACAAGAAATATTCTAAGTTCTCTATGTTGCCCGTTGTCGATTTTTATTTACTGAAGGTGGAACCAATCGTACAGTTCGGTCTGGATACTTGCCTCTTAGATTTAGATGACGTATTAAACACTCTCCAGGGGCAATTATGGAAGCGTACATTGGGTTTGGCTTCTGCTGTTCCGAACTCTATTCGCCACAAGTTGGGGTTTTCATCCCTTGCATCAAGATTTGCATGGCGTAAATTAGCAAGGTATGCAAAAATGCTGGTTCCCCCACAAAACACTTTATAAAGACCATAACATATTGAGAGATTGTAATCCCTCATCTATTGTGGAATTTGCTGATCAAATGAATAAAATATTAGCGAAAATGAATTCAACAATTGAGGATCTCACCCTAGGCTTACCCAATGTCAAACTTAAGTTGTACGAATGGGATTGGATTATTACTATTGAGACTAACAAAACCTACTTTGATTACGAACAATGAGAATTTCGATCTCCCTTATATAGCGAAATTCCCTTATGAAATAGCTACAAAAGTTTATCTTAGGTTCAAATTGATCCAATTTCATACGCTTGAATGAATTCAACATTGGCACAAATTTAGTTCTGGTAATGTTGGAACTATCGTTTTTGTCTAAATGGGGATCAGTTTGAAATGCTAAAACATCTTGTTGTTTACGGTCCCTATTAAGAAGTACGACGCACTCAATTTGGTGTTCATCATCCGGAGCCGACATTTCTAGCACGTCATTTATTCTGGGAAAGATGTTTAAGGGGAGACTATATTAGCTTAATTGTGGCTCTTACAAGTTTGCTATTTAAAGTCGAGGAAGCATTGGACACGGTGAATATGCTTATAATCTAGAGTGGTTATTCTCCGTTTTGGACACTGGGGTGGACCTCCAAAAGTGTAAAACTGAGTTACTTTACACAATGAAATCATAACTATGGGACTCATGTTGTATGGTCTACCATGGTGTAACTTATTTATTTTCTTACTCGTTGATGTTTTATGAAAGATATTACTTGAATGTTGCATAAAAAATTATTAACTACTTTACAATTATATAACATGCTTCGTATACCCAAAACTTGCACAAAGAAGCTCAACGAAAGTTATTTACCTTATGCTGATGTTTTAAAAATGTTCATGTCTTAAATTCTACTCTCTAACTTGTCATAGATATGTAATATGTCAGTGGTTTTTATATTTTCAAGATTCATGAAATTATTGGCATTATTCATTTTGTACAAAAAACAATGTTGTAAAAGTGGACTATAAACTAAATACAATAAAACATTTTTTTTTTAAAGTAGGGCCAGAAGCTGTTAGGATTAAAGCAGCTACAGTAAGTCTCCAGTGAGAACAAACAAGCCACAGACAAAAAAGCTAAGTACCCCTTTTGTCAAGACAGTACCTTAGGGTTGGAAGACTAGGATCCAGCTGGCTTCTGTTCCTGCAGATGCAGGGCCTCCGTCGTGGCGAAAAGAGGGAGACCGTCTGGGGACGCCCGCACTGCGGTTTGAAGGTAGGAGGTAGCTATGGGCTCTTTTCAAATCAGCGGCACTTCACGGTTTGAGCTACCGGTCAATAGCACCACTGCGGTTCTTGGACACTTGGAGGGCTCCCCCCCCTTGCTCCTAGGGTCCAGCACTCTGTTGAGGTGGCTCAGGCTTGGGTCGTCATGCTTCAGGAGGGTCCTTAGGATCTTCCTGGAGTTCAGTCCGGACGATGCACTTGTTTCTGGTGTTCCTGACCCCTGGCACTCGGGGGCTTCAGCATGGAATCCCACCAAAGACCAATCGAACAAAAGGGTTAAACCTGGTTTGGCGTGCAGAGTAAAACCCAAGAAAGACCTCACAAGCAAGAAATGGCGAAAAAAAGACCAGGGCCATTTTGACAAAATGGGCAGCCATGGGTGTAATACTGCAGCTGAGAATTCAGCATGCGGTAAAAATACACAATGGTAGGAAAATTAAACCACTGCCACCAGCCATTAAATGTAGTGAGGGTAACATAAAAATGTTACATGAGTAAGTAGGCAAAGGGGCTACTAAGTAACCCTCCCAGTACTTCCACAGTGATTTGAATTAACTGGACCTACAGATAAGTAAAGTCAAAATACAAAAGGTGATGCCTGTGGCGTTTGTTAGACTCCAAAATCACAGAGACACAGAGTTCAAATCAGATCAAAATTACATGCGCAAGTGAGAAAAAATGTCTCACTCCAGAATAAAAATAAATTAAAAGTCCTAAAGTCCAGCAAAAGAGCTGAGGGTCTCTAAGGTTGAAGGGAATTAGCGCAGAAATGAATTCTCCCTAACATGCAGACGTTGCACTCTACTACAGATATCTCGATCCCTGGCTGTTTCTGCAGCAGAAAAGAAATACAGCCAGTCGGTGAAGATGCTCCAGTGGAGTACGTCTCGGAGTAAGCTGGTCCCACTAACCCAGTGGTCTTCAAACTTTTTATGCCATGCCCCCCAGGAGCAAAAAATACTGCTGATACCAACCTCCCAGGGCAGTCGTCTGCCCGGCAGCCCCTTCGGTTAAGGGCCCCAAGGCAAAGGGCAGCTCCAACAGTGGCGGCTCCAGAGGGCGTCTGCAGGTGTCCGCAGGGGAAGCCAGAGACCAGCCGTCAACCAGCAACGACTAGGACTATTTCAGAAGGAGTGGCGGGTGGGCGAGCGGAGAGCAATTACTCTACCCTGGAAACCCAGCCACTTAGCATACTTACCTATATCTGTACACTACTGTGACTACATTGCTCTGCCTTCCTCTCTGACTATACAGGACCCTCAAATTTAGCTGTGTTTAGCCTTGTACCCAAACTGCATTGTTAGGTGTAGGTCTCTCCCACTGTCTAGTAATCTATCTGGCGGTTTTCGGTCATGTAGACAATTTGCATTGTTAGTTAGCTTTAGTTAGTCTGCTTATCATACGCTGATAACAGCTACAGTAGGTAACCTAGGACCACCACTACAGGACGCTCAATTCTAGATCCGGACAAATCAGCAATTGCTCACCCCTCTAGCGTGGACACAGGCCGCAGGCACGGCCAAACATCCATGCACAATAGACCACGTCTACGGCTAAGCAAATCCGGCCTAGTTTCGCACACAGCCGTCCAGACAAACACCTGACGTACGACAACAGCTCTGCCACTAGCATACAGCGTTCACCACCATCTGGTATAGCTGGCCTCACAGACTCTTAACAATCGCAATCTATCTCTAACCTCAAGAGAACCCACCCATGTGCCTGACATCGACTGGGCTGCTTAGTCAAACCTTGCCAGCTACCAAAGTCTTAGAATGGCAGACATGCACACATGCATCTAAGCTAATCCCCTAGAATCTCTAACATCGACTATGGTCACCAAGGGCATTGAGGGCACACAAGTGGGGAAAGTGCGCTATATAAATAATACAATAAATCTCTGCCAGCAGGAACAGTATAACAAGCTACAACCTATGTGGAACAAGCAATATCAAAGTCAATGGGGTTTAGAAGAGTGCCTTTAGGGAGCCAGGACAACCAAAGTCATTTGGACAAATGATTCTGATGCACTTCTTGGATCAAAGTCTTCCACAAAGTTAGAGAGTTCAGAAAAATCCAAAAAAATCACTTGTAGGGGCACAAGCTATTCAGCCTGTGTAAAGGGAGTTCAAATCAACTCGAAAAGTTAAGCAGGTGAAAGTCTCAAGTGAGAGCACGCAACTTAAGACTGGAAGTTAAGTACCCCCAGGCCTGAAAAAGTACCTCTGGTTGTAAGAAAGGCGCCCAACTGGATCTCCTCTTACCGCCAAGCAGGCCCTGGTTCCTGAGCCTCAGTCGTGTGAACAAGAGGGAGGACGCCTGGAGTGCTCCTGCGGCAGTCCTCAGGATCATCGTCGGCAGCTAAGGGTTCTCTTTGGGTCAGCGGCACTTAGCGGTTTCAGCGCTTTACAAACAGCACTGATGCGGAACAATGGACAACGGTTGGCCTTTCTGTGGTTCCTCGGTCCTACACTCTGGTGAGGGGACTCTGGGTCTGGAGGTCTTGCTTCTGGAGGGTCCTTCGGAGGCTCCTGGAGCTTTTAGCCCGATTTGTTACACGGTAGACATTGCACTCTACTATGGACACTCGACCCTGGGCATTGGGCTTCTGCAGCAACGGAGAGGCACAGCAAGGCAGGGATGGTGCACAAGAGGAGTTTGTCTCGGGGTTAGTTGGTCACACTAACCCAAGCGGAGTAGAAGTTCCATCTGGAGCTCCTCTGTTGAGATGAAAAAGGAGGTCAGCACAGCAGCAGTGCTTCACACCAGGCAATTCAAAGGTCCAGTAGGTTGCAGCGGGCTTCTGCCACGGTTTCTTCGTCGGGTGTTTCTCCCAGTAGTCAACTGCCTCTAGTCCCAGAAAGCTCACCTTTTAAGCAGGTTTTTCCCATTCATGAACAGCCTAGGCTGTCAAGCAGCAGAGTGGCTCACGACAGCCAGCCAGCCAGCCAGCCAATCAGGACTAGTTCCATTCAGATATTACTAGAGACAAAGGACAGGGGAGTTTTCGGGTCCTCCCCCACATCCTGTGCTTCAACACACTGGAGCCAGGGGCGGGCTTAGGTGTTGAAGCATGCCAAAGACAGAAAACAAAAGCTCCAACCTGTCTCAATGCAGAGTAAAACCCAAGAAAGACCTCACAAACCGAAAATGGCGAAAATAAAGACATGGGCCATTTTGACTAAATGGTCACCCATGGGTGCTGTATTGCAGCTGAGGGTTCAGCCTGCGGTAGAAAAGCACAATGGTAGGAAAAAGTTAATCACTGCCACCAGCCATTAAAAGTAGTGAGGGTAACTACAAATGTTCCATGAGATAGTAGAATAAAAGGGGCTATTAAGTAACCCCCAGCGCTCCACATACGATGGGGTGTGCTGGACCGAAGTAAAGTCAATTTCACTTAACTCTTCTTGGGAACTTTAGTTCACCCAAGAAAAGGTATTTAAACCTTAAGAGAAACCCAAAGGATTTCTCAGTGAGACTGCACTAAAGGTGCTGTGTGTCACCATACAAAATGCAGATGCCTATGGCGTTTGTCAGACTCCAAAAACAAGGTAAACCCAATCAGCTAAAAACACATGAGTGAGAAAAAGGTCTCACTCAAGGGTTAAAATTAAAAGGTCCTAAATCCAGCAAAAGAGCCGGGGGTCTCCAAGGTTGAAGGGAATTAACAGAAAATAATTACACTTATTATCTGAAAATGACTGCATGAGCTCTGCTTTCCTGACCATGTCGAGGGTCAAGAGGATGGAGATAAGCAGTCCTAAAAACGATAATTTCATTAGTAATGAAACACAGCAAAATCAACAACACTTGTGTTCAGTAACTGATACATGGTCAAAAACCTGAGAACATATTCAACATATCAAGACAAGTAGGCTCTGACTACAGACCACCACAAAGGGTTAATAGAAGGTTCTTCTCAGAGGAAAGTAAACTTTGTATTCCTGGACTGTAATTATTTATACCTGTCTATTTGCTACATTTGCGTACCTTAGGCTAATTTAATCATCATCATCATCATCATCATCATCACCACCACCCCCCCCACTCCAGAGTGGATAGTCTATGTAGATTGCATAAATACACACAAACTAGAAGTGTTAGAGGTAGAAAGAGTTACTCAGATTTGACTTACGATGGGGTCTAGCCCCCTGGGCAGTCCACCGAGGACTTGGTCTCAGCTGTGCAAGCTGGCCGGTAGGGTAATAAGCTGCACGGTTCTGTGTCTGTTCAAGAAAAAACAATGTTTCAGTACACATTATCCACATAAGGACATATTTTCATTAAGATGAAAGTTAAACAAACTGCTCTTTGTTAGTCCTGTGGCAATATGCTTGATGAAGTCTGCTAGTTAACAGAAGTGGAGGCCACATACGATACCATACCTGCCCCTACATAAGATTTAATTGTCGCACATTAATTAGTCCGACTTTTCTCAAACAAACATTGTGGCCTGGCAGGAAGAGTGGAGGATGGTGGGTCATGACTGAAGAGGCTCCATGGCCAAGAATAGGATACTTACAATGCAAGTGCATTTCTCCAGTATTGAAGTTTTAAAGATTAAAATGCTTTTAATATTCCCACCTCAGAGGCTATAAACCACCGGAAGACATGCATTACTCACCGTAATAGCTTTTCTGATGATTGTATCTGCTTAGATTCACATGCTGTGCATATAGTCTGACATCTAGTGGTAATCACAGAGAATTGCTTCTTTCGAGGATCGAAAGGGGACGTCGACATCGGCGTAACTAACCCTAACGCGACGTGTAGTGTACCCAAAATACCCCATGAGTCGAGGTCCCTCCGATTGTGTTTTTTCTGCCGTGAGGGAGCCTTGTCGTCACTAAGTGAGTACAGAAGAGAAAAGGTGTAAGATGTCTATGTTCCCTCTACTCCAAGAGGGGAGACAGGGTGGGCGCATGTGAATCTAAGCAGATACAATCATCAGAAACGCTATTACGGTCAGTAATGCAGGTCTTCTGATGCTTGCTCTGTTTAGAATCACATGCTGTGCATAGACTAGCGAGCAGTAACCAGAGATGGTGGTGGGAATTGAGAAGGAACAGTAGCAAAGATGTCCGCTTGTCCCACCTGAGAATCAGACCTAGAGTGTGTATCTAGGCATTTCAGTACAGGCGGCCGACGCGAAGTAAGGAAGCCCTTCTGGGCATGCCTCCGATTTTGGAGCCAACTGGGCCCCCAGGCCCTCGGAGCGTCCCTCTCCCACCCCGCACCCTCTTCCTGTTTCCCGCTCCCCTCCCGCCTCCCAACCCGCCCACCCCCGCTCTGATTGGGCCGTGAGCCCCAGCTGGAAGGGTCTAGCGACCCTCCTCGCGGCGGCCCCTGCATTTCAGTACAGGCGGCCGACGCGAGATAAGGAAGCCCTTCTGGGCATGCCTCTGATTTTGGAGCCAACTGGGCCCCCAGGCCCTCGGAGCGTCCCTCTCCCACCCCGCACCCTCTTCCTGTTTCCCGCTCCCCTCCCGCCTCCCAACCCGCCCACCCCCGCTCTCATTGGGCCGTGAGCCCTTCATCACAGGTCCTCCCAGGGCAGCCCTCTGCCCGGCAGCCCCAGCGGCTAAGGGCCCCAAGGCCAAGGGCGGCTCCAGGAAGTGTCAGCAGGTGTCCGCAGGGGAAGCCAAGGAAGCCACCAGACACCGACAAAACTGTAAGTGCTGGCTTGGGTGGGGGGTAGAGCAATTACTCTACTCCAGAAAGCTCCTGCCACTCTCACATACCTTTCAATGGCCTGCAGTCTAATGTTAACCAGCACCATTGCCCTAGAGAACCACACAGATTAGCCTGCCCCTCATCTAGCCAGAAATGTGATTGTTAGCTTATGCCACACTTAGATGGCTTCTCTAATAGCCTCTCTGTGAAAGTAGAATATAGAAGTACATTTAGAAAGTTGAATTCAGAAGTGTACCCAATAGCTGTGAAAAGTTGCATTTAGAAGTGCGCCCAATAGCCTCCCTGTGAAAAGTACTATTTAGAAGTGCGCCCAATAGCCTCTCTGTGGATAGTTGAATCTAGAAGTACATTTGGAAAGTTACATTTAGAAGTGTGCCCAATAGCTGTGAAAAGTTGAATTTAGAAATGTGCCCAATAGCCTCTCTGCGAAAAGTTGAATTTAGAAGTACATTTAGAAAGTCGCATTTAGAAGTGTACCCAACAGCTTCTCTGTAGAAAGTTGAATTTAGAAGTTACCCAATAGCTTCTCTGTGAAAAGTTGAATTTAGAAGTGTGCCCAATAGCCTCTCTGTGGAAAGTTGAATTTAGAAGTACATTTAGAAAGTTGAATTCAGAAGTGCACCCAATAGCTGTGAAATGTTGAATTTAGAAATGTGCCCAATAGCCTCCCTGTGAATTAGAAGTCTCTGAAAGGGCATGAAACCCATCATATCTCACCAACACGCTGACTCTCTCCTTACATCACCACTCAACTAGAACACAGAGATACTATGACACCATTCGGTATAACTGTTCTCATATCAACATTCGCTGCTCACTCCACATCATTCTAAATAATCACTGCTGGTTACACACCCCCCAGCAAGGCGTTCTCCTCAGGCCTAACGCAGCCACATCCGATCTGGATTAATCCTGCCAGAACGAACACATACTCCTGACCTCTCAACCACCACACCTACCGCTAGAAAGCAGCTATTACACTGATACTGCACGAGCTGTACACATATCTGGTGCTCACACGCACCTTTTTGACTCTCTCTTCTCTCTCTCTACTGATATGAACTTCGGTTCCCAAGGGCGTTCAACCTACCAGTGCCTTCAGACCATACCAATGGTATATAAGGCGCTATATAAATGCAAAATAACAATAACAATAACAACAATAACAATAGTGTTGTGTAAAGGTGTGTACAGAACTCCAGATTGCTGCTTTACAAATAGACTCAAGAGGAACATCTGCAATGAATGCTATGGTAGCCCCTGGGACCCGAGAAGATGTGCTTTAGGCGTGAAGGGCAGATCTCTCTTGGCAAGAGTGTAGCACAGTGTGATGCAGTTTACGATCCACTTTGAAGCTGATTTAGAGAGTGTCCCCTTCTGCATCAGCTGCCACTTGTCTGGTACTGTCAGGTTGGAGTGCCATATTCTTTACATATAGTATCATATACTCATTTACATTGGGTCAGGGGAGACACATTTAGTATAGAAAGGTTTTAGGAAGTTATTATGGGTTATATTTTTAAGCAGCCAATTTTGCCCTTAACCTTCATTGCAGTCTATGGAAATTGCCCCAAGCCAAGATGGAGGTTCTCAGTCTAAATTCTGATTGGATGGGGATTGTTTATAGGGAGGACAATGAACATTCTAAACTGCCTTTCATCATCCTTGCCCAGCTGAGAGGTTGTGTGCCTTGTTGCTCCTGCTTAACTTTGTCAAGGGTGACAAGTTTCTAGCAGTTGAGCGGAAGATCTGAAAGTATAACAGGAGTCGTGTTTGGAGTTGGGTGGAGACACAGGACAGGAGTCAGAAACTTCCACTTTTTCTGAGAAAAGAAGTTTTCAAGTCTTATTCACAAGATAAGTGACCTTCCAGTTTTGTTGAACTTTGTAAAAAGGTTATATTTATCTAAGGGATTGAAATCGCAAATCTGTATCTAAAAAGATAAAAGCGCGTACGTTTGTTTTTATCGCTACGTGTCAATTCAAACTAGCGCGTGCGTTTTTTGCCCGTTACTTTGAGCCCGCGCGTGTGTCTCTGCGTGTGAGAGTGAAGCGCGAGCGTGTACTTTGGACTCGCGTTTACTGTTCGTTTACGCGAGGGTTTTTCTGTGTGATAAAATAAGCACGTGTGTTTTTTCTCGCGATTTGGTTATTTGCGCGTGTACGTATTTATTCGTGAGTTGGACTTTAGCGCGTGTAATTTTTATCGCGTCTTGGACTTTAGCGCGAGTGCGTCTTACCCGCGAATTGAATCGTCAGCGCGTGTGCGTATTTCCCGCGACTTGGAGGAAAGCGCGTGCAATTTTTATCGCGTCTTGGACTTTAGCGCGAGTGCGTTTTTCCCGCGAATTTGATTGTTAGCGCGTGTGCGTATTTCCCGCGATTTGGAGAAAAGCGCATGTGATTTTTCTTCCTGCGGTTTTGGAATTTAGCGCGTGTGCTGGCTTTCCACGTGAAGATTCCATAGCAAGTTAAATTCGTTCCTGAGAAAAAGACACTCTACTAAGAAAATATTAAAAACAAATACAAGAACTTAAAAGAAATTCCTAAAACTTATTTGAAGACCTTGTTCAAGAACCTTAGAGTTGAGCAGACTAACTACTAAGTTAAATTACATTCATGGACCTACTGAGAAGGCTGAATGATCTATAAGATTCTGGTCCACAAGTAAGGAAGTCTTGTCTGCTTATCACTTCTCTGGGCATTCTGAAGAGAAGTACCAGGTATGGTTTTTAAACTATTTTGGTAAAGGATTTAGAGTTTAAGGTTAGTATAGTAACCCATGAGTAATGAGGTATATTGCATGTTTATGTTTTAACTACAGGTGAAGAACCAGCGAGTTGATAGCTTCCAGCCTGGTGTTTGTTTCTTTGTCCCTTCCCCCTTTCCCCTGAAAGTGAGGTAAACTGAGCAGTTATATTTATGTCAGCTCAGAGTGCCACATTTTGGGTGGATTGTCGGGGGTTCAGCAGCTTCTGCAGACACCAGGTTCTCAGCATGACACCACTGAAATGAAAAACTGGGTTCTCTTTTAGTGGTCTTGTCTTTTCCAGGTAATAGATCACCGCTCTCCTCACATCTAGTGTGTGGAGGCTTCTTTCTGCCACGTTAGTGGCGTTTTGGAAAAAGGTGGGTAGTTCTATGTACTGGTTCACGTGGAACCTTGATTTAAATTTAGGCGCAAACCCTGGGTGAGCGCACAGGACCACCTTATCATTGTGAAGTAGGGGTCTTGAACTGAAAGGGCTTGCAGTTCACCAACTCTACTTATTTAAGTATTTAAGTGGTCACCACCAAGAAGGCAGTCTTGTAGGCGAGTGCTTTAAGGCTAGCCTTGTGCATAGGTTCAAAGGAATGCCCCATTAGTATAGCAAGTACAACGTTCAGGTCCCATCTGGGAGCTGGTTTGGAAATTGGGGATGAATTCGCTTTACCCCCTGCATAAAACATGCATTACTCATCGTAATAGCATTTCTGATGATTGTATCTGCTTAGATTCACATGCTGTGCATATGGTCTGACATCCAATGGTAACCTCAGAGTATTGCAGCTTGGCTTTCGGGGACCGAAAGGGGACATCGGCATAGGCGTGTCTATAACACTATCCCTATCGTGACGTTTGTAGTACCCAAAATCCCTCCCGCGCCGAGGTCCCTCCGATTGTATTTTTTCTGCCATGAGGGAGCCCAAGGCTATAGTGAGTGAGTACATAAAGAAAGAAAGTTGTAAGACATCTATGTTCCTTCCACCCCAACGGGGAGGTAGGGAGGGCGCATGTGAATCTAAGCAGATAAAATCATCAGAAGAACAAGTTACTTTCTTACCTGGTAACGTTCTTTCGATGGGATGGTCCGACGACGTATTCCATATCTATGACATGTAATCACCACAGCTGTGCTGCTTCGGAAACTTTTTTCCTGGCGTCTGCGTCCTGCGTCGATGACGTCGATGCGCCGTCGTCGAGGACCTCCTCCGACGTCCGACGTCATCCGATGTGATAAGTAGGACGCACGACGCCCGTAGCCTCAGTTGTAGTTTTTTCCCCCAGAACGTGACACATTAGTCAACTGCCAGTCAGACACAAAGCCTTGCGGAACGTAAGCTGCAATCGCAAAAGAAATTCTGCAGTGGGGAAGGCAGGGCGGGAGCGATATGGAATACGTCGTCGGACCATCCCATTGAAAGAACGTTACCAGGTAAGAAAGTAACTTGTTCTTCGAGGGGATTGGGTCCTCCGACGTATTCCATATCTATGACAGACTCCCAAAGCAGTACCAGAGCAAGGAGGAGGGAAAGAATTTAGAATCAAAATTTAGAATAGCCAATCAAATAGCAGAGCAAAGGACCGCCTTGCCAAAGGCCAGATTCTGCCCTCGGATGGAATCGAGGGAATAGTGACGTACAAATGTATGTACTGAAGACCAGGTGGCTGCATCACAGATGTTGCGAACAGGAACACCCCTCTGCAGGGCAGTAGATGCAGCCACACCCCTGGTAGAATGGGCCCGCAAGCCAGCCGGTGGGTCCCTACCCGCCAAGCGGTAACACTCCGAGATGGCTAAAATAATCCAGCGAGACAAAGTCTGTTTCGTCACAGCTTGCCCCAAACTCTTTCCAGCGTAACCAATAAAGAGTTGATCGTCCACTCTGACCCGGGACATGCGTGAAACATAAAAGCTTAAAGCTCTCCTAGGATCAAGCCTATGGAGCCTCTCCTCTGCCTTACCAGGATGCGGAGGAGGATAGAATGCCGGAAGAACAACCTTCTGGGCTAAATGAAATTCCGTCACTACCTTCGGAAGAAAAGAAGGACGAACTCTAAGGACAACCCTGTCCTTGTGAAATACAGTGAAGGGTGGCTGAACTGAAAGTGCCTGTAACTCACTCACTCTGCGAGCGGAAAAAACACAGTTTTCAGAGTTAACAGCCTCAAAGGGCAAGAATGTAAAGGCTCAAACGGAGCACCCATAAGAAACTTAACAAGGTGTAAATCCCAACCGGGCACCAGGAAAGGTGACGGAGGGAACTCATTAGTGAGCCCTTTCAGAAACTGTGAAATTAAAGGGATTTTAAAGTAAGAACACTCTTCAGACGAGCGCTTAAAGATGGACAGCGCCGCCAGGTAACCTTTAAGGGTACCCACTTGCAAGCCCCTGTGGGCCAAAGAAAGTAAAAAGGACAGAACCATGGGGATGTCACATGCAAAGAGATCCACATTCTGAACCCTGCACCAGTCGCAAAACTTACGCCAACGGTACAGAGACTTTGTTGCTGGCCTTCGGGCCGAAAGCAACACCTCCATCACGTCTTCAGGGAGGTCCCAATCCTTCTACCTCAACCTTTCAGAAGCCAAGCGTGAAGGTTGAGGGATCTGACCTCTGGATGGAGAACCTGACCCCCCCCCTCCCGTGAGAGCAGATTGTCTCGGTAGGGAAGACGACGTGGAGGGCAGATGGACAAGTCGAGAAGGTCCGGGTACCACGTCCTCCGAGCCCACGCCAGAGCAATGAGGATCATCCGGGAACCGAACTTCCGTAACCTCCGCAGCACTTGCGGGATGATGGGGACTGGAGGAAACGCATACAGCAGCGGGAATGACCACTCCACCACAAACGCGTCTCCTAAGGCTCCTTTTGGAGGAAATTCCCACGAGCAAAACCTTTCGCACTTCCGGTTGACACTGGAGGCGAAGAGATCCACTTGAGGGGTGCCCCAAAGGGCGAAGATCTCCAGGAGAATCTCCTGAGCCAACTCCCACTCGTGAGAGATGGCGCTCTGCCTGCTCAGAGCGTCCGCCGTCATGTTTTCGTCTCCGGCCAGATGAACTGCCCTGCACAGAGGAAGTGACCCTGCCCCCACCCCCCCTTTTTGTTGAGGTAGTGCATGGCCACTGTGTTGCCCGTCAGGATCAGGACATTCTTTCCTCGCACAGTCGGCAGAAAAGCCTTCAGGGCTAGCCTGACGGCCCTCAGCTCCAACAGATTGATATGGAGTCTGGACTCCGACGGAGACCAACGACCGCTGACTGTCAGCCCGTTGGCATGAGCTCCCCATCCCGTGAGGGATGCATCCGTCACGATCGTCACCTCCGGCCAGGGAAGCCAAAATGGGGCCCCCTTCATCAAGTTGCCTTCGACGGCCCACCACAGAAGGTCCCGGGCGACCGAGGGCGGCACCAGAACCGAGTCCGACATCCTGCCGGAGGACTGCGACCATTGCGTCTTGAGTGCCCACTGCAAAGATCTCATCCGCAGGCGAGCCTCTGGCACCAGAAGAATGCAGGATGCCATGAGGCCAAGCAACCTCAAGAACTCGAACGCTGGGAGCGTCTGGGCATGCTGAAACTTGTGCACCATCTGCTGAATGTGAAGAGCCCTCACCTGGGGAGGAAAACACTGCCCCAGGGAAGTGTCGAGCACTGCTCCGATGTACTGGAGCCGCTGTGTTGGCGTCAAATGGGACTTCTTTAAATTGAGGGAGAAGCCCAGCCTGTGAAGGGAGTGGCAGGTGACGGACAGATGATCCAGGACTTGCTCGGGAGAGCTCCCCCTGATCAACCAATCATCCAGGTAGGGGTAGACGTGAATCCCCCCCCTTGCCTGAGATGCGCTGCCACCACCACCATGAGCTTGGTGAAAACCCTCGGGCGGAGGTCAATCCGAACGGCAGGACCCGAAACTGAAAGTGCGAGTCGCCAACCGCGAACCTCAGGTACTTCTTGTGCTTGGGATGGATCGGCACATGGAAGTAAGCATCCTTGACGTCGAGAGACACCACCCAGTCCTGAAGCTGAAGGGCCTGGAGGACTTGAGAGAGAGTAACCATCTTGAACTTGTCCTTCCTGAGGAGTTTGTTCAAACCGCGCAAGTCCAAGATGGGTCTCAATCCCCCGTCTTTCTTCGAAATCAAAAAATAAGGGGAATACCATCCCTTGTTCCTCTCTGCTACAGGCACCAGTTCTATGGCGCCTTTCTCCAGCAGGGCTTGAATTTCCTGCGCAAGGAGCGGATCCGGACTCTGCAAAGAGAGGTTCCCCGGTGGATTGTCGCGAGGCCTGTGCCGAAAAGGAAGACAGTAGCCGTGGGTTATGATCTCCAGAACCCACACATCTGAAGTAATAGCTTGCCACTCTACAAGATGCTGCACCAGCCTTCCCCCAACCGGCGAACCATGGGACATGGCCTCATGACTGAGTGGGAGCGGCTACGGCGTTACCTGAGGGCAAAGAGGCAACTGCCCGAGCGGCCTTGGCACCACGGGTACCCTGTCGTCCACCTCTGGTACCCCTGCGTAGGCCCCTTTGACTTCCAGCTCCTCTCGCTTTACTGAAGGACGAGTAATAGCGAAAGGAACCACCCCTCCACTGCTGTCCCCTAGGACGAAAAGGCGGAGGTTGGCGAACTGCAGCGCCCAACGACTTCGCTGCAGCTTTTGAGGTCTGCAACCTCTCAAGGCTCTCGTCAGCCTTGCTGCCAAACAGGTGTTCACCGTCAAAGGGCATGTTGAGGAGCCGGGACTGCACATCAGGAGCAAACCCCGACTTCCGCAACCACGCAAACCTGCGTATCATGGTGCTCGCCGCCATGGACCTACTGACGCATTCAGCTAAATCCAAACCCGACTGAACAGACTCACATGGCATCCTTACCATCCTGGACCATAGCAAGGAAACCATCCTGTTCGTCCCCTTCGGGAATATGTTCAGCCGCTAACGCAACACAGTTCCACAGAGTGTGCGTGAAACGAGACAAGGCACAAATGGAGTTGGCCGCCTGAAGCGCCATACCACCAGAAGAAAACACTTTCTTCGCCCAGCCATCAAAACGTTTGTCGTCTCTATCAGGAGGGATGGTAGGGTACGACGCCTGCTTTGCCGGGGCCGCCTGCACCACCAAACTCTCCGGAGTGGGGTGCCTTGTCAAGTAGCAGGGGTCGCTACTGGCTGGACGGTATTTTCGCGACAAGGATCTGCCCACCGCTGGGAGATTCTCCGGAGCAGTCCAAGCCGCAGCCGCCACCCTTCTCTGTAAAGCCATATGGAACGGCAGTACCGGGTCAGTTGGGGGACCAACATCAAGGATGTCCGTCAGATCATCCTGCACAAACTCCCCTAGGGGAGCAGACCATCCCAAGTACTCAGAAACCCTAGCCATAAGGCGCCAGTACGAGGAATCGGCATGAGAGCCAGGCTCAGGCCTACAAAACTCCACCTCCGGAGAGGTGTCCAGTCCACTGGCATCATGCAGTGACTGCCTCAAATCGTCAAACTGACTATGGCCCGAGACAATTTCAACAGGAACCTGACTAGGAACCAGGCCATCAGAATCCTCATCCGCCTCTGAAATATACTCCAGGTGGCGAAAAGAAGGCACCCGAGAGTGCTTGCTCTTAACCAGAGCCTTCCTAGGGGGTCCTCCCGTGCCACGGGGTACCTCCGACACGGAAGGCGTTGATGGCGTCGAGAGAAGTGTCGAGAGAACCGGCATCGGCGTCGAGGAAATCGGCGTCGACGTCGGATGCAGCGCCTCCAGCATCGGTGGCGTCGACACAGCCCTCGAAGCCGGAGCCCCGACCGTGTCCTTCGACGACCTGAGCGTCGACGGCTTCGACGACTTCCTCGGAGCCGGAGCCTCGAGAAAGCCTGTCGACGCCCTCGACGCCTCAGACGTCGATGTCTTCCTCGAAGACCTCACAGGTGCACACGGTCTCGAACGCGTCGAGGACCGGGACATGGAATGGGTACGTCGAGAACGAGTCTCCTTGTCCGAACGGGACCTCTCCCGTGACTCGTGCCGACCACTCTTGCGAGCGGTGTCTCTCGACCTCTCACGGCTGACCCCACTCGGGGGCGCGGACGGCTTAGTACCCTGCGACTCAAGAATCGCCAGCATTTTCTTCCCGAAGGAAGCCCATTCCTCCGGCGTCGCACGGCTGGTGGGGTAAGCGACGTGCCGGGCAGAGCCCTCCTGGAAGACGACCGGTGTCGGCGCTTCCGAGAATGCCTCGAAGAGGCTGAGGAGTGGCGAGAACGACTCCTAGAAGGAGACCCACGAGACTTCCGACGATGACGCGGAGAGTCACCCCTCGAATCATCCGTCGAAAGCCCAGCAGACTTCGACTTCCGGGGCTTGGACACCCGACCTACCGACAACAACTTCTTACGTTCGCGTAAGGCTTTGGACGTGAGCGACTGGCAGTCGATACAGTCATCCGTGTCGTGGGCCTCCCCGAGGCACCAGAGGCAGGCGTCGTGCGAGTCCGTCACCGACATCTTGGACCCACACTCCCCGCACTTCTTGAAGCCCGGACGCGGGGTCGAAGACGAAGTAGAAGACATCTTCACACAAAGGATTTTCACAAAACGAACAGGTTCGAAGAACCGAGAAGAACAGAACTCCAAAGAGTAGAGGCATTTAACCGAGAAACACAAAGCAACACGTTCGCGGAAAAAACGGAACTGAGGCTACGGGCGTCGTGCGTCCTACTTATCACATCGGATGACGTCAGACGTCGGAGGAGGTCCTCGACGACAGCGCATCGACGTCATCGACGCAGACGCCAGGAAAAAAGTTTCAGAAGCAGCACAGCTGTGGTGATTACAGGTCATAGATATGGAATACGTCGGAGGACCCAATCCCCTCGAAATGCTATTACGGTGAGTAATGCATGTCTTCTGATGTTTGTTAATCTGCTTAGAATCACATGCTGGTCATAGACTAGCGAGCAGTACCCGGAGTTGGAGGTGGGTTGTGAGAAGGAACAGTAGAGAAAAGATGTCTTAGTACTGCTTGTCCCACCTGAGAATCAGACCTAGAATGAGTGTCTAGGCAATAGTGTTTTGTAAAGGTGTGTACAGAACTCCAGGTTGCCGCTTTGCAAATGGACTCAAGAGGAACATTGGCAATGAATGCTATGGATGTCCCAGTGCCTCCAGTAGCGTGTGCTCTAGGCTTGAAGGGCAGTTGTCTCTTAGCAAGAGTGTAACAGTGTGATGCATTTGACAATCCACCTCGAGATCCCCTTCTCTACCAGCTGCCACTGAAACAGAGTTTAGTCTTTCTTAGTGGTTTAGTTCTTTCCAGATAAAACATGACTGCCCTGCGCACGTCTAGTGTGTGAAGGCTTCTTTCGGCCATGTTAGTAGGATTCTGGAAGAAAGTGGGTAGTTCGATTGACTGGTTCACATGGAACTTCGAGATGAATTTAGGCGCAAACCTGGGATGTGTGCGCATAACTACCTTATCTTTGTGGACTGTCACAAAGGGGTCTAAAGCAGAAAGAGCCTGTAGTTCGCCAACTCTTCTGATAGAAGTGATAGCCACTAGGAAGGCTGTCTTTTAAGTTAGGTCTTTCAGACTTGCTTTATGCATAGGCTCGAAAGGAGCTCCCATGAGCCACATTCAGATCCCATCCAGGGGCTGGGTGAGATGGGAGGATAAATCCTCTTAACCCCTTCCATAAAGGCTTTAATCACCGGTATTTTCCACCACGATACCTTTTGCTGCGATGTGGTGTAGGCTGACAAAGCAGCCAGATGAGCCTTTAGGGAATTGAAGACTAACCCAGAGTCCAACAGGTGGGTTAGATACAACACAATGTGTGAGGGTGAGCAATCGATGGGATTGACGCCCTTGGAATTGCACCAGATGACAAAACGTTTCTGTTTGCTGGCATAGCAATAACGTGTATTAGGTTTCCTTGCTTCCCTGAGTATGTCCATGCATCTCTGAGGGAGTTGCAGGTGTCCAAACTATGATCTCAGGAGCCAGGCTGCTAAGTTCAGAGTTTGTGAGCATGGGTGTTGTAACGCTCACCTGGTATCCACGGGGGCGTCACTCAGCCTGTTCTGACCTCTTACGACCTCAAACCCTTTCCTGGAGTCTACTCGACTGGAGACTGGGCCTGAAACACAGGATTGGTAGAGTTTAACTCCCTATTGTCTGTGTGCTTGAACCGCTTCCCCAGGGTCCAACCCTTCCCTTTGATCCACAGCTCACCTTGTTTTCTTGGAAAGTGGGCTCTCCATCCTGCTTTCAGCACAGGGGCGTGTTGATTGATGCAGGCTCGTTGCTGCCTAGTTACTTCACTGGCAAGAGTCCGACAGTTAAGTATAATGAGTCTTTTGAACAGTTCTCTAACTTTGTTCCTTTCCTTCCTTACATGATGGCCGGCGTCCGGGAATGGCGACGTGCTGCTGAGATGAGTAGCGCTGAAGGTGAGTGAGAGCGCGATGCAACCCTTTCGTATTTGTATTGAACTAAGTTCTTTTTCTGTGTCTTTTAGGTGCCGCGACGTTTTCAGCGTGGATGCCGGTTATGAAGAAATGCTGTGAGTAAGCGCGGTATGCGGCGCCTCTAGATGTTTCCACGCTAACCTGAAGTGCCATTTCCCTCTTGCAGATGGATGAGGAGTTCCGGAGACAGAGTTCCCCCAGAGCGGCTGGGATTCAGGTAAGCGTTTGAAGCTCGTACAGTCTTTAAAAAATAAGCGAAGATTTGCTGAATGCTTACTAATGCCTTTTTTCTGTTCTTTTCTTTTTTCCTTCGGAAGCAGCGTGCCGGGATGGGAATGACACCACCGAAGATGCCCGCAGAACAGAAGGAGCGATGAATGATGGCCAGAAGCGCCGCAAGGTAAGGCTGTTCCTAACAGTGTTCTTGTAGGAGCTGAGCGCAGAAGATAGAAGCAGGCCTACTGGAGACCGATCCGAACACGGTGAGTGTCACCCTGCAGGTGCAGAAAACACAAAGCATGTTTCTCAGACTGGGTGTGGCTTAAATAGTCTGGGTATCCCAGGTGTGTCTGGGCTGAACCACACCCAAAAGACTAGACTGCACACGCAGTTCTGGGAGCCGAAATATGTGGGGGCATCCATCTTGTCCCCATCAATGCACTACAAGTCCAATCCCCAATGTTATCCTATGGGAGTGAGTGAGTCTGGTGCCACAAGCGCCAAGCCTGACTCCAAGTGGGTCTTTGGAGGGATGGAGAGGCCCTTAAGGGCCATGTAGGTGATCGTGGCCTGGCTCCAGCCTGACATCTTGGAGGGCTGGGGACATGAGGGGCAGGAATCATGACAGGTGTAGGGTCTCCCCCCTGACAACATGTTGTACGGGCAGGGCAGCTTGACTGGTGGGGAGAGGGACATTTCCATCAGGTGAGCGAACCAGGGTTGGCGGGCCCACATGAGGGCCACCAGTATCATGTTAACTGGTTCCTGGTGCATCTTGTGCACTATCTTGTTGAGAAGGGGAGTCGGTTGGGGGGTGAGAGAAAGCGTAGACAAATTTCCCCAACCAAGTTATCCAGAGGCCGTTCCCCTTGGATCGGTTCTGGGGGTACCTGGAGGCGTAGTCTTGGCACTGGGCGTTCTCCTGAGTAGCAAACGGGTCGATCGCTGGGAAACCCCATTTTTCGAAGACGTTGGACACAATGTCTTTGTGCAGTTGCCATTCGTATTCTTCTGGCAGAGGAAAATCTCTGCGGAGTATGTCTGCCAGAAGATTGAGTTCCCCTGGAACATGTTGGGACTGGGACAACAAAAACATCTTGTGTTTGAGAGCCCATATCCAAATGTTTTGGGACAGCTTGGATAGCCCTGGAGAGTGAGTGCCCCCCTGTTTGTTCAGGTAATACATTGCTGTAGTGCTGTCGGTTAGGATCAGCACTGTCTTCCCTTGCAGTTGCACCTGAAAGGCTTTCAATGCTTTGAACACTGCTAATAGCTCCAGTAAGTTTATATGGTTGGACGCTACTTGAGGGGACCACACTCCGCGTGCTGTCTGCTGAAGCTGGTGAGGGGGCCCCCCCACCCCGTGACAGATGAGTGTCGTGAGAGTGGCTTCCACTGCAGGGGTGGTGAAGGTCTTCCCCTTCAAGAAGTTTTCTCTTGACCACCACTGCAGAGAGAACGAGGGCGGGCGAGACAACTACCAGATCTTCCCATTGTGCGCTGGCCTGACACCACTGGCTGTTGAGCCACTCTTGCATGGGACGCATGCGCAGCGCGCGTGGGGAACTAAGTATATACATGACGCCATCATCCCTAGCAAACGCATGGCTTTGCGTTCCGTCACCTCCCAACTAACTACATATTGAGGAATCCGAGAGAGCATGTTCTGAACCCTCTCACTGGAGAGGAAGACAAGACCGTCTTCCGTCCGAATTAGCGCTCCCAGAAACTGTTACTTGGCTGGGGACTAAGCTGGATTTCTTTTCGTTGATTGAAAAACCCAGGCTGAAGAGGAGATCTACAGTTTTTTGGGTGTTCGAGAAACAAGCGTCAAACAAGTCCCCAGTAATGAGCCAGTTGTCGAGGTAAGGGTAAACTGGGACTGATCGTCTGCGCAGGTGAGCTGCTGCCACTGCCAGGACTTTGGTAAAAACCATTGGCGCTGAGGCGATGCCAAAGGGCAGTACCTTCAATTGGTCGTGTTTGTCCTGGATCATGAACCTTCAGTATTTTCTGTGCGCTGGCAACATTGAAATATGAACGTATGCATCTTTCATGTCCAATGTTGCCATGAAGTCCCCCTGTTTCAGCAATGGGATCACCTCCTGCAGTGTTACCATGCAAAACTTCTGGGGTTTTACAAACTTGTTCGCTGGGCGTAGATCTAGAACAGGACGCATGGTAAGATCCTTTTTGGGTACAAGGAAGTACAGAATAAATACCCTCGTTTACCTGAAGAATAGGGACGGCTTCTATGGCGTCCTTTCCCAGCAGTGCTTCCACCTCTTGGATCAGGATCTCCAGATGGTTCAGTGAAAGGCGCCGTGAGCGTGGCGGTCTGAACTGTGGAGGTCGGGTGAATTCCACGCAATAACCGTGGGCAACCGTCTTTAAGACCCACTGGTTGGAAGTTATCCCCTCCCATGCCTTGAGGAAAGATGTTAATCGCCCCCCGACCGGGGAGACATGGGAGGGGACCTGGGCTTGGTGGGTTACCAGTCAATTGGTCGAAAACATTTGGTCGACAGGACAATTGGTCGAATTTTTTTTTTTTAACCCCTTTTTTTTGGGGGGAGGGGGGGGTCCCCCCAACCCCCTTTTTTTTTCTTTCCCCACACGAAAACCCACAAAAAATATATATAAATTAAAAAAAAAAAATTCGACCATTTGGCATTCGACCAAATTGCAGTCGACCAAATTGCAGTCGACCAATTGACAGGACACCGGCTTGGTGGTCATTTCTCACCAGAGGCTGTGGCTCCTCTGGGATTGGGGCCTCTGCCCCTACCTTTGCCGCGTTTCTGACCCCTTGAGGGGTAGTAAATGGGGCTTCCAGATGTTTGATTTGTGCTGAAGTTACCCGTGCTGTAGTTTTGACCAGCACGGGCTTGCCCTCGAAAGGACCGCCGAGAGTTGTTACCCCTCTGGGATGAGGGTTTGTGTAATTTGGTGCAGAGACCTTATAGTCTCATGCTCCTTCTTGGATGTCTCCAACGCTTCATCCACTGCTTTTTCGAAGAGGTTAGTCTCCTCAATGGGTTTATTAATTAGGGAGGCCTGAGTTTCAGGTCTAAATCCCGATGTACGCAGCCATGCGTGTCTTTTCAGAAGAGTCCCTTGTGCAAGAGACCTGCCTGCTGTTTCTGCAGTGTCCAGGGTGTTCTTCACCACATTCTGGTTAACAAGTCTTCCCTCCGCGGGGGGCGTGGCCAGCACGCATGCCGTGAAGAAGTGTGCTCGAGGAGCTCCTGCCCGCGATCCTGCAACTGGTGGAATCGAGCCACAAAAAACAATTACTTCACACTGCTGTTGCAGTCAACGGAAAGTGAAACTTCTTCTCTGTTATTCGGTGGCACTCCCATGAATATTCGGAACCGCCAAGCCCCGATTGAGACCGACGAAGTGGTGCCCCCTGGCCTCACAAGATGGCGGCGCTCATCACGAGAGAAGTGATTCGGACGCCGAGATCCAAAAAGGCGTGTCGGAAATCATCCGCGATAGCCACCTTCCCATGCACTTTTGGATGGGGCGCTGGCTTGCCCCCAGCCTTCATGCAGTTAGCCGGCGGAACCCTGCTGTCTGCTGAGGACTGAAGCCGGGGGACGGCCTGAGCTGGAGAAGGAGGCGGGCCCCTGGTACGAGAGGACGGGGGGCCGCTCCCCCACCTCCATCCCTTCTTCCGCCGCACCGCCTGGAGAAGCCCCCGGTCGGGATGGAGAAACAGTGAATCTGGCGACCGAGGGAGGATCAGCGAGGAAACCCGACCGCGGAACGGAGGAGGCGCGGCCCTGAATCCTTCTGCGAGGGCCAGCCGCGGCAGAGGGTGAGTCTCTGGGCAGGGCCCTTCTCCCGTGACAGGCCCACTCCGCCCACGAACGGAGGACCGGGCACGGCACCATACTGGGGCACGACCCCTGAAAAACTTCATGATAACGCCCTGATAGCTGTAGACTGGCGACCGACAGTCACACTTGAAGCGAGTCTGACTGATTGGGAGAACTACGTGCACTCGGGAGGCCCTGCTGCGACTGCCCAGACCCGTTACACTGCAAGAACACACCCCAGACAGAGCCCGGGATGCTGACACGTCTAAACGAGAAAGAGGAGGCCTGGCCTAAAACTTAAATGCAGACCTACCGTGGCGGACGGTGAGCCCTGGAGCAGAGCCCTTCACGACCACTCCAATAACGAACCTTGGGGCTACAAAACCCGAGCAGCCCACTCTACACCAGGGCTCAGCAACAGCGAACCTGGCACTGCGCCATATGGGGACACGGCCCTGGGAACCTCGCAAGTACCCTGCAACCAAGGATAGCATATGACCAGAGCCCTGAGCAGGGCCCGGACGCCATCACACCCACACGGAATAAGGCGCCTTGTGAGCCCCGCGACCCCACACAACGCCGGGCCTGCACATTGGCCGGACAGAGAGGAATGGCAACAGATTAAAACAGCACCCCGTTCACCCAGCGGCATACGCAGCACAAGAACCACTGAGTTACCACCTGCTGGGGGGAGAAAAATTGAGACAAGGACAGAGATGTACCCACCCAAATCAAAGACAAGACCAACCGCGACCATGGACTCCTACACGACGGTCAAGCCTAAGCAGTTGCCGCAGCAGGAGCCCATGGCCGATGCAACGCCACCGCAACGGGAAGCAGAACCTGATAACACATAGGTCCTCAAAGCTATTGCAGCGTTATGCACTTCTATTGAGACCAAGATAGGAGAAATGAGGGAGGATATGCAGCTTATGCGCCAAGATGCCCGCAATCTGACCGAGAGAGTCAACCCGAACGAAGCCACCCTGCAAGACAACGTTGCAAACACCACAGATTTGAAGGCAAAGGTGCTGGACTTGGAACTGAAGGTAGCAAGATTGGAGGCGAGATCTGAGGACGCAGAAGGGCGCGCACGGCGCAATAACTTTCACTCCAAAAGCGCCCTCTGCTGGGATCGCACCCACACCCAATAATAGCCAAAATTCTGAATTTCCGCGACAGAGAGACGATATTACAACACTCCAGAGAAGGCAAAGAGATTAAAAGACAGGACTCCAGAATAGTCATATACCCCGACTACACTCCCATGGTCCAGCGAGCCAGGAACTCCATCATACCAGTGAAAGCCAGGCTACGAGCACTCATCAGATACATGCTGCTCTACCCATCTCGCTTTAAAATCTTGCATAAAGGAAGAGCAATCTTCCTAGAGACACCCGCTGCGGCAAACATGTGGCTTGAGCACAATAACTTGGCGGAAAACGGAGACGACCCACGGAAGAGTTGATAAAAGTGAAATGAACGACAGAAACACGAACACCAATGGAAGGTCCCGCACTGAAGACAAGTCGCTTATGTAGACGCTGAAAGGGACTGCACTGAGAATACAGCAATGCCGGGCAGGAACACAAAGAACCACAAGCAAATACACCGCTGACCCACCCCCTCACGGACAGTGCAGGCCAAATGCCTACACACAACCCGTACCGAAAGGCCTGGAAAGGCCCAGAAGGCTCGGGAGCCCCCGAGCGCTGCAAGTTGGAAGCAACTGCTGGGGGCAGTTCACTAACATTTTTGTTTATTCATTCACTCGAATGAAAGTTTCAACAGTTGGTAAGTCTCCAGAATATAACGACATGGCGGAGGGAGTGCAGGCGAGGGAGGGTGATTAATTGTGGGCAGCCTCCCTACAGGACAGCGATACCAGAAGTACCCACCCCAAAATAACATGGCGGGGAACATAAAAATCATGACGTGGAATGTGCGAGGCCTTGGCACTTATCCCCGAAGGAATAGAATCAAGTCATATCTACACAGGAAAAAAGTGGGAATAGCGCTTTTACAAGAAACACATTGCACGGTGACATCCATGGCCAAATTACAGTAACACTGGGGGGGGGGCCAGGGTTTTGGATCCGCCTACTCGAAGTATGCTAGAGGGGTGTACACATGGATCCACCACCAACTCCCTTTTCGTTTAACCAAATTTTCCAGTGACCCGGAGGGCAGGTATGTGATTTTATCGGGGCACATTGAACAACAAGAAGTATGCATAGTGAACTCTTATCTACCCAACAATAACATCCCAGCCCACTTGACCTCGATGTACGACATAATTACTTCACACAGGGACAGCCTTTTCATCTGGGGCGGGGATTTCAATTGTGTGCATGATCTCAATTTCAGACCACTCCCCATTGTTAGTAAATTGGAACCACACTTGGCCCAAACCTCGTATTCCCATGTGGCGAATGCCAACAGAGGCCCTGAAAGACCAAGCATTTAGAGAAGAGCTGCACGACAAGATTGACGACTACATTGAACTAAATAAGGGCAGCGTAGACGATGTGTGCACGGTATGGGAGGCCCTAAAGGTAGTGATTAGTGGAGAGATCATGGCAAAGGCAGGTGGCATTAGAAGAGTGCTGCGTGATGAACTAACACAGGGTGAAGCAGAGATCGAAAGACTCAGCACTGACCCCACAGACCCACAGCGACATGAAGACAGGCTCAGGTCACTCCGCTTGGAGCATACTTGCTAAGTTCAATTTTGTCACCAGGACAAATAGGGCCCACACGGAGGCAGATAGACCCGGTAGGCTCCTGGCCTGGCTCTGCAGGAAGGAACACCCCAGACACACCATCACCCTGATACATGAGCAGGGTAACACGCACCAGACCCAACAGGATATTAATGACACCTTCAAGAACTACTACAAACACTTATACGCTCACAAGATAGAACTACCTGGGGACCAGATAGCGGATACCTTGGAAGAGATGGGGCTGCCCAAGCTCTCTTCGGCACAGGCCGAGATTCTAGAAGCTGACATCACACCAGAAGACATCGCTGAAGCGATTAAGACATAAGCCACCTGTAAGGCCCCCGGGAGCAACAGGTTACCCTCAGAATTCTACAAAGCTTATAGCTCCTCCCTGATACCACTCTTACATGAGGTCTTTCAGGAAATATTTGAACGAGGCACCTTACCAGACACCATGAGGGAGACCCTAGTGATCCCAGTCCTTAAACCAAACAAGCCGGCGGGACACTGCGATTCATATCGTCCGCTAGCCATGCTCGATTATGACATTAAATTGCTAACCACAATCCTAGCTCAGAGACTGTCCAGGCTGATAGGGGACATTGTGCACCCAGATCAAAGCGGGTTTGTCCCAGCCTGGAACACGTCCATGAACTTGCGCAGACTACAACACATCATTAATCAAACAGATACGGCCACAGAATTCTATGCCCTACTATCGCTCGACGCCATCAAGGCATTTGATTCCATATTCTGGGAATGGCTATTAGCAGTCCTAAAGGAGTTTGGATTCGGTCCACGGTTTATCAGGTGGATCTGAATACTCTACACTGACCCGAGAGCGCGGGTAAAAACCGGGAGACATGTCTCGGAAGTCTGGGAGATATGCAGGGGTACTCGGCAAGGCTGCCCGCTCTCCCCCATGCTCTATACACTGGGATTAGAGCCCATAGCTATTTATTTCCGGAAGCAGTTTTTTTAGGCTGAAATACGACTGGGAAAGGTAGACCACATCATCTCGCTCTATGCGGATGATATACTCTTATATGTCAAAGATCCGCACCTTAATGTCCCAACCATGTTGGAAGTCCTTGATACTTTCTCCAAAGTCTCTGGCATACAATTCGACAGGGCAAAGTCCTGCTTATTTATGGTAGCAGGCCTTAAAGATAGTGACCCGGCAGAGCTCCCACAACTGGGGATAAGGTGGGAAACCACTAAGTTCCGCTACTTAGGCATCCAGATCATACACACTCCCCAACTGATGCACGAGCACAATACAAGTGCAGTAATACCCGCACTGCGCAAATCGATGTCCTTCTGGGCAAAACTCCCACTGTCAGCAATGGGGAGAATATCAATAACCAAAATGATTGTCCTCCTTAGGCTTCTGTACAAGTTCCAAAATGTACAGTATTACATTAGAAACCCGTTCTTCCGCTTACTGGAATCAATAATTCAAGATTTTGTATGGGGGCAGGGCAGACATAGAATAGCGCACTCCACACTAGTCCTACAGCATACTCAAGGAGGAATTCAACTGCATCCGAGACCCCCCTGCTGCAGTCTCTGACCCCCCCCCCCCCACTGCAATTGAAGGAACTACTTTGGGCGCCATGTTACATGCTGGCAAACACACCCTACATAGCTACCCTGGGCAAACGAATCTGGCAAAGAACAATAGCACTAAGACACCAAACACACCTGTATTCCCCAGAAATACCTATGATCTGGGACCTGTGCAAATCAGATTCAGACCTGCTACACCTCAGAACTTGGGCGAAGAAGGGAGTCTACACATGGGGAGACCTATATGATGGAGGCACCTTCAGAGAGTTCAGCTCACTGCAGAACGTAGATGGGCTGCCCACCAGCCAATATCTGTGGTACCGTAAGATACGTGAAATAGCAAGACATAAGTGGGACACTTGGCCAGAAGAACCCGAACCAGGCCCTCTTACAACCCCTACTGTATAACCTAGGCGAGGGACAAAAACTGGTATCCAGGTTATACAGACATCTCAATGACAACCCTAATCCAAAAGGGGAGACCCTGAAGAGCAAATGGGAAATGGACATTGGCCAAGAAATGTCGGAATGAGAATGGAGCAGAGCGTTAGTATTTCCTAAAGTCGTATCCAGAAATCATAGATTTCGCTTCATACAACTAAACGTTCTACATCGGACTTCCCTCACCCCACATAAACTAAGATCATTCAATAAGAACGCAAGCCCTAACTGCCCATGGTGCACAGCTGACAGAGCAGATCTCACATGTTCTGGGAATGTACAACAGTGCAATCCTTATGGGCAAAAGTTAAACAGACCTATGAGAAGGCGAGCACCTCCAACTACAGTTGGACCCCTGGAGAATGCCTCTTGGGAACCTACCCCAGACCGGCTAAACTCAAGCATCGGGTGAAACTAATGGATTTAATGTGCATGATGGCAAAGAGACATATTGCCATGTCCTGGAAAAAGCCAGCGGGACCCAGACACAGCCTGGCTCAAGGAACCTGTGCAATAGATTAATGCAGAAACGAGGGCATGGGAAGACAGTGTTGCCAGATCCACTGACGAGGCACGCGCCACCCTAGAAGCATGGAAGGAGATAACCAGAATTATAACCTACCCCTCAGACGATAAACCCCCATGAGCAAACATAATCGGGACTATGTAATACAGCAGGATTTCGGAAACCCACAAGGGAGGCCCCTCTATACCCAAGGAAACTGCTGCACTCTAAACCCCCCCCCCTTCCCCTGCATCACGCCCTGTTGGGGATCCCGTAAATGGGCAACGGAGCCTAAACAAGGAGATAGTTATGTTATTGTTGGGAAAGTTCTCCCTTTTTCATTTTCTTATTCCTAACCTTTTTTCTTTCTTTTTGGCTCAGCTTTTACAGCTCAATGTATAACGTCAAAGGTATTGCATAAAATGGCACTGTCAACTCGCCATATGTCATTATGTTATGATAAATGCCAATAAACAAACTTGAAAATAAATAAACAAGTCTTCCCTTCGCAACAATGGCGAGAAGCTTTGTCCTGGTGGGTTCAGGAACCTCCTGGAGGCCTTCTTGGAGCAAGTTCCATTGGGCATCAGCATAGCTTGCTAATAGCGTAGTATTATTAGCAACCCGAATGGTGTATGCAGCTGCTGATGTGACACGTTTGCCCAGGGCATACAACCTTTTAGACTCCTTGTCCGGTGGCGATTCTCCCGAGGAAAGGGGTACTCCTGCCCTCTTCCGAGTGGTAGTCACTACCAGTGAGTCTGGGATGGGGTGCCCTTTTGTATACAGAGAGTCAGAGGGAGAAGGCCGAAATAACTTCGACTCTTGGGTTCACAGCCTGTGTGAGCAGGTGTGAGCAATGAGGGAGCTAACCGTCTCTTCAGAGTTAAGGAGGTGGATGGATTGACTCGCCGGAGGTTTTTCCTTAATAATGTCCTCCACCAAATCTTGCTCAGGTACCGCCTCTTGAGTAGCAATTTTGAAGTATTCAGCTGCCTTTTTCAACATGGAGTTGAAAACCATTTGGTCATCCACAGGGGAGGCCTGGTGAGGAGGGGGTGGACGAGGGCTGCCATTGGCTGGGGGCAGCATGACCCAGAGACCAGCGATTGATTACTACTGAGAAAGACAGATCAGAAACGAAACTGATTTTTTCTTTACCGAGGATTCCCGGCCTGACGACAGGGAATATTCATGAGCATGTGAATCCGTCCGTGTGTTACGCTCACCTGGACCCCACAGGGGTGTCGATCGGACCCGGACAGCTGCTGTCTCCTTCAACGTGATGCGTAGTGCAGAGATGACTGTCTGGACTGGCCCGCCTAGTCTTGTCTGCTGGACCCGAAGAAGTATTTTCCTTATGTTCGTAAAAGATGAGCTCTCCATCCTGCGTGTCTTGCAGGGGCGCGTAGATACCAGTTACTTCACTGGTTTGAAGGCATTGGGAGCGTTCCGGTAAGTATAGACTCTGAAGTCCCTGGCGGGATTGGTAAGTATCAAGTTCAAAGAGTTCAATGTGCCCGATGTTCACTCTTGTCCCCTTCCTGCTTTAAGTTGCAACTGAGTTCGTGAGAATGTCTCGTAGCTGCTGCTGGCGTTCAGGTAAGAGTCTGTGTTACCCAACGCTGTCCGGTAACTATTGCATGCGTTAACGTGTTGTTCTTCTCCCGCTTTACAGATGCGGCATATGAAAATGTGGAGAGTTATGGAATAATACCGCCGGTGGTAAGTCTATGGCGGTAAGAGGTATTTGTTGATTCCCTTGGCTCACCTTCTGTTTTCTTGTGTCCCCTAGGTGCCGGATTACGGCGAAGAACTGATGGACTGTGCCAGATCGAAAGATGCTGTGAGAACTGCAGAGTATGGCGCCGTGCTGGAGCTGGCGAAGCGATGCGTGCAGGACTGATGTACTTTCCAGGTCCGGAGATGAAATTGTTCCGGAATTAGGTGAGGAATTTGAAATAAGTTACTTTTCTAACCTTGTCCTTTTCTTTATTCTAGGAGCTCCGGATTCGAGGCGGCCGTGGCAGAGGACTGGATGCTGGCTGCAGGCACGCAGGCGTGGCAGAAGACTGGATGCTGGCTGCAGGCACGGTGAGCGTCACGCTGCTGGATGCAAAATAACGCGAAGCATGTGCTGCTGTTCGGGTGTGCTTTAAATAGCCTCCAAAGTAGTTCCAGGTAAGAAGTTCCCTAGAGCCACGCCCGAGTAAAAAATAGTCCCTGTAACAAAATAGTCCCATCCAGGCCTCATGTAGGCTTGGACTCTTTTGCAGCATGGTCTGCATCAGGTAAGTAAAGGCTATGAGCCTGGCGCCTACGGCGCCAGGACTGGACCCAGACAGCCCCTAGCCAGGGCTGCTGAGGTTTAAAAAAATGTCTGGATGCCTGCTCCCGCAGCTGAGGGCCTTGGTCCTGATGCCCGGGGGTAGGCATCAGGACACCATGCCAGACCCAATGCCGGAAAAAGGTCCTTCTTGAGATGTACTCTGTGTGCCAAACCAGGTTTGGTCTCTTTGTTCGTTTTGTCTTTGGCAGGATTCACTGGTGAAGCACGCCTCTGGCTCCAGCGTGTCTAGAGGCAGGAAGTGAGGGAGGTGCCCGAAACGCCCCGTGCTTCATCCCCTTGGTTACAGGAATGCACCAAAGGTTATTGGCTTTTTGCTTGGAAGGCAGAGTCGATCACTGGACGAAGGAATCCGAAGGAGGACTTGAAGAGGACACCTGCTTCAACTCCTGGACCGTTGGTTTGCCCAGTGAAGCCCTGCTGCTGTGCTGAAACTCTAATTTTGGTTCGATTAGAGCAGCCCTGCAAGGACGACTTCTCCCCTTGAGCTGGTGGGACCAATCAACTCCAAAGTAAGTCACCTGGACATCCTCTCGGAGCTGGTTGAAATTCCACTGCAGTTGCTGCTGGAACCTGTTAGGGAGAATTCTTCAAAATGTGCTTATTCCCTTCACCTTAGAGACCCCCAGCAACTTTGCTGGATTTTGAGGACTTTTTTACCTAAAGAGAGTGGTCCTTTTTCCCCACTCATGTATTATGATGTGTTTTACTCTTGTGTTCTTTGATTATGGTGTTTCAGATAACTCCATAGGCATCTTTTCATCGTTGTGTCACACAGCACCTTTGGTGCAGTGGCACAGGGATGTCCATGGGACTTCCAAGTTTAAATACCTTCTCTGGGATGTACTACTGTTCCCCAGAGAATGTAAAGTTAAATTGACTTTACTAGTCTTTTTCAATTCATGGACCCAGCACACACCATCTTCCTATAGAATGCTGGAGGGGTTACTTCGTATCCCCTAGGTCTAAACCCTCTTGTAGTTGTCAAAAGCTACCCTTTCCTATTGAAATGGCTGGTGGCAGTGGTTTCATAACAAACTACCATGATTTTTCCTGACCGCGAACGCTGATAGCTAAAAATCGAGGCCGCCATGTTTTTCAATATGGCGCTCAAGACCCCTCTGTAAAAACAGACTCTGGTCATCATTTTTTACAGTTTTTGTGGAAAGGTCCGTCTGGTGTTTTACTCTGGGTGCCAAACCAGGTTTTGTCCCTTTGTTCATGAGCCTTTGGCGGGCTTCAGGACTGAAGTCCGCCCCTGGCGTCTGAGTGTCTGGGGTAGGCAGGAAGTGAGGGAGGTGCCCGAAACTCCCTGTGTGATCTCCTAGGAGACCCAGATGTACCCTGATGCGATTGGCTGGCTGACTGTCCGGCAAGGACAGCCACCCGGCTGGGTGAGTGACAGCTAGCCTGGAATGAATGGGCGAAAACTGTTTAAAAGGCGAGTCTCCAGGACTGGAAGGCAGAGTCAACCACTGGAACGAAAGAACAAGACGAGCTGGAACGGGACGGCTGCTGCAACCACTGGAGCATTGGTTTGCCCGGTGAGGCCCTGCTGCAAATCCGAATTGCTAGAACGCCATTCGACAGAGAAGCTCCTTCAATGACAGCTTCTTCCTTTGAGTTGTTGGGACCAATCAACTCGTAAGACACCTGGATACCATTCTCAATGCTGGTTAAGGTTTAACCAGGGAGAGGGAAACCAGGTTGTGTCTTGAAGCAACGGCTACTTTAACTGAAGTGACTCCATTTTGTTTGCTCCAACGACGATCCTGTGCCGTGCAGGAGTCCTCCGACGTCCTCCCTCGTGTCCCCACGACTGAGGCTCAGGAACAGCGAGATCTGCAGGAACTGCCAGGAACCAACGTCTTTAGCTGCATCTTTTTGCTTCACATTAAGGTACTGTGCCATACGGTTGAGAGATCCTAACTCTCGCTGTGACACTTTGCCAACTTGCAGGCCTAATCAGCTTGTGAGCCAGCATATTCTTTTTCCCCTAAACCACTTCTGAGAACTTTTACAAAGACTTCTCCATTTGTTACCAGAACTGATCTGTCCTATCCAACACTACTAGACTATTGATTTCGGCCTGGCCTATTGAATTAAACTGAACCTCCTGGTACACTGAATATTTGCATTGCCCAGCAGAAGTGTTTTCTACTCCATTGTACAAACCTATGTCTTTCTACTCCCATTGAAAGTAATTGAAGTGCCATTTGCCTCCTTTTTCAGGGGAGCTCAAACTGTCGCTTCAACCTAAGAGTTTGTTACTGTAGTGTATTGGTGTTTAATATTAAGTTGATTTCTACTAGTGAATGTTTTCTAAATGACTAAATAAATGTACAAGTATTTTTTTACCAAGAAACTTGAGTGTAAGTGTCTCCTTGAACCACTGTGATTATGATACTTCTGTGTAACTTCATCTACTACTCACATTCCCTCTTGAGATAAGCCTGGCTGCTCAGCTCGCTACCAAAACGTGTGTGTGGTACAGACTTATTTTTGCTTACACCTGTAGTCCAAATTGTGTGTGGTGTTCCCAGAGAGTACTGCATGCAATTCTGCTTAACAGAACCGAATAGCCGGGGAGAAGAACACCAGATTGTGTGCATTGCTTTTAAGCTGGCCAAGAGCTCCAGGAAGATCCTCTGGACTCCAAGGAAGCAGGACTGACCGAGCCCGAAGCACCTCAACAGAGTGCTGTACCCCAGATGCAAGGAAAACCCATCTCGACAGCCAGGAACCGCAGTGTTGCTATTTGCGGTAGACCCGAGGAGCTGAAACACCGAAGTGCCACTTGTTTGAAGATTGCCGGTTGTGGTCGGTGGCATCCTGTCTTAAGAGTCGAAAGTGGACGTTAACATTGGCGTGACTAACACCATCCCCAACGTGACGTGTTGTGTACCCAAAATACCTCACGCGTCGAGGTCCCTCCGATTGCATTATTTCTGCCATAAGGGAGCATATGATTAACATTAGTACATAAAAGAAAGGCGCATGTGAATCTAAGCAGATACAATCATCAGAAATGCTATTACGGTGAGTAATGCATGTCTTCAGATGCTTCTTAATCTGCTTAGAATCACATGCTGTGCATAGACTAGCAAGCAGTACCCGGAGTTGGAGGTTGTGAGAAGGAACAGTAGTGAAAAGATGTCTTAGTACTGCTTGACCCACTTGAGAATCAGACCTAGAATGCGTGTCTAGGCAATAGTGTTTTGTAAAGGTGTGTCCAGAACTCCAGGTTGCCACTTTGCAAATGGACTCAAGAGGAACATTTGCAATGAATGCTATGGAAGCCCCAGTACCTCGAGTCAAATGCGCTCTAGGCAGTTCTCTCTTAGCAAGAGAGAAACAGATCGTGATGCATTTGACAAGCCACCTAGAGATGGTAGATTTGGAGATCGCGTCTCCTCCTCTACCTGCTGCCACTGAAACAAAAAACTTGATTTATTTTTCTTAGTGGTCGAGTTCTTTCCATGTAAACATGACTGCTCTGCGTACATCAAGTGTGTGCAGGCTTCTTTCTCCCATGTTTGAGGGGTTCTGAAAGAACATTGGTAGTTCTATGGATTGGTTCACATGGAACTTTGAAATGAATTTAGTTGCAAACCTAGGGTGAGTGCGCAGAACCACCTTATCTCTGAACTGAGAGCGCTTGTAGTTCACTTATTCTCCTAATGGAAGCAATAGCTATTAAAAAGGCAGTCTTGTATGTGAGATCTTTGAGACTTGCTCTATGCATGGGCTCGAAGGGAGACCCCATAAGTCTAGTTAACACCACGTTCCGGTCACATCTGGGAGCTGGGTTAGAAATGGGAGGGTGAATTCGCTTTTCTCCTTCCATAAAAGCCTTAATAACAGGCATCGTCCACCACAACACCTTTTGTTGTGATGTAGTGTAGGCAGAAAGAGCAGCTAAATGAATCTTTAGAGTTAAAGACCAGGCCGAGTCTAGTAAATGAGTAAGGTACAAAAACAATGTGTAGGAGAGTAGTCAATGGGGATGACAGAATGCTTCCACTTACTGGAATAGCAATATCGAGTGTTAGGTTTTCTTGCCTCCCTGAGTATGTCCAGACATCTTGAGGGAGTTCTAGGTGGCCAAACTCCATGACTTCATGGGTGAAGTGTCTCCCCTTTGTCTTGCAACAACATGTTGTATGGGCAAGGCAGTTTCATCGGAGGAGATAGGGACATCTCCATCAGATGAGCGAACCAGGGTTGCTGGGGCCACCAATATTGTGACTGGTTCCTGGTGCATCTTGCGCACTATCTTGTTGAGAAGGGGAGTCAGTGGAAAAGCGTAAAAAAATGTCCCTGACCAGGTTATCCAGTGTCTGTTCCCCTTGGAACGGTTCTGCGGGTACCTGGGGGCGTAATCTTGGCATTGAGCGTTCCCCGGAGTTGCGAACAAGTCTATCTCTGGAAAACCCCATTCTGCGAAAACATTGGAGACAATGGTCCTTCAGATCCAGGGAGCACATCCAGTTTCCCTTGCACAGCGTCTCTGCTATAAAAGCTGGCGTAACCATCCTGAATTTTTGTAGAGGTAAGGAGAGGTTGAAGGTGGAATGGTCCAGCACGACTCAGGGCCACCTGGTTCTTTTTCTGAATGGCGAAAATCCTGGAGTAAAAGCCCAAGCCTCGCTGGGAGGCTGGGAATTCCTCACAGCCTAGCTCTCTACGAGTGACCGGATCTCCGCCAGAAGAGTTGCTGTCCCAACTTGAGGGAGGGGAGGAGGGAGGAGAGGCTGGGATAGGTAGGCAGTACCCTGCGGATACTACGGAGTGGATCCAGGGGACCGCGAAATTCTGGCGCCAGATATGTGCATGGAGAGCAAGCCTGACCCCCCCCCCCCACTTGACACACGTGGACCCTGAGGGGCGTGTCATGCCTTATTTCCGCCAGAGGCTGTTGCGGAGGAGGGGAACTGGAAAAAGCCCTTAGCGCAGCCCCCCCCTTTTTGTTGCTTGCGCCGATTTGGAGTCAGCCAGCGGTCCGGCTGCCTGGACCTCAGTACGTATGGCCCTTGTCGGAGCGCTGCTGTGACTGGGTGTACCATTTGAGCGTGGTCTTTGTCAAGATTAATAAAGACTTGGCCGTTTGTGAGCTGTTTTTCTTTTTGTCCAGCTCCTCGTCTGTGGTGGAGTGGAAGAGATGTTCCTCCCCCCACCCCACTCCCGAACGGCAGGTCTAATATGCATTCCTGGAAATCAAGGTTGAATTTCGTTGCATGGAGCCAGGCTGTCATGTCCGTGGCAATACAGATGGTATGGCCAGAGGTGTCAATATGGGCCATGGTGGACTTCATGAGGTCCTGCGCCACCAGCTTGGCCTCAGCCAGTCCCGCCTTGGAATGTGATTGGCTCTGCGTAGTGAGTTCGGGGAGGAAGTGTGCAATTTCACGCCATAACCTATGGTTAGCGGCAGCCAGCATGGCATCAGCGTTGGCCTAACGAAGATGCAAGGATGCTTTGAAATACAGCTTTTTCCCGTAAACCTCCAAGAACTTCTCCTTGCCTACCAGTGTCCCAGAGAAAGACGACTGAGGCTTGGAGTATAGTGATGCTGGAGCGATCATCAAGGAGTGTGGCCGAGGATGGGCCGATAGCAAGAGTGTATGCCCCTTCATCTGCCTGTACTTGGCATCCAGGTGTCGATTGACCGGCTGGGCAGAGTGGAGTATGAGCCAACCCTGTTTTGGCCAGGGAGGCTACATCGGTCTGTAGTAGAATTCACGTTTTGACAGATGGGCGTCGCGTAAGGGTTTCAGCAAGGACCCCCTCTGCCGGTTGTTCGACCTCGGGTTGAGGCAGGCCCAGGTACTCCGTCAGCCCTGCAAGACATTCGTAGGTGGTCTTGGCTGACGAGGGCATGTCAGGGTCTTCCTTATCAGTGTCCTGTGGGTCAGGAGGATCCTGCGTCAGTGGAGGAGAATACCCAATAGGGGAGCCGGCGGCTGGGGCAACGGGACCGGAGGCTGTAGAGGAGGCTGGTATAGAACCGCCTGAGGAATCGGTAGGGGGGCCGGAGGCAGAGGCTGAGCCGGGGGTGCCGGCGGAGGAGACAGAGGTGCTGAAAGTATTGGATGAGCACGTCCCTGATGGCATCCCTAAGGATAACCCTGGTAGGGGATATAGACGGGGTAGCGTGAGGCTACTGGAGCCGCTCTATACTCTGCCCATACGGACGCAGCAGGAACCTGCCCTGCGCAAATGAAGGATAGGCTGTAGGCCATGTACCTGGTTGTAGCCAGTCCCACCTTGACACGCATTCCGCCGAACTCCTGGAATGGTGTTGGACAGGTGCTGATTTCTGGCCCAGCAGCCATTTTGTCGAGCTGCCTGCCATGTGCCTATGTTGTGTTGCTTGGCTTGCTGTGCCCAGCCTCCTCCAGGACTCTTGAGTGTGGATCGCGAGGTTTACCCTGCTCCTCGGGCCTAGCCTAGACCTGGCAAGTGTGACTCCCTCGTCCCGGGGGTTGGCAGAGCTGCGTTTAGGCACCCCCTCTGATGTATTGCCAGTACTAGGGCGTGGCCCCTCGGACATGCCAGTACAAGGGCAGAGCCCCTTGGGTGAGGACCCGGTACAAGAACCTTACGCTCCCTCAACACAGTCAACGGGAGGATCCAAGGATCCCTCAGTCTGCAACTGAAGCAGCCTTGCTGCATGTGCTGGTACGAGGACCTGAACGGACCCTCCCGCGCATGCGAGTCCTTGGCAAGGAGTCTTCCTTGCGGGGAGCGATGGAAAAGAGAGGCCCTACCTTGGGCCTGGATCGATGTTTCACGAAGTCCTTGAGGTCCTCTGGAGGAGACTTCTGAAAGAGCTCCCTCCACCTGGCTAGTGTGTTCTTCAGTGGCCTCGATGACAGGGCGTTGCATGATGTACAAGCTTGCCAACCATGATCTGGGCCAAGGCAACGTAGGCCGAAGGGCCTGAAGTTGGGAAGAGCCCGTCGCAGGATGGACACCTGCTGAACCCTGTGGAAGTCTACATGCGCCGGGGAAGAGCGTGACGCTTGGAGGACCCAGTACCTGAATGATGAAAGACAAAAAAGACAAAAGAGAAGAAGTATCCGCGCGTGGAATTACATGGCTGAAGCCAATCCCAGGAGCACTGGTGAATTCGGCCTGTTCCCGTCGATGTAGAAAAGGGGACTGAGGTGTGGCGCCGGAGGGCAGAGTCAGGGCAGCGCATGCTCCCAGGACTGCACACTGCGCGCCTCTTAAGGGGAAGGTGGTTTTTTTTCTGGTGAAAAAGGTTCCATCTCCCGTCCCTTGCAAGGGACGCCCATGCAGTATGGAGGAAAGGGGACGGGACGTAAGAGCATGTATGGCGGAGCAAACCCCCCCCCCCCCCCAGTCGCCCAATTCCTCCTATAAGTAGTTCCCTCCCTAACCCCAGGCGTCCTTACACCCATGTTTATTATCTAGAACGTGACCCACACTATACTAAATTCTCTATCAAAGAAGGCCTAAAGGCAATTGCCTTATTCGGCTAATCTTACCCAGGGACTACCTAGGCTGGGCTTAAAGTATAGTTAAGGCTCCCGGATTAATGTTATTTATTTTGCTGCCATTTCCGTCTATATTTATCCATAATAATTTTGACCTTTTTCCTGTATTTATCCACATTTTTTGTCATTAAGATAATTTGCAACAAGTATTTTTCCTCATTTATTCGAATAAAAAAAGTGCATTTAAGGAACAAGTTACTTACCTGTAACTGTTGTTCTCCAGCATGGGTCTGGCATGGATTCACATGCTCATGAATATTCCCCGTCGTCAGGCTGGGAATCCTCGGTAAAGAAAAATCAGTGTCAGTTTCGTTTATCTGTCTTTCGTAGTAGTAACCAATCACTGATCTCTGCGTCATACTGACCACAGCCAGACTGCCATCTCCCTAAGCCCTGCCTCTGGCAGCCATCTTCAGATTTGGTAGCACGTGAAGTGGCAGTATGACCAAGTGAAGAGCCGCAGAGGGGTAGGCGGGAGGGTTCGCATGTGAATCCATGCCAGACCCATGCTGGAGAACAACAGTTACAGGTAAGTAACTTGTTCCTTCTCCAGCATGGGGTCTGGCATGGATTCACATGCTCATGAATAAAAGAATACATAGCAGTACACACATGCACAACCACGGGAGGTGGCAAAGGCTCAACATTAAGCATTACATCGAAAACTCAACATTAAGCAATTGTTACCTCCTCACCAGGCTCACCTTAGGCGAACAGGTTGCGCAGCACTGCTTGGCCGACCCTGGACTCCTCCCTGGAATCCCGATCGACGCAGTAGAATTTCGTGAACGTGTGCGTCGACCTCCACGTAGCAGCCCTGCAGATGTCCAGCAAGGGCACACCAGATAGGAACGCCGTGGTAGCTGCGATCGCTCCGGTGGAATGGGCTCTCGGACGGCCAAGCAGCGGTCGGTTTGCCAACCGATGACAGTACATGATACAGCCGGAGAGCCATCTGGAAATGGAAGCCTTCGAGAGAGCCTTCCCCTGATTGACAGGTCCAAAGTTCACAAAAAGTTGTGACATCTTCCGAAAACACTTCGTGCGGTCCACGTAGAACTTCAGCGCTCTAGCCACATCCAGCGAGTGCAAAGTCCTTTCAGCCGGCGACGAAGGCAACGGGAAGAAAACAGGCAACACCAAGGGTTCGTTGAGGTGGAAGTCCGACGGCACCTTGGGCATGAACGAGGGGTGCGTCCTGAGGACTACCCTCGTGTCGTGAAAAGTCAAGTACGGGGGCTTGCAGGAAAGGGCCTGGATCTCTCCCACCCTTCGTGCGGAGGTGATGGCCACAAGAAACGCTGTTTTCCACGACAAGAACTTCAACGGAGCTGAGTGCAGAGGCTCGAACGGAGGTCCCATGAGCTTGGTCAGCACCACGTTGAGCTCCCACACCGGGGCTGGAGCCTTCACCGGCGGGAACGATCTGAACAGTCCCTTCATGAATTCTTTCACCAGACGATGAGACCACAAAGACGTCCGTCCCGTGGTTCTGGTGTATCGGGAGATCGCAGCAAGATGAATCTTGATGGAAGCGTGCGCCAGTCCAGCCTTGGCCAGCGTCAGCAGGTACGGCAGTACTTGAGGAGCCGTAATCCGTAGAGGGTTAATCTTCTGTGCGTGGCACCAGACAGAGAACCTCTTCCATTTGTGTCCGTAGCATTTAAGAGTTGAGGACGCCCTGGCCTTTGCAAGAACCTCTCTGCAGTCGGCCGGTATGTCGTATCCTCCAAACTCTAATGCTGCAGGAGCCAGGCCTGCAAGTTCAGCGACTTCGGGTCGTGATGGAGGATGGCGCCTCCTTCCCTGGAGAGAAGATCCGCGTCCACTGGCAGCTTGATTGACGGGGACGCTGACAAGTCCAGAAGGTCCAGGAACCATATCTGCCTCGGCCGCGCAGGTGCGACGAGGATCATCCTGCACCGTGACCTCTTGAGCTGGTTGATGAGCCGGATCAGCAGCGGCAATGGAGGGAACGCATATAGGAACAGGCCCTCCCAGGGGAACGAGAAAGCATCGCCCATGCTCCTCGGCTGGGGAAACCTGCTGGCAAACCTCCGGCACTTGGAGTTCGTCGCCGTCGCAAACAGATCGATCTGGGGTGTGCCCCACAGTCGGAAGAGGCGGTCCACTAGATCCTGTCGTAGTTCCCACTCGTGGCACGAGTGCAGCTCTTTGCTGAGCGAGTCGGCGATGGTGTTTTTTATCCCTGCCAGATGAAACGGCACCAGAAACAACCCTTGGGGACGGCCCAATGCCACAGATCCTGAGCCTCCTTGGACAGGGCTGGGGATCTGGTACCGCCCTGCTTCCTGATGTAGAACATGGTGGTGGTGTTGTCGGTGAAGATCCTCACCACCTTGCCCTTGAGGGACGGAAGAAAGGACCTGAGGGCCCAAAACACTGCACGGAGTTCCAGGACGTTGATATGGAGGGACTTCTCCGTTGGCAGCCAAAGGCCCCTCGCGTGCAGATTTTTGGTGTGCGCTCCCCACCCTGGTGGCCCTGGGTCTGGAAGTCCATGCGCGCAGTCAGATGCGCGCGGGTGCCCCACCACCGGATCGCTCGTCGGAAGCTCTCGTCGAGTGTGATCCTGTCCTCGAAGCTGCCCGTCTGGATCCAGCGAGCGTCCAGGAACTCCTGTAACGGGCACATCACAGGCGGATGAGATAAATGCAAGAAGACATCATTCCGAGGAGGGACTTGATGGACCTCACACTGGCCGCGTCCGCAACCAGCATCCGCTGCACCTTGCCCAAGATGGCCCTCGTCCTTTCCTCCGACGGAGAGGCCAGAAGCGCCACTGTGTCGAGCTTCGCTCCCAGAAACAGTGCGTCTTGCGCGGGCACCAGGTGGGACTTGGCGTAGTTTATGGAGAATCCCAGGTCCGTGAGTAGTTGGACGGTCCTCGCTATGTGCTCCGCGGCGAGCTCCTTTGTCTTTGCTCGGATGAGCCAGTCGTCCAGGTAGGGGTAGACGTGGATCCCCTCCAGCCGCGCCGTCACCGGTGCGAGGCACTTGGTGAACACCCTGGGTGCCGACCTCAATCCGAAGGGAAGGGCTCTGAACTGGTAGCGACTCCCTTGGACCACGAATCTTAGAAACTTTCGGTGTCCCTTTAGGATGGGGATATGGAAGTAGGCATCCTCCAAATCCAACGACGACAGGAAATCGTCGTCCTCCAGTTGACCCAGGACGTACTGGAGGGTGACCATCCGGAACTTCTGTGCCTTGATGAATTTGTTCAGTCGTCGTAGGTCCAGGATGGGACGCCATCCTCCCGTCTTCTTCTTCACGAGGAAGTATCTTGAGTAAACTCCGGAGCCCCGAAGCCTCTTTGAGACGAGCTCGATGGCGCCTTTCTTGAGCATCGCTTTTACCTCCAAGAGAAGTTGAGGGACGTGATGTTCCTTCCTGGCCACGGGGGGGGGGGGGGGGGAAGCGCAGGCACTTCAGAAACTCGAGGGTGTGACCCTGGGCCCGGGCGTCCAGCACCCAACGGTCGGTGGAGATGGACTCTCACACGCTGACGAAGCTCGCCAGTCGGCCTCCCACTGGGGTGCTTCGGTGGGGGCCCGACCCCCACGGCCGGTTCAGTCCTGCTTCGGCGGGGTCCGCCCGACTTGCCTCGTCCCCTGTAGGCTTCCTGTGACGATGAACGGGCCGCTTGACGATAGGTGGAAAATCCGCCGCCGGAACCTTTGGAGGCACCCTGCTTGCCTCCGCCGCTCCGAAAGGGCGGCCGTCGTTGCTGGAGAACAGCAAGAGCCCGGGCCGTCTCCGTGTCCGTCTTGATGGCTTGTAGGGAATCGTCCACTGTTTTCCCAAACAGGTTGCTCCCGTCGAACGGCATGTCCAAGACTCTGGTCTGCACGTCCTGACGGAAGTCAGTTGCCTTGAGCCATCCACGCCGCCTAAGGCACACGCCGTTGCCCAACTGGCGAAATCCAGTGTCAGCGATGTCCGTCGCTATCGTAATGGCGTGGTCCGACGCCACTGCTTCCTGCAAGATCTCTAGGGCCTCCGCCCTCTTGTCGTCTGGTAAGAAGTCCAGCAGGGGGGCGATTTTGTACCACAACTTCCTGTCGTAGCGGGCTACGATAGCCAAGGCGTTGGCAGCCTTAATCGTCGTCGCTGCCAATGAGATGACTCTGCGTCCCATCGTGTCCAATTTCTTTCCCTCGCCGTCCGGCGGGGAGGTTGACGTAGAGGCCTCTCCCCCCCCCCGCTTTCTTCCTGGCCGCCGCGGAGACGACCGAGTCCGGGGTCGGCTGTGCCCGAAGGCACAAGGGGGCCGGGTCCGGGACACCGGTACTACTTCTTGTACCGATCCCTTCTCGCAGGCGTTGTGGATGGGTTCTTGAGGAGGGCGAGACCCTCATCCCAGATATCATCCAGTAGAGGTACAGCGAGGACCGTCTTCTTGGTCTTGCGCCGTTGATAAAGGAAACCTACCTTCCTTCCTTCTCCTCTTCCGGGCAGAGGTGGAAAAGCTCGGATGCCCTGGCTATCATGGCATGAAACGATCCAATCTCGTCGGGCGGGGAAGCCCGGGGAGGAGGCGACGACGGGAGATCCTCGTCGTCTGTGCCTGTCGCAGCCGTGTCAGTCCCCGTATCATCCCCACGGGTCGTGGACGGGGAGGAGGGCTGAGCAGGGCGCGATGGTTGAAAAGGAGGTGGAGGATGAATCCTTCTTCTCTTAGGAGGAGGGCTCCCAGAAGGGCCTGGCTCCGGGTCCCCCGTCGGGAGAGATTCCTCCGTTGGTGGTAACGGCAATCTCGTCCTTATCTCCGAGCATAAGGACTGTATAGCCAACAAAATGGCCGCCGAGTTGTCTTGCGGCACTGGTTGAGGGAATTCCGACGGCGCGGTCAGGAGCCCCGTCGACGTTCTCGACGTCTCCTACGTCGGGGTCCCTCCCGACGGGCTGGTGGTCTTCCACGCCAACGCCGTGGCTTAAGACTTCGATCAGCTCCTCAGAGGTTGAGTCCGAATCCACGACGACCTCCTGCCCCCCCTTTTTCTTCTCCGTCGGAGGTTTCACGGGGGTCCTGTCGATGGGCATGAAAGAGGACTCCCTCTGCGGTGGCAGGGAGACTCTGGGCCCCGAGGTCACCACCACTGGTGTAGCCTCCACAGGCTGAGCCAGGGCCGCCGCGACTGTCTCGATAGAGGCCTTGGCCGGGTGGATCAAGGCTTTCACCACCTTAGGTGCGCTCACCGCCTTTTCCTTGGGAGGAGGGTCACCGCCTCGCCCCCCCTCCGATGGGGCCTTCGAGCTCGACCAGGGTCTCTCCAGGAGCTTCGCCGGGTGCTCGGCCTTCCTCTTACCCGAGCCATAGCATTGGCTCGTGGTTGATGGCGCCGGGGAGGATGCGCCCTGCCTGGCGCCCGTAGAGCCTGACCGTTCGGCGCCCCCGGTGCCAGCGGACTCGCTGTGCTTGGCCTTCTGTTGGACCCCCGTCGCCGGGGCACCCTCAAAGGTCTTAGAAGACCGCTCGGACTTCTTCTCGCCTGACGGGCTCTTCCCTTCCAGCCAGTTGGCGAGACGCAGATGGTGGTCATTCATGGTCCGCTCCGACATATTGCCGCAAAACGCACGGTCCTTCTCCACGTGCGTCTTGTCCTCATGCAGGCAGTAGAGGCAAAGGGAGTGTTCGTCCTCCTTAAAGACATTCTGAAGCTGGCATCCAGGGCAGACCCTGAACAGCTTTCCGGGCGTCGAGCTTCCCTTCTCCTAGGCCATGATCGAGATGGGCCTGAGAAACTTCTGGAGTCCTCCTAAAGTGTGCCTCGACAAAATCTTTACCCTTGAGGGGCGTAGAAGAATCCGACACGGGTCCCCGTTGATCGGATAAAGAGACGGTGGAGCTTGAGGCTCTTGACCGAAAAAGAGAAAATTTTCCCAAGAAAAAGCGCGAAAAAAGCACTAAAGCTCGAGAGCAATAGCACGAGGATCCCAACACTTGAACGTGCGGTAAAAATCTGAAGATGGCTGCCAGAGGCGGGGCCTTAGTGAGATGGCAGTCATTGGCTGTGGTCAGTATGACGCAGAGATCAGTGATTGGTTACTACTACGAAAGACAGATCAGAAATGAAACCGATACTGATTTTTCTTTACCGAGGAATCCCAGCCTGACGACAGGGAATATTCATGAGCATGTGAATCCATGCCAGACCCCATGCTGGAGAAGTACATATGCGGGCATATAGAAAAGTAATATTAGCTCATTTTGTTCCATAATGGTTGCTCCTGTAACTGCTGCTGCCTTAATATATATGCAGTCAAGCAATTTGAAGAACTTTAATACTATTTGTATACAACTTTTACACTCTCCATGCTGCCAATCTGGGACTGGCCTGCGATATACGAGCGACAGACAGAACCAGACAGAAAGACGTTTTTCTGTTTTTTTCCCCCCATTTTTAAAATAAACAGACAGAAAGCAGATTGATTTTTGTCTGTATAAAGTGTTAAAACTGGAAGCCTTAATTATAGTTAAGGTTAGTTGTAAAGGGATTGTAGGGTTGTACCTCAGACACTGGAGTCTCATCTGTCATTTTCCTCTCCAAACCTGATCTTGCTCTCGTTATCGCTCACTGCTATTCTTTCCTCCTGCCTCTCTCCTTACAACTCCACCCCACCTTCTCTACTGGTACATCTCCTGAAGTTTGGCAATGTATCATACTCTATTGCATATGAGGGCGGGGCACTGTCGCTGCACCTAGACATTTAAGGTGGGAATTGTATCGCACTAGGTGACTAGAAGGTCCTGGGGATGGGCCATTTATCATCCACAAAGAGGGTGGTTCGTGTACTGCACTTAAAATCGTATGCGAGACCAAGTACTGCTATTGGCACATAATTGGACTACAGGGGGTAAACCATGTTGAATTTATAGCTAACACATTAATTCCTCAAGCACTCCGCACCTTCAGAATTTAGCCGAAAGCACAGCCTCACTCCCACACACATCTGCTTTCACATCCAACTCAAACACTTTTGCACAACACCCATATCATAAGAATGCAGCTACCTTTCCGACAAACACGGTAGCTACACACCACTGTATCCTCGCACACACCCACCCAACTCAGCTTCTAGTATGCCTCGTTCCACCCATCCACATGCTATTCAAACATGGGTAGCTAGCAGGGTCTTGGCCTCCTCTCTCAACCTTAATGGGTGAAATGCACACAAGCATAATAGCACCTCCCAATTTGCCATACTTTTGGACTTTGGTCCCTCCAAGGGCGTTCAACCACCAGAGTGGTGGGACCATAAGTATGGTGAAAGGTGCTATATTAATGACGAAAAATGAAAGATTTATTTTTCTAGCGTGTTTTTGGGCCCATCATATAGTATTTTTGTACTTACCTGTCTAAATAGAATCATTGTGTATGCCACTGTGTGGACTTATTGTGGACCCCCTGACCCCACTCGCCTCTCCTGAGACTTAGCCTTGACCATTCTCCATGCTTACCTTGATTAGGTTTGGCTAAGCTCCAGAGTTCCCCTGTGGCCTTCCGAAATCATCCACCAGGCCAGGTCTGAGAAATGCATCTTCTCGCTCACACACTTGTCTTCACAGTGCTGACAAACTCCCACGGAATTCCAAATACACCAAAGTGTCTCTGCTACTGCCGCCACATTTAGCCATGCACAGGACCAGATCAGAGTATTTGCAGCTTGTAAGGATCAACACAACAGGATTCACATATGACTTCCATGCTATTCCAGTAGCTACACTCTGTCCACCCTTCTTGCAAGGCCACACACAGAAAAGTCACCAAATTGTACGTGTGCACTATAAAATAGATCTTTCGTTATGCACCAGAAACATCTAAGCTTACACCACATGCAGGGCCAGTTTCCGTGCAATCTGCAGACAACAGCAAAGCAACCTTGCACTGCTCTCTGCTCCTAACTAATCCAATTTTTTCAAGTCCCAAAAAGGTTAGGAAAAGAAAATGAAAATAGCAGCACTTGCACTATATGAAAGCAAATAGATGCTTTAATTTGTTCCTACCTGTGGGATAGCTGCCATGAAGTAACCAGATGGTGGTGCAGCCTGGTAAGGAGTGATCACAGGGTTGGGCACAGCCCTTACGCTGGCCATACGCTGCATGTACTGGTTAGTGAGATGGGCTTGTCTTTCTTCTTTGCGCTGGGCTAGAGCCACATACAACGGCTTGGTGGCGACAATTCTTCCATTCATTTCTGTAACCGCTTTGGTGGCTTCTTCAGGGGACGAGAAGCATACAAACCCAAATCCTTTACTACGGCCACCTTCCATCATCACCTGAGAGAAAACGTGCTTTGAAGTTAAAATCAAACAATCTGGCACACAAAAGGTTACAATTTAAAGAGAAAATCAAAGTAAATTAAAATTAGTTATTTCAATAGACTGTTTAAAAATCAGCAAGATTACTCATAGTAAAATTATATTCCAATGCAGCATAGGTGACCATCACAGTGAAATAGCAGCTGACATTTTTTCTAAACAATTATATTCTCAAACTCTAAAAATAGACAGTTGCGTATTTAAAATGTGCTTAATACCCAGAGGTTTCTGAGCGCGGATCGAACCTGTGTTGCTTTGTGTCTTCTTTCCAAGGCGAGCACGTTGCTGCTGAGCATCCAGGGACATAAGCATACAGGCTACTGTACACCAAGTGGTTAGTCCCTTTTCCACAATACTTGTAGTTATGCAAAAATTGCTGTAGTAACACTGAAACTACACTTACCAGCTTGGTATTCGGTAACCCACCTTTTGGTATAGGTCTATACTACACAAGTTGGTAGTGTGACTGAGCAGCAAGGCCTATCCCCAAAAGAGTAAATGTGAGCTGTAGCAATCAAATTCGCAAATACAAGTAGCCAAGTAACACTTACACTCAAGGTTTCAGTTATAAATATTTACTTAACATCCCTTTTTAAATAAGCGTTCTTTAAAAAGGGCAAGATATGTAATAATCAAATATACTTTAACATACTTTTCCAGACTCCTCATAAGTTTAGTGGATACTCTTTAGAGATGCTTTTTACACACTTCCTACACCCGGAGGTGACTTCATTCACAAGGACAGTAAGTAACAAGTTACTTACCTGTAACTGTTCTCCAGCATGGATTCAAATGCTCATGAATATCATCAGGCTGGGAATCCTCAAAGAAAAAAAATCAGTTTCAGTTTCTTTTCTGAACTGTCTTTCTCCTAACAACCAATCACTGGTATCTGGGTCATATTGCCCCCGCCAATGACTGCCCTCTACCTAAGCCCCTCCTCTGGCAGCCATCTTTAGATTTGGTAGCACGTAAAGTGGCAGTAGGACCAAGAGAAGAGCTGCAGAGGGGTAGGCGGGAGGGTTTGCATGTGAATCCATGCCAGACTCATGCTGGAGAACAGTTACAGGTAAGTAACTTGTTCCTTCTCCACCATGGGGTCTGGCATAGATTCACATGCTCATGAATAAAGAATACATAGCAGTACACACATGCACAACCACGGGAGGTGGCAAGGCTCAACAGTAAGTATTTCAACATCTCAAAATTAAGCATCTCTTACCTCCTCACCAGGCTCACCTTCAAGCGAACAGGTTGCGCAGCACTGCTTGGCCGACTCTGGAATCCTCCCTGGAATCATGGTCGACGCAGTAGTCTCGTGAAGGCTCCACGTAGCAGCCCTGCAGATGTCCAGCAGGGGCACACCAGACAGGAATGCCGTAGTTGCAGCGATCGCTCGGACGGCCAGGCAACGGTCGGTTTGCCAACCGGTGATAATGGGTGATGCAGCCGGAGAGCCACCTGGAAATGGAAGCCTTGGAGAAGGCATTGCCTTGGTTCACAGGGCCAAAGTTCACAAACAGCTGTGAAGTCTTCCGAAAACTTTGTGCGGTCCACGTAGAACTTCAGCGCTCTAGCCACATCCAGCGAGTGCAAAGTCCTCTCAGCCGGCGACAAAGGCGACGGGAAGAAAACAGGTAACACCAAGATGAAAGTCAGACGGCACCTTGGGCATGAAGGAGGGATGCGTCCGTAGCACTACCCTCATCTCGTGAAATGAGAAGTACGGAGGTTTACAAGAGGGCCTGGATCTCTCCCACTCGTGCAGAGGTGAAGGCCACAAGAAACGCTGTCTTCCACGTTAAGAATTTCAGTGGCGCCGAATACATAGGCTCGAATGGTGGACCCATGAGCCTAGTCAGTACCACATTGAGCTCCCAAGCCGGAGCATTCACAGGCGGGAACAAACGGAAAAGTCCTTTGATGAACTCCTTGATCAGGCGGCGTGACCACAGCGACAACCGTCCCAGAGTTCTGGTGTAGCGGGAGATGGCCGTCAGATGAACCTTGATGGAAGCATGTGCCAGTCCTGCTTTGGCCAGCGACAGCAAATACGGCAGCACCTGAGGAGCCGTAATCCGTAGAGGGTCTATCTTCGGTGCACAGCACCAGACAGCGAACCTCTTCCACTTATGTCCGTAGCATTTCCGTGTAGACAAAGCCCTGGCAAGTACCTCCTTGCAGTCCGCCGGGATCTCGTATCCTCCAAACTCTAGCGCTGCAGGAGCCAGGCCTGCAAGTTCACCGACCCTGGGTCGGGATGCAGGATCACGTCTCCTCCTCTGGCGAGAAGATCTTGCACCACCGGAAGCTTGACTGGAGGGGACGCTGACCGGTCCGGATACCATATCTGTCTCTGCAACGAGGATCATCCTGCACCGGGACCGTCTGAGTTGATTGATGAGTCGAAGAAGCAATGGCAACCGGGGGAGGGGGGACGCATAGAGAAACAGGCCATCCGAGGGGAATGAGAACGTGTCCCCCATGTTCCCCGGCTGGGGAAACCTGCCGACGAACCTCTGGCACTTGGTGTTCATCGCTGTCGCAAATAGATCGATGTGGGGATTGCCCCATCGTCAGAACAGAAGATCCACTTGGTCCTGCCGAAGCTCGCACCCGTGGCACGAGCGCAGCTCCCTGCTGAGGGAATCAGCGATTTTCTTCACGCCTGCCATTGCCCAGCGGACGAGCAACATCCCCTGGGCAACGGCCCAGTGCCATAGGTCTTGCACCTCTCTGGAGTGCTGGGGATCTGGTGCTCCCCCCCCGCTTCCGGATGTAGAATATTGTGGTGGTGTTGTCCGTGAAGACCCATATCATCTTGCCCTTCAGGGACGGAAGGAAAGACTTGAGGGCGTAAAACACTGCCTGCAGCTCCAGTACGTTTATATGCAACGACTTCTCCTCTGGTAGCCGCAGGCCGCTTGCGTAGAGAATGCCGGTGTGCGCGCCCCATCCCTCCAGGGAGGGGTCCGTCGTGACAGTCTCCTGATGAGGTGGGCTCAGACTTCCAGACCGCCCGAAAGATGCGCACACCCCACCACCTTATTGCTCGACGGAAATTCTCGTCAAGAGAGATCTTGTCCTCGAAGCTTACCGATACCTGGATCCAACAGGCGTCAAAGAACTCTTGCAGCGGCCACATTCGCACAAGGTATATGCATGACATGCCGAGAAGGGACTTGATGGACCTCACCCTTGTGATCTTCAGTGTCAACAGCCGCTGCACTTTGCCCAGGATGGCCGCTATCCTCTCCTCCAACGGGGACGCCAGGCATGACACTGTCAAGCCGAGACCCCAGAAACAGTGCGCCTTGCGATGGCACGAAGCAAGGCTGGATAGTTCACCAAGAACCCCAGCTCCGACAGCAGCTGGACAGTTTCCGCTGTGTGCACAACGACAATCTCCCTCGAGTTTGCTCAGATGAGCCAGTCGTCCACGTAGGGGTAAACGTGGATCCCTCGTAGACGCAGCTGCGCCGCAACTGGTGCCAGGCACTTGGTGAAAACCCTTGGCACCGACTTCAATCTGAAGGGAAGGGCCTTGAACTGATAGTGTTGCACTTGAAACACAAAGCGCAGAAACTTGCAGTGCCACTTGTGGATGTTAATGTTAAAGGATATTTGTACCACGCACCATCACCACCGGAGTGGTCCCATGGGGCTCTGAAAATGTGGCTGTGTAAGTAGGCATCCTCCAAGTCCAGCGACGATAGGAAATCCCCTTCTCCCAGCTGTCCTAGCATGTGTTGAAGGGTGACCATCCGAAACCTCTGGGATTAGATGTACTTGATCAGATGGCAGAGGTCCAGGGTGGGCCTCCAACCGCTCATCTTCTTGACGAGGAAGTAGCAAGAGTAAACTCCGGAGCCCCAAAGCCTCTTTGGAACAAGCTCTTTAGCACCTTTCTTCACCATGGCCCGCACCTCCAGCAGAAGCTGAGGGACGTGGTTTTCCTGTCGGACCACGGGTACTATGAGAGGACACTTTCGTTGAAATTCCAGGGTGTGTCCGTGGGCCAGAGCATCCACCACCCAACAGTCTGTGGAGATGGACTTCTACACGCTGATGAAGTTCGCCAGCCGGCCTCCCACCGGGGTCACAGCCGGTTCAATCTTGCTTTGCCGTAGGGGCGCCGCCGCCTTGGGGCACTTGGTGGTGACGGAGACCTCCACCGGACTTGCTGCGGCCCCTGTAGGCCTTCAGGGCTGAAGAGCGGGAAGGTTGACGGTAAAACGAGCTTCCGCCGAAGCCCTTGAAGGAAACTTGGGACTTTCCTCTGGAGGTCCGAATGGACGGCCGTCGCTGTTGCAGCGTGCCCAAGGAACGATCGTATCTGACTTGATGGTCTTTCCGAACAAATTATCCCTGTCGAAGGGCATGTCCAAAACCCTTGACTGCACCTCCAGGCGAAAGTTGGTGTCCTTCAACCATCGCTGACGAAGGCAAACGCTGTTGCCCATTTGGCAGAATCCTTTATCAGCAATGTCTGATGGCATGGTCCGAGGTCACCTCGCCCTCCTGCAGGGTCTCCAAAGCTTCCGCTCCCTTGTCCTCGGTAAGGAAGTCCAGGAGGGGAGCAATCTTAAACCAGAGCTCCCTGACGTAGCGTGCCACGATGGCGAGGGCGTTGGCTGCCTTGATGGTCGGCGCCCCCTATGTGATGACTTGTCATCCCATGGCGTCCAACTTCTTCCCCTGGCTGTCCGGGGCGAGGAGGTCGTTGACACGGAAAAGCCAGTAGATTTCTTCCTCGCCGCTGCCGAAACCACTGAATCCAGGGAAGGCTGGGACCTCAAACACTTGGGTGCAGAGTACGGCACCCTGTACTTCTTTTCGTACCGGTCCCTCGTCACCAGGGCCGAGGACGGGTTCTTCATAAGGGACAGCCCCTCGTCCCAAATGTCATCCAACTGAGGGATCGCCAGCACTGTCTTCCTCTTTGCCTCGCAGCGTCGGTACAGGAAACCCTCTTTCTTCTTTTCCTCGGGGGTCAGTTTAAACAGGTCCGAGGCCCTAGAGATCATGGCATGGAACAAGCCTATCTCGTCGGGCGGTGAGGCTCTGGGCGGCGGAGACGGGAGGTCTGCTAACCCGCCGTCGTCATCCGTGCCCGTGGTCGCCGTGTCCAGGTCCGTATCCTCCCTCGGTGGCGACGGGTGACAAGGCGATGGAGGGTAAACTCTCCTCTTCTTGGTAGGGGGCGCACCTGAATCTCAGAACACAAGGTGTGGAATGCCTGGAGAATGTCCACCGAAATGTCCGCTGGGGGTTGAGGTGGTTGCTGAGGTGGCGGGGGTGGGATCGACGGAGGCAGCGGTGTAGGGTTCTCCAACTCCTCCACAGCCTGCTCCTCCTCTTCGGTCTCGTCGCCACTCTCGATGTCTTCCTCGTGTTAGTGAGAATTCGCAAAAATGTGCCAATGCCCTTCACCTTAGAGACCCCCAGCAACTTTGCTGTATTTGGAGGACTTGATTTTTTTTACCTGAGAGAGGGTGGCCCTTTTTCCCCACTCTCTCGTGTGTTTTGAAATTAGTTTTATTCTTGTGTTTTCTTTGGTTATGGAGTTGTAGACAACTCCATAGGCATCATCTTTTCATTTGTGTCACAGCACCCTCAGGGCAGTGGCACAGGGAAACCTCAACTGGCTTTCCCAAGGTTTAAATACCTTCGCTAGGATAAACTACTGTTTCCCAAAGTAAGTAAAGTGAAATTGACTTTACTAGTCTTTTTAAATTCCTAGACCCAGCACACCGTATCTTATGTGAGTGCTGGAGGGGTTACTTAGTATCCCTGTTTCTAGATACTCATGCAGCAACCTAATGCAACCCTTCTCTCAGAATGGCTGGTGGCAGTGATTTTACAACAAACTACCATGATTGTTCCTGATTGAACACACTGGTAGCCATGTTTTTCAAGATAGCGCCTGAGCCTCCTCTGTATAAGCAGGTCTCGTCTTTTTTCGCCAGTTATTTGTGGAAAGGTCCTTCAA